>NC_049217.1:24975461-25285461 GCF_013347855.1 Anguilla anguilla | reverse complement strand
GAGCAAAGAATGCGATTAGCACAATGTCTACTGTGCATTTCTGTTGAAAGTCTGTCACACGAGCACACAGTTTGGAAACCAGCACTGTAGGCTCTGGCAATTATTAAAAATGCAATCAATATTTCATAACTGATCACTGAGCAGCGACAGAAGGGGGTCTCTGCCTGCCTCTGGGGTATGCCAACAGACACAGCGTATGACCACCACCAGAACCAACAACAGCCGAATAAAGCAGGAGTCATGAAACACCGTCAGGCCGGCAGTTTGTTATTTCGGTTTCCCTCCCTTTCAGTTTGAACCTTCGGTTTGAATTTTCAGTTTGAAGGTGTAAACTTGGCATGCCGTCAGACTTCAGACTGCCCAAAGAAAGCAGGCAAAGGACATCTGCATCCGTGCTAACGTGCTAACGAGCTCCTGCCCTCCCAACGGAAAAGGACTCCAAACAAATTAAACATGCTCGGCTGGCAGGGGACACCCTCGGTGGGATAATGTCATCGTCGCACCCCCCCCCCCCCCAAACTAACACAAAAACCGCAAAATAAAAAGGTGCGTCCGATGGCTCGTGTGTCTTGTCCAGCTGATACTGAAATCTCTGGTGCGGCGATAAGCTACAGAATCCGACTACAGGATCCTGGGCGTGCGCGCACTGCGGCCTCCAGCCCAGCAGGGGGCAGAGTGATGCTTCCTTCCTACGGAACCAGCCCTGAGGAGGAAGGGCTGCATTTAGCAGGGGCCCGCTCCCGGTGCCTTATGCAAGAGAGACCCTTCGGGTCAGACAGAGCCTCCGCGGGCCGCCACACAGCCGCGCGCGGGGCGCGCCCCCTCGACGCGGCGCGAGAAAAAAGAGGCGCCATCTCGCCACGCAGTCAGGAGAAAGAGCCTGAACGCACTAAATATGACTGGGCATTTTAAATTAGGGGAAAAGGGGGGAAAAGAATTCACTGGTAAAAAAAAAAAATGATAAAAGGATAAATAACTACCCGTATGTGTGTCCTTTCAGGCTTGTTACAAGAAAAAGAATTATGACACGACTTACCACAGCATGGCCAAAGGAAGCGCGCTGGTAAATATATTTCCACTGAAAACCCAGACACTGTGTCAAGGCTCAAACCTGGACACTGTTTCAAGGCTCAAACCCAGACACAGTTGTCAAGGCAATGACAGAAAATGACAGCCAACCTACAATGCCCTCTTCCCACCTCACCCCCTACATGTTAGCAACAACATTTACTAACAACAAAGATTTATTCCACAAAACACCCGCATCACGCACACTTTCAGGTGAGCGCTCGGCACTACGCAGCTGCGACAGAGCGTACACGCCCGTGAAGAACGGGCTGTGCAACCAGAAGGCTGCGGGCTTTAGTGGGGAGCTCTAGTTTCACCTTTTTAAAGCAAGGCAGCTCATCCAGAGACGCTACAGTAAATATTGAGCCATAATGTGTGATATGTACACTACAGAGGAAGTCACCTTCAATGCAAATTTCCCTTGATATGGCCAAACAAAAAACAGCAGTTATCATAATAGTGGTTCTCTCATCTCAAAGCTTTGAAGCATCTTTGTTCTCCTCTGGAACAGAAAAACATGTCAAACATTGTACGTTAAAAGTCAATTTAGAATTGGATGAGGGTGAAGGCTCACCTGAAATTGTTGATGTTGTCTGGGGGTAGCTTCTCACAAGCTGCCAGCAGCGCCTGCAGTCTCTTGTCCTGATCTTGAATACTGCCAAGAGAGAAACGATTATGGCAGAGAAAAGCCCACACAGCGTCACATCATCACTTTTTAGCAGCAGTAATAGACTGTCACAACAAAACACATCAAATAGAAGATCCAAATTCCTCTATAGAACATGACTCAAACAAGAAGGTCCCCAATTCCACCGTCTGTGAAGAGACTGTGGTATTCAATGTGTCATGAGTGTTAGTGAACGTGAAGTTAAAATATGTACGTGCAGTGACTTCTGGTAAGCAGATATTCAGAGCCGAGAGCCAGGAAGCATAACCTGTAGTGTCAAATGACCTATCAGGACCCAGGCACTGTGTAATGTGCTGGTGCTCATGGTGAAGAGTTCGCAGGAGTACTGAAGCAAAGAGCTCTTACTTTGAAGCCTGGATCCACTCATCATAGAGATCAAAGGTCATTAATGGTTCTGGGAGCTCACGTAGGTAGGATTTCAGTGCCCCTAAGAGAGGGAGTGAGAGAGAGAGAGAGAGAGAGAGAGAGAGAGAGAGCATTTGTGTGTGTATGAAAGAGAGAGAGAGAGTGTGTGTGTGTGAGAGAGAGAGAGAGAAAGAAAGAGTGAGACAGAGAGAGAGTGTGTGGGAGACAGAGAGAGAGAGAAAGTGTGTGTATGTGCGCGTGTGTGTGAAAGAGAGAGAGAGCGAGAGAAAGAAAGGGAGGGGGACCTCTGTCAGGCACAAAGTTCACACCACATGACAGGCCAATGTCCTTGGTAAAGGATGCCATGGCGATGGCTGCATGTGGGTGGCATGGCTCACCCGCGATGGCGTGGGGGTCAGCGGAATACTCCTGCACGTCCAGGACGCCACAGTCCAGTGACGCCTTCAGCTTCTTCAGCTTGGAGGCCGAAGGAGCCACGCGGAACAGGCCCTACAAACCCACAAAGCAAGCGTGAAGTGGCTGGGCTCTGCTTCGCTCTCACTGGCCAGGGCAACACCACGTGACCAGCTTCTTAAATCTCATTGGCGTGAGTGACAGCACCAGACCAAACGTTTCATTCACCTGTTAACTGAACAAACGCTAACTGGACAAGTCAAAAGCATTTTTTTTTTAAATCACTTTTTAAACTCACTCCTCATGAACTATGCGGTTGTTCCCCGTACTTGGACCGGTACTTCTCTCTAGGGGTTTCGTCATACTTGTTCCTGGTTATGGTTATACACTTTGTTGTATGTCGCTCTGGATAAGAGCGTCTGCCAAATGCCTGTAATGTAATGTAATGTAATGTAATGTAATGGTATCTGACCTAAGTGTCACACAATCCGCTCAGAGTGCAGAATAAGGGTTAATAAGCATTCCTCCCGTATTATCCCTCAGTTTAATTCAGTTTCCATGGGATGAGCCTTGATAGCCTTGATTAGGGTTCTGTGCGGGGTGCGCGGTAAGGTCCTGCTGAGGGTGCGGAGGTGTGTGGAGACCTTTTGGCGTGGGGGACGGGGCGGGGTGGGGGGTTGGGAGAGGTCTCACCTCCTCCTGCATGCCGCACTCCAGCAGCATGGTCACGCAGGCCTCGATGGGGAAGGCGATCTCGCGACCGCTGACCGTCAGGTGCTCTTCCAGCGCCTTCCCAAACGAAGGCTTCTCCACCCAGGCCTCTGTGTAACATAATGGGTAGCAGTGTAGTATAACGGGTAAGGCGCTGGTCTTGTAACCTAAAGGTCACAGGTTCGATTCCCCGGGTACCCTTGAGCAAGGTACTTAACCTGCATTGCTTCAGTATCTGTCCAGCTGTATGAATGGATGCAATATCAATGCTATGTGAAAGTTGCGTAAGTCGCTCTGGATAAGAGCGTCTGCTAAAATCCTGTAATGTAAAGCAATGCCTCTGCACCGACACAGTGTGAAAATGCACACAGGCATGCGTACACACACACACAAAGACCATACGTTAGCACACTTCCTGCCATGTACATGTAGACTTTCTGGCTCTGTCTGCACAGCGTACACACAACGAGTCACTCTCTGGGCACTGCATTGTGGTCATGTGACAGGAAGTAGCTGGAAACTGCAGGAGGACGATGCGACTACTGTTTCGGCTGAACTGCAGAAAGGTCACATGACAGGAAGCAGTGGGGACTCACCTTGATGAGCTTTGATCTGAGGCAGGATACTTTGCAGGATCTCTAAAGACTTCCTGTGGTACTCTGCCTGCACTTCTATTAGCTGCAGATACAGGAGCAAAGGAGGAGAGAGGGATAGTAGAGGGGAAAATAGAGAGGAGAGGAGGACAAAGGGAGAGAAAACGAGAGGGAAAGAGAGGATGGGAGTGATTTTTTCAGCATACTAACACCATAATATGCCTCTGCTACACATGCCACTGATTTGGCGAAATAGACAGAACACCATACTTTGTGACAGCTATGCATGTCACTTCCTGCAGGTTATGGTAAGGTTGCACTGGATCAGACTTAGGCTAAAGCTTTATTATAGGGCTAGGATTATTCCAATAATATTTAATTCCAGAAACCAACAAAGTTATGTGTCAGATTAACAACGTGTAGTTGTAATACGGAAGTTACATGGGTTAACCAACTGTTTAACCGGAAACAACAGTGTGCAAACAGTCAACAGAATAATGTGAACATTGGGCTTACCGTCTGGAAGTAGTTTGCATAGTCTATTTCTTTGGCCACAAAATTATACATATCTGCTGATAATTGATCCTAGAAGAGAAACAAATTCAAATTCAGGTGAATATTTTCCTAATACAATTAAGATTTTAAATTTTTAAATCCGGAAATGCATTTCAGTGTGCATGCGATACATACACATTTGGCTGATTTGTGGTTGGTGGAAGTTAATGCAGTTACATAAATGGTAAATGGACTGCATTTAAATAGCGCTTTTATCCAAAGCACTTTACAATTGATGCCTCTCATTCACCCATTCACACACACACTCACACACCAACGGTGAAAGGCTACCATGCAAGGTATCAATCAGCTCGTTAGGAGCAATTAGGGGTTAGGTGTCTTGCTCAGGGACACTTTGACACGTCCAGGGCGGGGGGATCGAACCGGCAACCCTCCGACTGCCAGACAACCGCTCTTACCTCCTGAGCTATGTCACACCCCCATACAGTATATTACAGTGTAAGGTTTATTGGGAAACAGATGAAAATGGAAGATTTAATCAGGGCTGCCAAACCCTGTTCCTGATAACCTACCTACAACCCTAACAGAGCACACCTCATTCAACTTCGAGAGATCTTGTTGAGCTTCTAATTACTAGAATCCTGTGTGCCAAATTAGGGCTGAAATGAAAACCTACAGGATGGTGGATCTCCAGGAAAAGGGTTGGACAGCCCAGGTTTAAACTATAGATACAGAACAAAGAAAGGTAGAGTGACAGGCCTATCAGTAGAGAGGGAGACAGCAAATCACCCTGCAGATCTCCATCCGATTGGCTGCCTCTTCCATCTCCTCCCTGAGATGGTCGGCTTTGGCCCCGCCCTGCTGCTGGTTACTGGGATGGCTTGAGGACTTTGAGGACTGCTGCCACCTAGGGGCCAGGAAGAGATATTAGACCAGCCTGGCCAACTGTGTGTAGGGGCATCAAGACTACACCAGCATAACCTCAGAGGGTTCACCACAAGATGCAAACCACTGGTAAGACTCAAGAACAGAACTGCCAGATTACAGTTTGATTTTTTTTTAAAAGTACATTTAAAGAACTTTAGTTCTGGAGCAAAGTCTTATGGACAGATGAGACAAGTATTAACCTGTACAAAAGTGAGGGAAAGAGGAAAATGTGGAGGGAAAGAGGAAAATGTATGGGTGCCATGGAAACTGGCTCACTTGTCCTCATTGATGATGTGAATGCTGACAGGAACAGCAGGATGAATTCTGCAGTGTGCAGAAACATCTTATCTGCTCAGAACCAACCAAATGCCTCAAAAACTCATTGAATGGCACTGCACCATGCAGCAGGACAACGACCCCAAACATTCTGCTAAGGTGAGCAAGGATTTTTTCAGGGCCAAAATGTGGAACGTTCTTGACTGGCCAAGTGGATCACCCACTTCCTGAATTCAATACGCGTCTCACGTCCTGGACACAAGACCGAAGGCAAGACTGCCCCAGAAACAAACAGAAAGATGGCTGCAGTACAGGCCTGGCAGAGCATCATCAGGGAAGACACACAGCGGTGATGTCTATGGATCACAGACTCCATGCGGTCAGCGGATGCAAAGGATTTGCAACCAAGTACTAAATATGAAAACTTTATTTCAGATTATGTCGATTTGTCCCATTACTTTTGCTCCCCTAAAATGGGGGGACTATGCATAAAAGGGCTCCAATACCTATATGAATGGATGTAAATACCCTTAAATTAAAGGTGACCCTCTGGACTTTTACCTCATTCCACATTCATTTTCCATCCGTCTATTATCTGCACATCATCCTGAGAAGGGTTGCGGGGTCGCGGGGGTGCTGGAGCCTATCCCAGCGTGCATTGGGTGAGAGGAATACACCCTGGACAGGCCGCCAAACTATCGCAGGGCACACCCAGCATGCAAACACCACACAGAAAGCTCTCAAGCCAAGTGTGCCAGAGTACAGAGCCGAAACAACAAAAATGGTTCCACCGTTCCAATACCTTCGCATTTAACTGCATGTATAAGCGGTGAAAATGTGCAGCATTACCGATGTACCCCTCAATAAAATGGCTTCATCATATCTATACCTGGATCTATTCTGTTTCTCTGTGCTGATGGTGGCTGACTGCTACACTCAAATACAGTTCACGTACACAACAATTTAGCAAAGGAGGAGCAGGAAATGCCCCGTGTGTACGTACAAAAATGTTGTGTACATACAAAAAAACAAACAAAATAATGTCTCCCCACCTCTCTCTCTCTCTCTCTCTTTTGTACTCTCCGTGCCTCTGCTCTCCTACTCAATTTCAGTTCAATTAAAACGGCTGAACCGACGTGACTATGAACAGGACTCCTCCCAAAATATAACACATAACGAGAAGAGACATATTCTAAAAGCGAACACAAAATAAGCTACAGATTGAGCATCCTTTGTCTTTAATTATCTCTCTCAATCAAAAAGGTTTTGCGGGTTGGTCACACAAAACAAGAGAAAAAAAAATCAAAGGAGAAAATGGAGCATAAGAATTTGCACTGGTAAGATATACTAAAATAGAGCAGTGGATTGGAAATGAGAAATGTGAGATTGTTCCTCACCGGGTCCTTGAGGAGTCCATATCCAGGACGAGCTTGGCTAAATGTCTCCTCTGTTTCTGGATGTTGGGGATCTCCACCTGCGGGACCAATCACAGGACGAGGATCCGTTCAGAAGAACCAATTATAAGACACAACCCCTTGAGACAGAGAAAACAGCAATTTACCAATGGGTTTCGACCAGGTAATTACCGACTAAATACATTCCATCGGGCTAAATCGGTGCATTGACTCACCCTCTTAATAACCCCAAAAAAAGAACCTCACTAGCTCAATTCAAGAGGAGGTTTGGTCCTTTCAGCCAGTGTTACAGAGCCCCAGTGATGCAAAACAATCATTAATCAAGCCAGGGTTAGTAATTAGTGATTAGATGGTGGGTCAAAGGATTTGGATTTAATTGGACGCCTGCTTCCTGTGAAGAGAATGGGAGTTTTACACAGTAAGAAGCTGCTGCAGGCTATTAACATATCAGGGAGAAGAGTGTCACTGATACGCGTCAAACTCTCTCTGTGGGTGCTAGAACACGGTAGCGAATTGCTCAGTCAGACGGCCCATTTCTGAGAGGAGACCATGACGACCGTGGGGTTCACAAAACTGAGAAGGGAACGGTTGCAGTTGTGGTTATGGTCAGAGTGGAAAGACACTAATGGTCAGGGAGTGGGTGGTTCACCTCAGCCAGCACATAGAGCGGTTCGACCACATCGCGTTCAATCTGAAATTCGAAGAGGATGAGCTCCTGGGCCAGCTTGTCTTCGGTGTCTCCACACAGCTTCAGCATCTTCCTGCAAGGGACAGCCAATGAGAACACGATCTCACCAGGAGACAGCCAGTTAGAGGACAGAGATAATCCCGATCACCAGGCCAGCCCATTGTACAACGTGTGTTTGTGTAAAAGTGCGTAAGAGCATGTGCGTTCGCATCTGTGAGTAACAGCGTGTGCGTGCGTGTGTATGTGTGTGTGTGTGTGTCTGTGTGTGTGTGTGTGTGCGTGTGTATGTGTGTGTGTGTGTGTGTGCTTGTTGAGAAAACTCACCCCAACAGAGAGTCGTCTCCCAGCACTGCAGCCCCCTCTAGCAGACACTGTGCCAGTGTGGTAAGGGGAAGCTTTTTCTGTCGAGAGAGGAATGAAAGGGAGTGAAAAAGGGAAAAGAGAGAGAGAGCAAGAGAGAAAAATAACAGAACAATTCCAAGACCAGTCCGACCAAAAGTAACCACAACACACCGCATGTATTGGAGCCATGGCGTTCTGCTCTAATGCTGACAACGGACAAAGGCAGCGCATGTTATACTAGCTTTGAAAAGACAGTGAGTGTTCCTAGTAGGGCGATGTGTTACTGGCACGTACCGAAGGGGATTTGACGGACCTCTTGTCCACTTCTGCCCCCTGCTGTCCTTGCAGGCAGGCGGTCAGCCTCTTGTGAGTGCTGTGGGACACCTGCTTCACCAGCTCCAGGCGTTTCTCCACCTGGCCAAATGAGACCTGCTAGTGAGCATGCTCAAACGGCCGACCCAGGGTCCAGCCTATCAATTCAACACAACGTGCACTCTTCCACTTGTATAACACAAACGCATTTGCACTCATGCACCAAAACTAACCGCACACAACACAGACATGCACACAGTGCACACAGACACAGACAGGCCGCACACACACACACACAAACACAGACACAGACACAGACACGGAACACAGATACACATAGACACAGACATGCCACACACACACACACAGACACAGACACGCACACAGATACGTACAGACACAGACATGCCACACACAAACACACACACACACATGCACACAGATGCACACAACACACACGTGCACACACAGACAGACACAGACGTGCACACAGATACACACAACACACACACACACACAGACACACAAAACATGCACACGCAAACATACACACACACACACACACACACACAGTAGTATAGTGAAAGACAACTATCTGTGGTCCAGAGTCAGAGATTAGTCACAGCTCAAGAGCTACTTCATTAAACCCCAGATAAAACCCAGATGAAGGCAGAGAACTTACAGCAGCTACCCACACAACTCCCACCTCCTACACTTACACACGCCTACAATAAAGGATACAAAATCTTTCTTTCGTTCCTCTTATAATCTCACTTCATCGGGCTTGTTGACTCTTTGATGTTGCACGGAGTAATTCTCACTCGGCTGGGCCTTTTAAGAATGAGGCCCTGTACTCCATTTCAGGCTAATCAATATGTTGAGAGTAAGAAGCGCAGATCACTCACTTAACATTCATAACACACCCGCTTTCACGCAAATAGACACATCGGCACACATACTCAACTTGTACTCTCTCTCTCCCAGTAATGGCACCAGAGTTCCAATCATGGGTGTACCGGAAAAATTTGCAGCTGGGGGAGTGGGGGGGGGATGGGGGAGCTTGCAATTGCAGCCCGGGGTTTGGGGTAGGGGCGTACCAGTCGAAACCTGGGTGTGTCTACACAACAAAAACACAAACACAAGCAGGCACAGGCAGAGAGAGAGACAGACAGACAGACACACACACACACACACACATGCATGCACACACACACACAAAACCCATTTGCGAACAAATGGAAAGCCATTATCTCACCTGCAGAAGGTCCTCACTCAACACTTCTGTTTTTTCCGCCCTGCGAACAGAAGAAAACAACCAGTTAGCGCCATTATAGTAATTAGCACAGGGGGTTCCATTACACAGCTACAGCGCGCAGCCTTGGGGCTCCCCGCTACTTCCACTTAAGTGTGCACAAACCACACACACCATGTGCTTTCATGAAATAACTACAGACAGCAAGCATCCCCCTGTATCCTATATATATGTGAAATAATAATAATAATAATAATATATATGTATATATATATATATATATATATATATATATATATAATCTCCATCACAATCACATTGATGATTGCCATAATCATCATCATCATCATCATCAGAATAGAACCCCTTCCCCTGTTTAACGGATGAGGCTCTGCCAGTCTGAACCAGGCTACCTTTTGGCAGCGCTGAGCCCCAGACAGCCAGCACTCCAGAGCTCTGAACTGCAGAGCCCTTCCTCTTTGCTCCCTGTCTCTGGTGCACTTCACTAAGGAACAAAAGAGACATAACCGTAAACTGAAGGTGGGCAGCCAGAGAGAGAGAGAGTCATCTCGCGCTCGCTTATCTGTGGGACATGTGGGTGTTAGGATCGGCTGATTGAGGTGGGGGTGTATCAAGTCCCCCCCCCCCCACCCCCACCCCCACCCCCCCGCCGACCCTGCAAAATGGTACAATCCTGCACCACTGCCGAGACTCACACATACATATATAAATACGCACGTGCTGACGTACAGCTATTTCAGTGCCGAGATTATGAAATTTTAAAGAATACCTTTGAAAATACTGAAGGCAATGGATGACAATGTACACTACTGGAGAGGGGGTGGGTACTGGATGTGCTGGAGTAATTAGCCTAAAACCAGCAGTCAAATCAGACATTTCAAATACACCCCCCTCCCCCCCGCCAAAAAAAAAAACACAGTGCGCATTTTCTCAATATTAAATGTGAATAAAATTACAGAGGTCTTGCAGTGGCTAACACCCATTAAGCAGGCCCATTATGAAGGCAACTCACTCTAATCTAATGAGGATCGGTTCCAAACGCTCGGTGACGGCGTGCTCCCGAAGGCACGGAGGTTTCTCGCTGTGCAAAATTAGCAGGTGCGCAGGCCCGCGCTGATCCAGAAGTGTGAAAATGCGACCTGCACACGGCCCTCCTCCTCCCCCCCCCCCCCCCCCCCCCCCCGAGACGCAGATTAGACTCACGCTGCGGTCTTGCAGAGCTTGGCTCGAGTGCTGTGTAGCTTTCTTCTCCACATTGCAGCTCAGTGTGGGAGTACAGGGAAAGAGGAGGGAGAGAAGCAGTGTGCGTGTGTGTGTGTGTGTGTCTGTACGTGTGTGTGTGTGTGTGGCCTAACTGGTTTCACTGAGGCGGGAAACGTGGACCGTCGGGTGTTGCACCCGAAGGATAACTGATGGTCAGAGCTCTCCACGAAAGCAGCACTGAATATTCAGAAGTGACACGCCCACCTTCCTGCTGCAATTCTTCAGTTAAAGTGCAACAATTCACTCCATCAATGAATAAACTGAGCCATTAATGCAGAGAGGGAGGGAGACAGAGAGAGAGAGAGAGAGAGAGAGAGCACAGGAGAGGGAGAGGAAGAGAGAGAGAGAGCACAGGAGAGGGAGAGGAAGAGAGAGAGAGCACAGGAGAGGGAGAGGAAGAGAGAGAGTGCGCAAGAGAGAGTGAGCAAAAGAGAGAGAGAGAGAGAGTGAGTGGTAACGGAATGCTAATGCACCCACTATTGTTCCTGACTTTTTTCAGAACTGAACTACACGAACACACACAGACACACACAGACACACACAGACACACACAGACACACAGACACACACACACACACACACACTCACACACTCAGGCAGGTTCAGTATAAAAAGCAAGAGGCAGTATATTCCCCGAGTGCAGGCAGCTGCACTCCCAAGCTGTCTGTAAGCCCGGAGAGCCTTGTTGTCATGGCTACATGATCGATGGCAGCAAAGCGTAAATCTGCCTCGGATCCGTTTCCATTTGCCAGCGACGCTGCCGGACAGCGTGTCACACGTCTTTCACGCCGTATCGTGAAGAGCGAGTACAAGGGTGTCGTCAAAATGACGAGCACCGCCTCACATGCTAATGGTACCTCACACCGGCTCCATCCGCTGGCATGCCAACATCAGTCAGATGCATTATAGCACAGCTTGTAACACACGCTCCTACGCAATATATCCCCTACACAATGCCCACACCAGCATAATGCACGGACTTACATAACATATCCAACCGGTCCAGTTCCCTGACACAGTCAGATTCCCCAACAGCACAGTTCCATGACACAGTCAGATTCCCCAACAGCACAGTTCCCTGACACAGTCAGATTCCCCAACAGCACAGTTCCCTGACACAGTCAGATTCCCCAACAGCACAGTTCCCTGACACAGTCAGTTTCCCCAACAGCGCAGTTCCCTGACACAGTCAGTTTCCCCAACAGCACAGTTCCCTGACACAGTCAGGCTCCATAACATCGAGGTTACCCCACAGTGCAGATCCCAAACACAGTCAGGGTTCGGAACACAGCAGTGCGACCTGTTGCTGCCAGGCTCAGCTCCCAGCTCACCGGAGCCCATAAAAACAATGTCATGGCTAGGTGTCTCTTACGCTGCTCACCCTGGTCGATAAATATAGCAGCGGATCCCCAGTCGTCACAGACACAATACAACGGAGAGAGAGCAACACTTTCCTTTAGAATTTTACTAGCGCACTGTGGTCAAAGGTACAGTGAGTCCAGCAGGAGAGGGTCACCGCACAGCAAATGCAAGTGTGGTAGCTCCAGAAGTACGGGCGTGGACCGGGGTCGGCGCTACCACAACAGGGAGTAAATGCTGGAGCCACTTTTGATTATTATTATTCAATGCCCTGCTATTATTTCCCATTCTTTGATTCCCCCTTCCCTAGTGTATGACCTAAAGATTATCTTCTAGGATTGATTCAAAATGGCAGCACATACAGTTTTTAACCACACAGCACGCAGGCCACATGGGGGATGTGTCCCGCGAAAAGAGTTTTGTTCTGTACTGTTTAAAGGAAAATTTGTCTTATTTCTTTGCCACAATCCTCTTTTTTATTTATGGGTGGTGTTTGTGAAATAAAGATCCCCCCCCACACGGATAGTGGCAATGGGAGGATTAAATGAACGCCACTGTAAATAACTTTACTGCATATTAAACAAAATAACCCACATACTTTAATGTTTTACCTTTTAGTTCAGCCTTTTTTAAATGTGAGATATGTAACATTCTGGATGCGAGTCCATTCCTGTCACCGCATTTTGCCTTGTGTCTATTCCCACACTCGTCCACCAGGGGGCAGACATCCCAAAAGTAAGGCATGAAATTGAAAAAAAAAAAAAAGGCCTCTTCCTCAGCAGCACGCAGCTCATGACTCATCCATCCTTCTGCAAGGGCGAATGCAGGAGCAGGCGGACCCAGAGAAACCGACTCCCACCGTTCTTCAGCACGCTCCAAAAAGGCCTGCCCCCACCCTGCCGTATCGCCAAAACCAAAAACAGACGACTGCATCGCCCGATCTCGCGTAATACGTGAAAAGACCTCAGCTGTATAAAAACATAAATAAAGGAACAAGTAAAAAAATCTCTTCTCGGTGTGACAGGCACGCTGTTATTATTAATGTCCTTGGGGAAACACACTTGCGTTGTATACGGCGGCTCACATTTTAAGCTTACGTTTCTATCCCGTTTACTTGGCTGGGTAATTTACTGAGGCCATTCAGACATTGTTCAACCACCCCCCCAAGGGAAGCATTTGTCATAGCCCAGCTGGGAATCAAACCTGCAATCTTCCATCAACAGGGCCAGATCCTTTTCGGCACCTACACAAAAGACCTTTCTTTACCGCCAGTTTGGTGGAAACTGGCACCACATCCACAGCATTCAGTTGGTACAAATATCAAACAACAAGTTCAGTTAGAATATAAAACCCAGGAGAGACCAGAGACCAATCATACATGGAGGCACTATCTGCCACACAGGCAAACAGAGAGGACTAAGGACCAGGAGGACTGTAATATCTATGGTAAAGAAGGAGTTACAAGGGTGGACAGGGAATCTCCCTGTGTAATTGAGCTCAGTGATTTAGGGTGATAAAAAAAACCCAGCTCTTGTAGTCAGACAGGAAGTCTATTCTGTTCAGCACAGAGTTATAAGCATCAGAGAATCTTTCTTTATCCCTTAAATCCTAGTAATTCAAGTAATCTTATGGTCAACCCCCATGTTTTCTTTATGCAACTACCGATTTTTGTTCTAAAATTAATAACACTAATAAATGGCAATAATCGTATCATGATTCTTCTTTCACATTACTGCGAATGTTCCTGGTAATCTTGATTGGATAACCCCCCAACTCCTGATGGAGAAATGGGGCAATTACAGTCCCTCCCCCCCTCTCTCTCTTTCTCTCTCTCTCTCTCTCTCTCTCTCCCTCACTCTCTCTGGATGCTCAGCAAGGCAGTGTGTGGCATAGGCAGGCCAAAAGGACTCAAGCACCCCCGAGAGCTGTTCGAGGTGAAGCATGATGCCTTCCCAGCATGCCTTGCTCTCTTCTCACCTCACAGAAAAAAAAAAGGGGGGGGGAGGGGGGGCAGTTGCCATGGCAGCCCGCTCACTGTAAGGGTAGTCTGAATGATAAACAGTTGAAGGTGGCTGCCATTACACAAGCATGTGAATATGAGAGATGAAAGTGTGAAGGAATTATGGATATGGATAGATAATCAGATGGCATGGCATGGTAGGGCTATAACTGGAGACAGGTAAATGGAAGGGTGTTTAAAGCAAGGCTGTGTAAAAGACAAGCATATGAAGGTGGAAAGTATGTAGCAGGTATATAAGTAAGGACTGTGAATAGAGGTGTGCATAAGGATTATTTAATGGGGCAGCTGCAGCCTGCTCGTCACACTAGTTTGGAGCCACAAAACCATTACTTTGATGTACCCCTGAGCTAAAAGCAAACAAAGAAATCTAATGACTGAGCAACGCAGTCTCCATTACATTATATTACTGCATTTAACAGATGCTCTTATGTAGAGCCACTTACCCAGGTTACACTATTACAGGTAACACATTTATACAGCTGGATCTCTACCTGACCAATTCAGCAATTATAGCATCATGGCATCAAAGTCCTGAAGTCAAACCTTTTTCAGCCGACTCTGTTGCCTTGTCTGAGTGTTCACCGGTTTGTTTATCTGTCCCTCTCTCTCCCTCAGTTTTAAAAGGGAAAACACTTTTATTTTTACCGCCACAAGTTGCGTGGATACAACACTGACCCACACTACTGACTGGGCATTTACGGTTTCATTACATTACATTACATTAGATTACATTAGAGGCATTTAGCAGACGCTCTTATCCAGAGCGACTTACACAACTTTTTACATAGCATTTTACATTGTATCCATTTATACAGCTGGATATATACTGAAGCAACGCAGGTAAAGTACCTTGCTCAAGGGTACAACGGCAGTGTCCTTACCCAGGAATCGAACCTGCGACCTTTCGGTTACAAGCCCAGTTCCTTACCCACTGTGCTACACTCCGTCCGGTTTCACTTCTAAAACAAAACTGGCATCCCAGGGTCTTGTTTGGGTGTTGCTCTGCAGTGCAGTTCTATGCCCTCACTCCCTAGCCAATCTGAAACCAGAACAGACCAGAGGGGCCCATTCACAGAGGCAGTGAGGGATCAAGATTGTATAAGATATGTAATATACTGAAGGAATTCAAGCATTGTGCTAAAGAGTGGAATTGCACCTGGAACATGAAACAGTGCTGATGAGGAACATGGAACAGTGCTGACGTGGACCATGGAACTTTACCAATGTGGACCATAGAACAGTACTGAGGTGCGTTCAAGTTCAACGAACAAGGCGAACATTTGCAAACGTTTGCAAACTATTTCAAACTTTCTTCCGTTAGCTTTGTGTTCGCCGCGAACGTTTGCAAACATAAGCGAATGGCCTGAAAAGGTAGTTTGCGGTGAACAAAAATGGATGCTGGACTGAGGGAAATGTTGGGTACCGAGTTGGGTATTTCAATTGAAGATGCTGCAGTGTGATCAGTTTTTTCTAGCTAGCCAATGTTATTATTGTTCGCTAGCTAGCTATTTTTTTTATCATCGATGATCACAGAAGCGGCTGTGAGTACAAACACTCTCGTCGCCACGTCTGTTTATGTTTAATGCAAACAATTTGGAATGTTCGTAAAAAGCCATTCAAATCGAACTGTTCAAAGAAAACATGTTCGCCACAAACATTCGCCTCTGTTCACTGAACTTGAACGCATCTCTGATGTACAACCTGAAACAATACTGACATTGAACATGGAACTGTACTTTTGTGGAAGACGGAACTGTACTGATGTGGACAGTGGAAAATTACTGTGGACCATGTAACAGTACTGACGCAATACAGACAGTAACGGACCACAATCACTGCTCAGAGTTATTTTACTATCTTGTATTAATGCTCCCCATTATTACTATTGTTATCATTTGATAAGATCATTAGTTCCATCATTGACTGTGGCTACATCATCATTTATAAGCCTGGCAATGCATACATGCCTTGAGTTAGCATCTCGTACCACGTATCAGGCGTCATTCGAATACGAATTTAAAATCTAACCACACACGCACGGCGCTGGGTGAAATGAGAGCTGCCTCAGTACATAAACACCCCTCTCCGACACGACTGCTGTAGCGTTCATAAGAAAGAGAGACGAGCGGATGCCTGCAGGTCATCATGCAAACCGCAGCAACGATCAGCCCGGCACAACGGTCAAAGGAATCCGGACGCCTCACCAGAAGGCCACGCGCCACGCTCTCAAGCCAGGCGCTTCACCCTAATCGCTTCAGCAAGGCGGCCACCTGCGTCAACGGACAGTAGGCCACAGCTTTCAGAACATAAGCTATGCAAGGCGTGAACTGGACCATCTGCTGAGCTAATGATGTAACAATGTAGAACCGGTACTCTAATGCCGGTGGGTGACCTGAATGTGACACACAGGCCATTTACAACGCCAGGCAGCACTATCAGATTGCACCTGCACCTGCATTTTCTTTAAAAATGTGTTGTTGTTTTTTTACATTTCATAAACACTGCAGTATATTTACAGCCATATTTAATCCATAAACATAGCACAATTAAAATGAAATGGAACAAAAAACCACTGCTGCTCACATCTTTGTGTCTGCTCCAAACAAACAAAACAAAACAAAAAAAGCGAAATAAAAAAGAAAGAAACAACCCAAGCCAAAGTCCGCTTCCGTTTTCCAAGAACGAGGGAGCCACACCCATCCTGGTGTCCAAGCCCTCTGCCCACGGCCTCTAGAGAGGACAGAGAGCAGCCCTGACCTTGTCCAGCAGCGGAGAGCGATTGTTGGCGAACAATAAGGCGCAACTAAAAGCAGCGCGGCCTTGTCACCGCCGGGTGATTTACTGTACGCGCTCGAGCGCGCGTCCGTCCGCCGCCCGTCTCTCCATGGCGCCTGGCGCGTCTCGTCCTCGAGCGTCCGCCGATCGCGCACGCCGTGCTGCTCCCCCCCCGCCCCCCCCCCCTCCCCAAAGCGTGGGGTCAACAGGAATGAGGGAGGTGGGAGGATGAAAGAAAGAAAAGGAAGAATGATAGAATTGAGCTATGGGGGGGAGGGGGCGATGGGGGGGTGCCAGGAAACAACACCAATTCTTAACCCATCCCTAGCCCACACCCTCACCCCCACATCCACAATGGCTGTAATTCCTACACGGTTCCCCGGACATGGATGCACCCTCAAATTAAAGCGGACAGTCTGCACTTTGACCTCAGGTTCATTGTTTCGGTTTCAAGTCCAATGTGCTGGAGTACAGAGCAAAAGCCACCAAAAAATTGAGCCACAGCCCAAACACTCGCGGACTGCAATGTACACATACGCACATAACACAATGCTTTTGACCATTCACTTATTGACCCATTAGTCAACACAATCAGATTTGTGTATGGACAAAGAACGGCTCGTAGCAGCGCTGTATCTGAAGTGTAAGGATTTCACACAGCCCGTGTTAAATTTAGCCCTCTGCTCCTCACGCTCCAGCTCCTTCTCTCATTCCCTCTCCCTCTCAACAGCGGCTGAAGCCCCAGAGGACGTTCTGGCAGTCAGTTGATGTGTGTTTTTGCGGGTAAAATCCTGGCCGTCTTGGGCGTGAGTCCCACAGAGCTCACAGGGCTGGGGGTGGGGGGGAGGGGGGGGAAGGGGGGGGGGGGATTGGGGGGGGAGGGGAGTGCCGTGCAAAAGATTCAGCCCCCACCAGGGTTCATCACATCTGCTGGTAAAAAATCTAATTCGACGCCGCGTGGCATTATGGGGAAAATTCCCGTCCCCCGGCGTTTCGGGGCTGAGATAAACACACCTTCAGCCGAGAGACATCCTGGATTCCCGGCGAGCGGCTCTGAGGGTTCTAAATATGGGAACCGATGCTGTTTCAGCACCTCTGTCTCCTCTGCCCACTGCTCTGCCCCATAGAGCACCTGCCAATGCCACACTGCCAAGCATGAGGCCGTATGACTTCACTGCTCTGCCACCAAACACCCTTTCACCACATGAACGCGGTTAACGGAAGCCTTCTTGCAATACTTGTAAGTATGCCTGTCGAAAACATGAACTTTGCTTAACCACTGTAATAATCATCAAAACATCACGACACAACCGCGCAACATTATCACCACTGAAAAATTACACAGATTGAATGTCACTAGTCACACATCAGAGACCACAAGAGCAACTTTCTAAAATGAAAGTTATAAAAAAAAATACAGAAAAAGGTAGAGACTATCATTTTACAAAGTGCATAGCAACTACAAGGAAGCAGATATCTGTCAGGCTGTTATGTATTTGTTTTCATCTTTTGCGGGAACATTTTGCCAGATTGTTCTACTATTACCCCGTTTAAAAATCACTGAAACATTTCAGGGATGTCTTTTCTCTGTATAAATTCATTTCTGGCTTTCAATCACCAAAACATCGAAGGGACAAATCCTCAGTCTGTGAGCATATAACCTTGTCTGCTTTGCGATTAGTATCGAGCTGTGTCACTGGACAGCGTCACAATGCGGGCCATCTAAATTACCTTGTGATTGAGGGTCTGCAAGTCCCTTTGCCAGTAAAAGTCCATTTCAGGGGCCAAATAGGTATGTCAGGCTTTTTCGCACTACACAAACAGGAATACTGTCCCACTATGAAACCCATCCAACCTGACTGCGGGGATAACGTGATTTACCCAAGTAGGAAATGTCCCTGGCTCAACATCCCTTGTTGCTTATGGAAGGACATTCCAATTAACCAATCACTGCCCTCGGATGTCATCGGTGTATGCTGAACAGCCACAGGCTCCTCAGCCTTTTCAAAATTCCATCCAAAAGCCCCAGGTTCCAGAAAGGCATCTGCTATGTGCACAATATCTTTGCTTTTCTGTTAGGTAAAATTTTAACAAAAAAATTGATTTTGTGAAAATATTTTAGTGCCACCTTATTTCCACCATTCACAAACACACACACACACAAGCACTATTTTAGTGGCTTGTACCATATTTGTCGCTGGGGCAGTGTGCCTAACTGAGCTAAGTTAACTAGTTAGTTAGTAGTTAGAACTCAAACTATGCTAGTAACAATTTACTGTTTACAAATTAATGCTTAATTAACTAATTAATGTGTTACATTGGATCACTGGCATAAATACAAAAAGAGTGGATATAATTCTTATGCAAAATGGCAACAAATATGTAAATATAAGTAACCTTAGTCACAACAGGAAAATGATTGGGGAAATAGGATTATGAAGAATCAACAATGATCACCCTGGATCAACACAAGCAAATCTATCCAAAATCTGTATGGCAATGATAGTCCTGGAACAACATTAACAATTCTGTCCAGGATCCACAATGTGATATTTTTCCTGAATCGACATTAGCAAATCTACCCCGGATTAACTTGGCGATGGTGGCCCTGGAACAACATGACTATTATTATCCTGGTGCAACGTTAGCATCTATCCAGAATCAACATGGGGATCATGGTCCTGGATCAACATCAGCAAATCTCTCCAGGATCTATATGGCAATGATGGTCCCTGGATCAACAACAACATATCTATTCGGGAACATGGCGGATGAAATGGCACGGAATAAACGTTTTCCAATATGAGATATGAAAGAAAATGTGACAATCACAGGTCTCTGAGTCGTTTCACAACGATAAACCGTTCAGTCTTAATTTTAAACTAACAAGTGACTAGACTATTAGCAAGCATACTTGTTAGCCTAACTAGCAAGCTAACTAGGTAGCTAGCTACTAATATAGTAAACTACTAAGAGCGCTCATTTAAACAAATGACTGGAACAGGCTCAGCTAAAAAAGTTTTTGTATATCAAGGATTTTTTTTGAATATATATTCAAATTCTTGTTATGTTCATGTAATGCATTTGCCTCCTATTTGTCACCTTGTCTGTATAGGTGAGCCCACACCTGAATGTCCTTCTTTCAAGCTCTGATGAAGACTAGCTGTTGTAAAAACGTGTTTGCTTGTCTTATGTCCTGCCATTTTTAACATTATGGTCAAAACAATTAAGAATTTTTAATAAATTTTTATCCTTCTGTTTTTATTTTTGGAGTGCCTAGAAGCCATTTCAGTTTTGATTTACTACTGCTTTGTTACCCCAGTTCCAAGAGCACCCACCTTACATCTCTAATACATTTTTACAAGAGCACCCAGTTTTTTTCCTGTTTTGTTTTCCCATAACTTAAGGATTTTGTTCAGTGTTTTGAACTGAAATGGGGAGCTACACAATTACACAATAGCAACAATAATATCTCAACAATATCCCTCTGGAAAAGCAGTGAGATTCAGAGAATTTTGTATTGGCTCAGGGGAAGGTTGCTTGGCACAGACTGATGACATCAGAGGGCAATGATTGGTTAACAGAAATATTGTTCCAGGAACAACAATAGTGATGCTGATCCAGGAGCACATCCTACTTACCTAAAATCACACTGTGCCTGACTGCGGTCTCAATTCCCAAACTCCTTTTCCCCATGGCAAAAAAAATAAAGAGTGCATTTTTGCAAGCGTCACAGTTGTATGTGTAAACAGGGAAAATGGGCCACAACAAGCCAACAAGCCAGTTGGCTTCAGTAGGCCTACCGTCAGTCATCTGCATGCTGGTTACAGGCCACAAACCGAGCCAGCCATGGAAAATTAGGTCACTTCGAATTACAATGTGCTTAATAAAGACCAGCTTTTCTGAAAACTACACTATGAGCTGTGGAAGAGGGGAGGAGCAGCATGGGGGGTAGAGAGAGGGGGGGAGAGAGAGAGAGAGAGAGAGAGAGAGAGAGAGCCGCAGTGAACTGAAAGTGAATTGAATTTTAAGTGAATGAGGAGATCCCCAGTTTTGAAAGACTCTGGAAAGGAACCATGACGCGGCTCCCTTTTCCTGGAATGCTTCCTTGTTTCCACGGAAACACTCCTGGGCCAAATGGAAAAACACACACACACACACACACACACACACACACACACAAGCATAAAGCTGGCCTGAGTGAGAAAAAAGATGTTCGCATTGAACCACGAAACAAGAGAAACTTGAAACTGCACTACAAAGAAACACAGGACCTTACGGCCAGTCTACGACACTCCTGGGACTAAAGATAAAGGTGGATTGCATTTACGTCCGTGCAGAACACAGCTCTTCATAGCCGTTAGTGTCGAAGCAGAATCAGTATTTTCAGAATCTGTTTTCCAGCCTTTCTCCCACATGGTACATGATTACTCTCATTTAAACTTCATTCTACATTCATTAAATGCAAGCAATCCTCTGAGGTCCAGCTACCCCATACTTTTATTTTATTTTATTTTGGGAAAGTGCAATTTCCTCTCAGGGAAGGAGGGTTTTGTAAAATCGGAGTTAAGACTAGCGAGCTCTGAAAACAACATAAAACTCTGGGGTGGAAAACAGGAAATGACAAAAAAACAAAACAAAAAAAAAAACAAAAAACAATCAAGCCTTAGCCAGCAGCCAGCAGAGCTGGACGTAGTGAACAGTGCGCGTTCCACCACAAGAGGCTCCAGAAGTTGAAGAAGCTAGCAACATGGTCACAACCAATAAGAACAGACCCAGTAAAGTTCTTAGTCCCGCCATAACTAGAGCTTTCCACGGTCCACAGCTCTAACCACTATGCCACAAACGTCCGCACCTGGTGAGAATTCAGTCACAGAAGTCAGAGAGCGTGCAGCCGAAAGAGAGGGAAGCCTGTCGTTTCTGCTTGTATGAGGGCTGACAAGACGAGAGAGAATGGCCTGTAGCTTTGCTCATGAACAGAAAGAAGGAGCCCTGTAGCTTTGCTCATATGTACAGTACATGACCTGACAGGGGCGGGAGACTTACTGTTCTGAAAAACAAGCCCTTTTCATGCTAGAGTTCCCCCCTTCAGCATATTTCTTTTATTGAGTGTGTATAAAAATAACAAAAAATCCTGCCAAAAAAAGGACTCCACCCCCCCCCCCATCCAAGAGTCCCAAGCGGTCACCGTTGAAGGCAAATTGAAGGCAGGTTGAGGGAGAAAAATGGGGGAGAGGGGAAAGCTGGCGGGTGGGGGTGGGCATCAAGTTACCAAAACAGAGAAACCCACTTAGCAGGCCTGCAAACTAGGTCAGAGCTTTGTTAAGTATGCCAGGATAGCTGCAAGTATCTCTCTCTTTCTTTTTCTCGTTCTCTGTCTTTCATTCATGCGCACACATACACACACACACACACACACATACACACACACACGACACTTAGTCAAGGCTGGGAAAAAAAAGCATTGAAAAGACACTCAGCAAATAAATGCTCAAGTACTCAGCATGTATGTAACCATACAATTGCTAATCAATCACTTAGATCAGTTAACACATTCATATTAATTAACAAAACAAGGAAGGAAAAAAAAATCTTCTATACTGATTATTATCCTCATCAAATTCCATAAACAAAAGCCCAATAGCAGTGCATAGAGTTACACATAGTATCTATGCATCCATCTTCTAAACTGCTTAGTCCTGGGCACGGGAGTCTGTACGTATCCCAGCATACATTGGGTGAAAGGCAGGAATACACACTGGACAGGTCACCAATCCATTGTAGAGCACACACTCACACTCACTCACACACCCATACCTATGGGTAATTTATACCCTCCAGTTAACCTAACCTGCATGTCTTTGGACTGCAGCAGGAAACCCACACGGACATGGGGAGAACATGCAAGCCCCACACAGAAAGCTTGCCCATGTAGAGGAAGGAACACACAGCTTAATAATTTACAGTACTTTCACATAGACAGGTCAGCACACTGCCTGGTGCCACAGCCAAACCCTGAATACATACAGCAGGCACGGTACAAAAGAATACAATGGGGCGCCAGGTCACTTCCTGTCCAAACAGGAAAGGGCGGAGATCAGAAGGGGAAGGAGAGTCAGTACAGGCAGGTGAGATGACTGCAGAGGGAGTGGATGTTTCAGTACTGGAGATGGGGGGGGGGGTGTGGCCACAGTTGATATCACCTCAAACCTCACTTATCCGCAGCGGCAGTGTGGTAGGAGGCCTTTCGGATAAAAATAGCTCGGGAAGCCCTGGACTTGCAGAGCCATATGCGCACAAACCTAACGGGGGGGGGGGGGGCGGCGTACGTTCACCTTTCAGCATGTTGCCAGGCAACCGAACTGTTGCAGTCACTGCGTGCTGCAAGGAAGGCAGGAAAACGTATGACAGTGCGCATGAAAATGCTGATCGTGCTGTGTGCAAATGAATGGCAGGCGCTCCTTACTGGTTGTACAAACGGGAAGAGTGCACAGTACTGGCAAGAGTCGTCACCCCCCCACCCCCCACCCCCACCCCCACCCCTCTAACACACACAGAAACACACACAGACACACGGGCACGTACACACATGCACAAACATGTGAACACACACACACACACACACACACACACACACACGTACCCACACACATAACCACAATTGGAGCTACTACTCTTTTTTTTTAGTACCATGGGTCTAGGAAATGTAATGGGGAACAGGAGCTGGAGGGCTCTGATTAAGCTTGGTTTCTGATTTCAGGAGAAATTAGCAATAAATACATGTAAGCGCATAAGAAATGTTTTTTTAAGTATCCGCAAATGCCTTACACAAGCAAATTTCACCTTTCATCATTATGGTTGCTCAATTCATGCAGTCATTTGAGTAAGTCATTTGGATGCTTAAAGATGCTTTGAGTAGTTTAAGTCACTGTTACCAATATCCAGTAGCTTATTAAACTCTAAATCTCCCACACTCCTCTGCTTTTATTACTGTAAACACATACTGTAGCTGCATTATGCCTATAGATATACAGTGAGCTCTATAGTGTTTGGGACAAAGACATAGTTGTTTTTGATTTGGCTCTCTATATCACAATTTTAGATTTGTAATCAAACAATTATGATGTAGTTAAAGTATACATTATCTGCTTCCATTAAAGGGTATTTCTATACATTTTGGTGTCACCATATAGAAATGGCAGAACTTTTCAAAATCAACTGTTTGGAACATCATTAAGAAGAAAGAGAGCACTGGTGAGCTTAGTAATCATAAAGGGCCTGGTAGGTCAGGGAAGACTTCTACAGTTGATGATCGAGGAATTCTCACCATAATGAAGAAAAAACCCCAAACACCAGTCCAACTGATTAGAAACATTATTCAGGAGGCAGGCGTGGATGTATTAATGACTACTCTCCGCAGTAGACTTGACGAACAGAACTGCAGCAACTACAGCAACACTGCAAGATGCAAACCACTAGTTAACTGCACAAACAGGATGTCAGTTTGCTAAGAAGTACCTAAAAGAGCCTGCATAGTTCTGGAAAAAGGTCACCCAATCTGAATCCAATTGAACATGCGTTTCACATGCTGAAAAGAAAATTCAAGGCAACTTGTCCCCGAAACAAGCAGGAACTGAATATGGCTGCAGTACAGGCCTGGCAGCTCATCACCAGAGAAGATACTAAATTCCTGGTGATGTCTATGGGTCACAGACTTCAAGCAGTCATTGCATGCAGAAGATATGCATAGAGGTTCCTGTGAAATTTATGGTGACTGGTAATGGGGAGGACTGTGCATAAAAAGTGCCGTAATCTCTACATGGTGAAACCAAAATGCATAAAAATAACACTAAATAAAAGCTGAGAATCTGCACTTTAACCATACACCAATTCCCATGTAAGGCTGAAGTGTACCAGTTTTACTGAGCTTCAAGTGCAGCTTAACAGGCGGACTTGCAGGCTCCTGATCAGTGGGCCAGCAGTGTCACCTGGGCTTTCTAAAAAAACCCTCCAGATTTGACAGCAGACCATGGGGCCTTCCGTGCACCAGACCAGTTCCTTAACGGCATGACCCACCCAGCAGCATCTTAACTGTATTTTACACCCATTTTGTCACCCAGTGAAGCTTAAGGGATTACAGAAAAGTTACGACCCTCTAGGCACTGTACCGTAACAGGCCCCGCCTCCTTAAGGACTCATAACATGCCACCTCACTGAGCAAAAGCCCAGTTTGCAGCCTCAAAGGCATCTGTATGCATATGGGAATACGGGTCTGTATAAAGTCATAACACCAAACGTAATGTCTAAACGAGGCTTCCTCTATGTATATGCAAAATAATGTTCCTATCATATATATATGTGTGTGTGTGTGTGTGTGTGTGTGTGTGGGTGTGTGTGGGTGCGTGTGTACACATACACATCCCGGACGAGCCCCCAATTCTGTTACGACCTGGTCTAGGGTCTGAACGTAGCAGGGAAAATGATAAGGGAAATGGGCAGGGAAACGTACTGCAAACCGATCAGTAACTCCCTATCTGCCTATCCAAATCTAACTGAATTCTGCTTAGTCGTTGAAGGGTACTGGGCACGAGGAGGCTTTGAACGCTGAACTTTGGACAGTTAGCTGATAGTTGGAAACTAAAAGCGAAATAATAAACTTGTGTCCCGATGGAAGGATTTTTAGTCCAGCTGGGAACACACTAACCAACCCGGAGCACTATATGGTGAGCAGAGGGCAAAACGTGAGTCAAGGTCAAAAACGAGTGCATGGTCAAACACAAAATCCAATCAGCAAACGAAGCAAGAGGGGCCAGGTGACAACTGGAATCGAATACGAGAGAAAATGGTCAGAAACACAAAATCACGGGGCGAACAAACTAGAAGGGCTAAGGCAAGAATCAGAGTCGAAGGGCATGAGTCAATGGTCATACACAAGATCGAATCAGCAAACAAACCAGAAGAGCTAGATGGGAATCAGAGTCAAATAAGAGAGGGTCAAATACGCAAAGTCAAACGAAGCAATCACTATACACAACACACCAACCGCGAGTCTCCGCTGGTAGGCTGCAAACGGCAGTTTTTTCAAGCCAAGCAACCGGATATGGAAACAACCAATTAGATGGCAACCGGAACGAAAAAACACATGCACAAAAGTAACAAATATAAAAACAAACTCGAGACTGGGGTTGTAGTATTACGTACACACTCAGTGGCCACTTTATTAGGTACACCGGTCCAGTACCAGGTAGGACCCATTTCGCCTCCAGAACAGCCAGAATTCTTCGTGGCACAGATTCAACAAGCTGCTGGAAACATTCCTTAGTGATTCTGGTCCATACTGACACAATTGAATCACAAAGTTCCCGCAGATTTTTCAGGCACATTTGTTTACGCTGCAAACCTCCCATTCCACCTCATGCCAGTGGTGCTTTATTGGACTGAGATCTGGGGACTGTGCAGGCCATTGGAGTAAACAGAAGTCACTGTCTTTTTCTTAAACTGAAGTCATTGTCTTGTTCGTGGAACCAACTTGAAACGATGCGTGCTCTGTGATACAGCACATCATACCTGCTGGAAGCATCCGTTTTTAAAAGGGCAGCCTGTCCCTATAAAGGGATGCACACGTGGTCAGCAAGAATGCTTCGGTAGCTGTGGCTTTCGACTGAGGCTCAATATGAGGCCTAATGCGTGCCAAGAAACCGTTCCCAGCCACCCGTGCGCACCGATGACCCAAGGCAGGACGTCTCCATGGTTTCATGCTGTTTACACCACATTCTGACCCTACCATCACTCGCCTGCAGCAGCAGGAATCAAGATTGGCCAGAAGAAGAATCTCACTTGGATTGGTTTTTTCCAATTTTCAGTCACGCGGCTTCGGCGAATCGCGTGCCCGCTGTAGCCTCATCCTCCTGTTCTTAGCGGACGGGAGTGGAACCGGCTGCGCCCATCCGCTGCTGTAGCCCGTTCGCTTCCAGGTTCGAGATGTGTTGTGCATCCAGAGATGCCCTTCTGCACATCACTGCTGTAAACAGCTGTCATTCGATCATTTGCGGCCTTTCTGTTAGCTTTCTGAACGAGTCAGCCCGTTCTCTTCCGATCTCTCTCGTCAATAAGGTGCTTTCGTCCACAGAACTGCCGTTCACTGGATGTTTTTTTAAAATCTCACCATCCTTTGTAAACTCAAGAGATCTCTAATGTGTGAAAATCCCAGGAAGACAGCTGTTTCTGAGATGCTGGAACCATCATGTCTGGCACCAACATATACATGTATATGTGTGTGCGTATATATGTTTATATAGATAAAGAGAGAGGGAGGGCGAGTAAGCAAAAGGGAAAAAGAAGGAGATAGAGACAGAAAGAGAGGCACCATAAAATGAGTAGGAGTTTTCACATGGAGGAGAGAAAAATGTGTTATTTCCCAAGATTCCTCCAGCAGGTTCCGTGTGGCTACTAATTTCTCATAATTAGCGAGTGATGCATTGGAATCTGCCATTATCACACCATCCTCATAATTATTAAAAGGTGTGCAGGTGCTTGCCTCCATGCACATGCTTGCATGTGTGTGTGTATATTTGTGTGTGTGAGAGAGACGGGGCTGGGATACTAAAGACTCATGGCCCTGGCAATTATAAAAACGATAACCTTCACTATTGTTTTTCTCAACAACATATCCCAGAATCCACCATCAACGATTAGAAAGGCACCTAGACACTGACACAAGACATGGTACCTACATAGCAGTGCACAATCAGGTAGCATTCAGGGTTTAACACTGCACCCAATGACAGAGTAATTTCCTTACCCCAAAAACAGGGGCTAGAGATTATGTAAGTCAGTAAGAGCATCACCATTGCAAAATGAAATACACTGCTGGAGCACTGCAACAGTATAACACATAGGGATGCAACGTGCAAAACCTGCGATATTAATTGATGACTTTTGTAATTTAAGCATGTGTGCTAACTTAATTAGCCATGACACTGATTCAGGTGAGAACCTGAATCTGTCTTCTCCAGTGAGACGGGGTAACCCCTGAACAGAACGGCCATGCCGGTAGGCCCGCAACTGTTCGCACAATCGCAGGGCAACACACCGCACACTCAACCACAGCCAAATGGCTGAGGAACCTCCAGCAAAGGAACCACTCAGCTCAAGGGGCAAAAAGCACCCAGAGAGGGCCGAGGAGCTGGGTCCAAGTTCACGGACAAGAGCAGGACAGGAGAGGAGGATACCCGGGAGACTGAAACATGCACGCACGCATACACGCATGCACGTACACATGCGCGCACACACACCAGAAGGGATAAAGTATCTGTAATATCTTGCTGAAAACAGACTAGGTTGACAATCAAGATGATAATGTGTTAATCTGATTAATTGCCCCCCCCCCCAAATACATTTACAGTTCTGGCTGAGGGAGGGACAAATCACGGCGGGAGGGAAGAAGAGAGAGAGAGAGAGAGAGAGAGACAGAGAGAGAGAGAGACAAAGAGAGAAAGAGAGAGAAAGAGAGAGAGACAGAGAGAGAGAGAGAACTGTGTTTTTCCCCTTCCACAATACAACCAGACCATCAATGGCCTACACATCTGACTACTGTAGTCAACGTAGAACACTGTTTCGGGGAACCCCATTAATGCAGTGGGCAGACAATTGCAGCATCACCTTTTGAATACAGCTCCTGCTCTATTACAAGGGAGGGGGGTCAGGGCAGTGTTTGGGTGGATCGGTGCAGTGCTTGGGTGTGTTAGGTGGATCGGTGCAGTGTTTGGGTGTGTTAGGTGGATCACCGCAGTATTTTGATGTGTTTGGGCGGATCAGAGCAGTGTTTGGGTGCATTTGGGTGGATCAGTGCAGTGTTTGGGTGTGTTAAGTGGATCGTTGCAGTGTTTGGGTGTGTTAGGTGGATCGGTGCAGTGTTTGGGTGTGTTAGGTGGATCATTGCAGTGTTCGGGTGTGTTTGGGCAGATCAGAGCAGTGTTTGGGTGGATCAGTGCAGTGTTTGGGTGGATCAGTGCAGTGTTTGGGTGTGTTTCGGCAGTGTTTGAATGAACCCGGGAGTGGAACCCAAGGAAGCAAATAACATAAAAGAATCCTTGAAACGTTGATCGAAATGAACAGGGTCACAGGCTCTATTAATGATCCAGGCTCCCTAATCTACAGCCCACAGTTCACAGTGTTTCCTAATGCACCCCCCCCCCTCCCGCGCGCCAGATCTACAGACCTGAGACCATTTAAACCAGGCTGTTGTCAAGGCTGCTTGGAAATTGCCGCTCACACGTACAGTGATCACCAGCATCAGCAGCGCACTCCGCCCCGTACATATTATTAATTACCGTGTCCAGCCTGCCCTTTAGGAAACAAGTTGTTTCCCATTACTATGCTTCTACATTACACCACAGTGGGCGGGTAGCTATCGCTGGGCAAATGATCTGGTCCCCAACACAACATCACACTGAGAGAGTAGCTAACTGTCACAACCACACGCAGATGCACACATGCACAAATACGTGCGGATGAACATGCAGCGATGCCGTAGCCAACTGACTGACTGCACTAACAAAATGCATCGAAAGCAAAACAATCAAACGAACACGGGAGGCTGTGAAGGGTTCTTTGAAAACAGACCTTTTCCCCGCTGCAACTGAACATCATTAACATTGATTAAGTCAGTTCTGACCTAGGTAGTACTAGGTGAAACCCTTCTAAAAATATATTTCGGACATCCATTCCTTTAAAGGTGTACGACGTCAGTTATACTACCACTTATTTACATAGCAGTTACAATCGTAATTGTAATGTAAAGAAAAAAAAGACACTTCTTTATTGTATTATTATTTTTAAATACCTGAAGCGTTACACGCATTACATCTGTTTTGTGGGTCAATCAAATAATGAATTTAAAATTAATTAAAGGAAATCATAAGAAATACATCACTTAACTCGGAAAATGTGCTATTTATAATATCACATCAGCATATCGATCAAGAGGAACGCACACTTCAACAGACGTTAACTAGGTAGTTAAGAAATCTGTAACAGATTTTCCGTTCAGTGATTTCTGAAGCAAACTACCAAAATACCACATAGTGGAGCAAGAATACAGCCCACACGACAACATCGTGAATCTAAAAGGCGCAGTTTTCATAGGCGGTTCCCTTTTTATCATCTACTGCCCTCTTAAACTTTTCACTGCCATGTCTTCGCTAAAATACAACACGGTTTCCAATATTCTGTGCGCGCACACGGTATCTGCAGTTCTAACCCACGAGCCATGCGTCATCTTTTCACGGCGAGGGACAGCGTGGGCACGACAGCATCCTTCCGTCCGCGTGCCATATCCCCTGCATGACATCCAAGCTCTGGTCGGGAGATAGACGACAGGAGAGAGTACGGGGGCGTTGAAAGAGAAAGGGACGGACGTATAATCATGGACACCAAAAATCTCATGTAAGACGGTTCAACACCAAAGTAAGAGCGATAGTCATCTGAACGCTGATACACTGGGCTAGGGATTGACTGTACTTAATGACAGGCCTATTTAATTTATTATTATTATTATTATTATTATTATTATTATTAATAATAATAATCATAATAATGCACTTTAATTTATTTTCACTCCGTTATATTCATGTCTGCACGGCGTCTTCACTTGGATGATGTCTTTGTGTAGGCTATATGCTGGATATTAATATCTGATCATACGCAGAACTAAAGTAAATGTTATCATTTCCCACGGACAGGTGAATTACATAACCCTGGCTGATAGGCTAAATTTTAATACGTGTCGATTCAATGCGTAGGTATTGCAGCAGTCCCGAAGTTATTTTAATTCGCCTTAAACGAAACCAAAGAAATTGATTCAGTCACTGCATTCTGAGCTCTTAAAACTGCGAAATGCGACAGTCAGTCGACCTTCTTCAACTGACGGTGAGGGTTGCTCCTAAGAACGGTTTGGTTCACTTTTGACCATCGCCAAATCTGTCGCGTTATGAAAACACTGCGCCTTTTCCATATCGCCGCACACGTCCACTCCAACCTGCACGCGTGAAGCGTAGCATATGTATGCTCCGTATTTAACATAAAAGCATTCCGTAAGATCTAGAAAGACAGAGTTCATTAAAAACCAATTTTTCGTTCAACTGTATCCACTCCCATCTTACTAGTGTGCACATTTTTTCCTATTACCATTCGCACCTTGGAGGTATTGCGCCTCCGCGATTCCTCTGCAGTATTCCAATATTCATTACGCCAATTACAGCAATTAAATATGTCGACTGTTGATAAGATATTTTCAACTCTAAACATGGTGTTGTCATCTTTGTTTCTGTATTGTCACGGGCACTGAATTTCATATGACCGTGGTAAAATAAATAAAGTATATGCTTAGTCAACCGCTTTTCCAGGTGGCTTTAAATTGCATAGTGATTCGCACAAGCACGTTTCTCCCATTCACTCCCACTTATTTCACAACAAACGTATCGGTTTCAGAATAAGCAAAGTTTTAATACAATAGCGGAACTGTCGTGTAATTTCCTTACCTGCCAACTGTTTGGTTGGCGAGCTGTCGCATTCGATTGAATTGCTTCTTCATCTTGTATTTTTTTTTTGCGTTAGCTAACACCGACAGTGAAAAACACTCGGCATTTCTCACTGACGCACGTCCAACATTCCGCAGATGTAAGCGAATATGCCCATCCTGTCGTATCCCATTTCCTTCAATCCAGTCGGAAACATTTCGCTAATATGAAGGAAAACATATTTACTGTGCATTCCCCTCTCCAAATCTCCCACTCCCCTGCAGAGAGATGCAGGACCAATTTCTCCTCTATGGGCAGAATGACAGCTTTCACGAGCAGCTGACGCTACTTCCCGGTGCAGTGTGGGAAAGGTAGTTTTCTGAACCCTGCACCTAAATTTTCTCATTTTGTGTCTTAGATTACCCCAAGGCATGCAGCTGAAAATTTAAAGGACAACTTGTAGAGATGTGGACTGCCTCTTAAAATAGTTACATATATACGTTTAGGCCTGATGACTGCCTCTATATATGTATATGTGTGCTGTTGACTATGAGCGTATTAATAGAAGTAAATAAGACAAAATCGAGAGAAAAAATTTCTCCTTATTTTTGTAATTATCTGTTTCAATTAATTTCTCTCATATTTCCTCCTATTTAATAATTATAATGAATGTGTCGTTTGTTTCTCACATCTGAAGGAGGATTTCATGCGAGGTGCAAAAAAATGTCAATTGCTGCCACATGTTGAGATGTGGTCTGAAGTAAAAGTGAATTGGCCTCATGGGATTGGCCCTTATGTAAATATATTCTATTTAAATGTTGCTTTAGATAAATGTGAAAAACATGGGAAAATGAGGTTTGATGAGATTATAAAATGAAGACAACCCCTCTGTTATGTATGCATAGCTCCTCGGGCTGCCACCATATAGCACTACATACACTTAGTATAACGTCCCATACATCCCACACAGGGAAAAACAAATTCTCAGGTTGGTCTGTTTATGCTTTTGACCAAACATCTGAATATGGGCAAACGGATAAAGGATTTACCATTCTACTCAGCTACTCAATGCGCATTTATTTGTAGAAGATACACACCAGTATTTCACAGCACTGGGCTACAGCTTTGCGGCTCATCTTCCTTGCACTTGGAAACGGAATGCGACAGTGACTTTCCATCTGATTTCACACTGCAAAACAGCACCACCCTGTGGTCGTCATATGCTATTGCACCATTGCCGATCAACCGCTCATATGGGGCTTCATTCTCAAAACGTGTCTGATCATATTTGATCGTAAACTGCGCGTGTAAACGTTTCCATATTTTTTTCCGCGTTTTTTTCTTATCTGTATTTGTTCATGGCTGCATCCTTATGCTAATCGCATGAGCAAGATTATGCATAAAATTCACAAACAGCATTCATTATCATACATTCATTCAGCATACATTCATTCATTACCTGGGATATGAACAAAAACAAAGGTCTGCACGTCTCATTAATCCCATATTGTTTTTTTTTCCGTAGAAACTTTTTTTAAGAACAAAAGAATAATTTATGAAAAGTTTTGTTAATGAAGGCCCATTAAGTCCACATTTTCTACTCTCCCTATATAAGACTAGATTGCTAATTCAAGTTGACATACTTCACCCAAGGGTACAAATGTAAGGCTCCACCTGAAATTTAAAAGAAGCTACAGAATTCTTATCATCACAAGCATCCCTGATTTCTGTCCCTGTCTGCTACCCATAGCTCTTCCCAAATCGACTATTCTTGTTCCTGTCTCCCCTTTCCACCGGTAGGGCACCTATGCTGAGTCCCGAGGGACCTTCTGAACCTACTACATGCCCCCCCCCCCTCCCCCACCCCCATCCACCTGGAATATTCCCAGATTGCCACCCCACCCCAGGCCCGCTACCTCTGGTCGCAGATAATACTGGTCACTGTGGACCCACACCATTGGACTGCCCCAAGTGCAATACAATGTGCTCTATAGAAAATAAAATGCGCAACAAAGCCAACAGTTGAAAGTGAGGAGGAGAAGAAGAAAAGTAAAATAAAATAAACGAAAGAGGAAAAACAACAGGACAGCACAACGTCTTCTAAGAATAGGCTAGACCAAAGAGATAGGTCTTGGGTTTACATTGAACCGACTGTTTTCACATTTACCATTTCACAGTTTAATCTGACTTTGAGTCGGGCTCCTCCCAAGGCTGTTTGAATGCCACCCATAGACAGATTCCAAATCACAATCATTTTATGGTGGATGGTTATCAGGATATAAGCAGTAAGACCTTTGATACCTAAAGCCTCAAAACCCAACCCTTAGCCCCACACTGACATATGCCTCAGTATACTCCTGACAGGTCAGTTCAGAGAGATCTCAGCCAAATGTAGAGAGCCACTTTGATGCACTAGTTCAGGCAGATTTTATGACAGTACGTGTCAATCATACATGTCCTTGTATACTCTTACTTATAAATAACAGTGGCCTTTTAATGGGGTATAATACTAATTTGTAAATGAAAGCTTTTGGAGAAATGGCAGATGGTTTTGCGTAGGGTGTATATGTGTAGAGAGATAATAAACCAAGCATTGTGGTACAATTTTATCTCGTGAGTGAGCCACTAACTGTTGCATCTACTATTCTGTCCACTAGAGGGCACCCTTGCATCATATATTCAGCCTTCGGCACTGTGGCGCTTCCCATGACGGGGTCATCAGCTTTCTCACAGCACCCTGCATGTTTCCTTATGGAACATATATTTCTTGTCTTTGATTCCAGGGTATCTACAGCATTCTGGCAGCACACCCTGTTTCTCTCAACAACTCCGACAGGCTGGTTCACAACCTCAGTAGAAAAACCTCAATTAAGTGAAAAGGACCGTGCATACCTACAGCAACACATAAAACCTGACCTGCACTATTAGAATAAATAATTAAGATATCTGCATTAAAAAATATACTATATACTATACAAGCTTCACAAGGGTGGAGTTTAAAAAAAATTGTAATAAAATACAAGCAGCAAACAAAAATTTAAGTCAGTTTACACTGACGTGACCTCAAGTCACTTTTAAAGAGTGCTGGGCCACCAGGTGTAACCAGTATTAATGTAACCAAGCAGAGTAAATAAACAGGAAATTCTTATTTGCAATGATGGTCTGGCAAAGGGAAAAATGTCCTTTTGGCGCGGGGGTTGCAAATTAAAATAAAAACAAATATAACAGGGGCCATAGGCCGACATGTTAACAGAACAAATGGAGCCCTGCCACAGTCAACAGATAAAGCGATAAATAATAACAAAAAAAGAGATAGGGCGAGAGTGGAGAGTGGATGCATTTGTGTGGAGAGTGGATGTGTTTACATAAGTCAGGACTCATAGGTTTTTAATCTTCAAACCAGACATTGCAAGAGCCAAAGGAAAAAAAAATCCATTGCATTTTGTGATTTTAATTATCAGTTCCCACACCTTAACAAAAAATAAGAAAGTTGAATGAATGAAACATTGTATTTATATAGCACTTTTCCATATGCTCAAGTGCTTTACAGTAATCAGGAGGCTCTCACCTCACCCACCACCAACGTGTAGCACCCACCAATGTGAACGCTCACCACACATCGGTTAAGGTGGAGAGAGAGAGAACAATTTTTAGCCAATTAAATTTGGACAAATAACATGCAATACATTATAATAAAATCATACGTTTCAGGAGCATGGTTTACAGGAGCAAAAACAAGAGCAGCAGCATAAAAAACAAGCAGAATCATACGCCTATAAATAACAATAAAAAGTACAGTAAAAAAAAAAGTACAGGTACATTTAACATTGAAGAGGCTACAGCTGGGAAAACAGACAGCAGTCAAAGAAAGCACAATACAGGCACAGAGGGTGACCAAATAAAACATAAAAACCGCACAGGGAGACACAACTGGTCGATATAAGGTAAGAAAGCAACTGTAAGTGTCTGAAAGAATGGCTGTGATTGAGCCCTTGAAGGCAGGAACAGAGCTAGAACTGTCCATTTGCAATTGATCCCAGTCACTGGCAGGAGTGAACAGGAAAGATTTAGAGAGGACAGGGTGGTCAACAGCGTCAAAGTCTTTTGCTAAATCAGGGAAAATGGTGGCACAGAATTGTCCAGCATCAAAAGAGTGGACGTGTTTGTGTGGAGTGTGGATGTGTTTTGTGTGGAGAGTGGATGTGTTTTGTGTGGAGAGTGGATGTGTTTGTGTGGATGTTTTTGCGTGCAGAGTAGATGTGTTTGTGTGGAGAGTGGATGCGTTTGTGTGGAGAGTGGATGTGTTTGTGTGGAGAGTGGATGTGCTTGCGTGGAGAGTGGATGTGTTTGTACATTACATTACATTACATTCATTTAGCAGACGCTTTTATCCAAAGCGACGTACAAAAGTGCATTTTCATGATCGTAGACAACTGCTGAACACGGGTTCAGTAAGGTACAATTACTTATTTTGTAAAGCTATTTCTAGCCGAGAACAAAGAACACTATCCTGGTCTAACATCTGCAAAGCCAAACTAGGCAGAAGAATAAGCTAGAGTATTAGGACAAATACAATTTACCAAGAAGTGCAGGGATGGGGCAACATGTAACAAGTGACAGGAAAAAGGGTTTTTTTTTTTTTTTTTTTTTTTTTTAATATATATATATATACACAGCGTGGTGGTGGTTATTCTAGGTATAGTCTGAAGAGATGAGTCTTCAGGCCACGGCGGAAGATGGATAGTGAGGGGGAGGTTCGGAGAGGGACGGGGAGTTCGTTCCACCACTGGGGAGCTAGGGTGGAGAAGCTCTGTGATCCCTTTGGGCGGGTGGGAGGGGTTGCAAGACGCCCTGCTGCCGCAGAGCGGAGTGGTCGAGCAGGCACATAGAATTGAGTCATGTCCTGCAAGTAGATAGGGGCTGTCCTGTTGGCGGCAGTGTAGGCAAGGGTCAGGGCTTTGAATCGGATCCTGGCAGCGACCGGTAGCCAGTGAAGTGATCGCAGCAGGGGAGTGACGTGGGAGAATTTGGGGAGGTTGTAGATGAGTCGGGCAGCGGCATTCTGAATCATCTGTAGTGGCTGTATGGCACAAGCTGGCAGGTTTGCAAGGAGAGAGTTGCAATAATCAAGGCGAGAGGTCACCGTAGCCTGGACGAGCAGCTGGGTGGAGTGCGTCGTCAGGTATGGTCGAATCCTCCTGATGTTGTATAGGAGGAATCTGCAGGACCGTGATGTTGCCTTGATGTGCTCCTTGAGGTCCAGCTGGTCATCCAGGACCACCCCCAGGCTCTTTGCAGAGTGAGAGGCAGTCACTGTGGTGCCATCAACCGTGATTGAGAGTTCACGAAGCAAGGAGGTCTTGTACGGGAAGAAGAGCAGCTCAGTTTTGTTGAGGTTGAGCTTCAGATGGTGGCTGGCCATCCAAGTGGAGATGTCAGCCAGGCAGGAAGAGATCTTATCATTGATCTGTGTGGCCGAGGGGGGGAAAGAAAAGTAGAGTTGTGTGTCATCTGCATAACAATGATAGGAAAAACCATGTGAATTAATGACTGAACCAAGAGATCTGGTGTATAAGGAGAACAACAGAGGACCCAGTACAGATCCCTGCGGCACTCCCGTGACAAGTGGATGAGAGGCAGAGGGAGTATGGAGAGTGGATGTGTTTGTGTGGAGAGTGGATGTGTTTGTGTGGAGAATGGATGTGCTTGTGTGGAGAGTGGATGGGTTTGTGTGGAGAGTGGATGTGTTTGCTTGGAGAAAGGATGTGTTTGTGTGGAGAGTGGATGTGTTTGACTGCAGCCCTGAGCCAGCAGGCTGTCTTCTGATAGGCCCTAAACGTGTTTACATGAGTCAGGACTTATGACTCACAGGTTTTTAATCTTCAAATCAGACATTTCAAGAGCCAAAGAAAAAAAAAATCCTTTGCATTTTGTGATTTTAATTATCAGTTCCCACACCTTAACAAAAAATAAAAAATTGAATGAATGAATGAAGGTGAAGAGAGAAAGAACAATTTTTAGCCAATTAAATTAACATTCAATACATTAAAAAAAAGAAATCACAAGTTTCAGGAGCATGGTTTACAGCATGTACAAGTTAAAGCCTTTTATCAGATTCATTCTCCTGCTATAGCCATCATAAATTAATGTTCAACTTTTAAGGCATCGGAGCAAATAATTTTATACTCTGGATTATTGCTTTATTGTGTTAATGTGTTCACATAAGGGTCATAAAGCATGCACAGCTACTGCACTTTATCCCTTGAGTTGGCATTAAATAAAAAAACATACTTTTCCTGTTTCATGACTTATTGTGCAAAGCCTCATTGTACAGAAATTTTTGAATATTAATACTTATATGCTAGGCCATAGTATATTTAGGACTAATATTTAAAACTTTGTAAAATATGTATGGCTGCCAGGAAAATTTCTTTTCTTTCTTATTAATTTTTTTCAAACATTTTTTTGTTGTTGTTGTGATGGCAGTTTTTGCTGCTTTGAACATTTTCCCCTTGCTGTAAGAAATGAAAGAGCTTCATTTTATCTCTCTGTAAAGCAGTGGTCATGGCTTACAGTTCATTGAAGGCTAGCACAGGGCACTACACTTTCACAAAGGTCACTGGCTGGAAGTTCGACATTCAGAAAATACGGAAGCCATTTTACTCGGCAGGCTCTTGCTGAAAGACACGGCCTTGGTTTCCCCAGGTTGTGAGGAAACACCCAAAAGAAAGACATTTCTGTAATGTTCCATGAATTACAACATGGTCAGGAGATTCAAGATTTCGAGTTTGTGGCTACATCAGGACTACCCCCTTCCCCTACCCTAGCTTGAGAGAAGGTACAAGCCGCCCCCCCCCCCCCCCCCCCATTACTAAACCATTGTTTAAAAAATAGAATTCATCTGTCTAGAAAAATATTTCACTTGTGACAAGGTTGGATCATTTCAGTTATCCTTTTCTCTTTAGTTTTTTCTCTGTCACATGTATGTACGCTCACACTCACGCACACACACACACACACACACACACACACACACACACACTCCAAGCCTGTTCTTTGAGAATGGCACAATATCAAATGCACGGATGGCTGATGATGCTATCTCCCACCAGCAGGGGGCACTGTGGTAGGGCTATTATACCACAATAAATTATAACCATTCATTCATGCACTTTTCATTCATTTGATACATCATCATGAAAGGCTGTCACATTATGATGCTTAAGCACATTAAGTGCGTGTCACTAGATCACCAAGGAAAACATTTAAACAGGTTAATGGGCAGCCAGAAGATCCACCTGTACAGGCATAAACCCAAAATAAATGTTCCCCCCCAAAAAGCACACAACATTAAACACAGTAATGGTATCTTGCAATTATCCCCAAACATGGAACATGCTGCATGCTACTGATGTGGACATAGAGCCAGTGATCTGCCACTTGTGTTAAAAGCTAAAAGATTAAAGGCTGTTCTGTCGTTAGAGTGTTATACTGATGGAAAACAGGTATTTTCTTCCTATCTTTTGAAAAGACTATTGACACCACCTCATGTGAGGCATGCAGCCTGTACCATAATGACAGCATGAGCATAGCAAGTGACCTGTGGTCACAATATTTTAATGGATTTTTTTGGCATTCTATATTTCATTTCCACATGTATTGAACAGCAGATTAATTCAGTCTGAAACCTATACAATTAATTTTACGCATTGAAATGCAAAATAAAACGTCTCTGGAAAATTGAATAACGACTTGTATGAGTAACTAACTTGGTTGGGAGGGGGTTAACAAAATTTATGGTTAACAAAGGGGGGCCCTGACCAAAAAATGTTTGGGAATCACTGGGCTATACCCTGCAAATACCATGACTTGCAACATGAAGCCACCACTGCATACCCTCTGAGGCACTTCCCCTTCCTCTATTTTCCTGGGGAAAACCTTGGAATACCCAATGCTTATCCTGTGTAGTTAATATCAGAAATTGTTACTAAAACTGACAATTGTCATGCATCTATTACATGAAGTACCAAAATATATGTAATATACACAAATAAAACATATACACCAGTGGTCTCCAACCCTGGTACTGTAGAGCTTCAGAGCCTGCATTTTGTTCTCACCTTAAAATCAGCACCCAATTGAGACCCAAGACACCAGGTGAGTTGAGTTAACTGTGTAATCAACTGCTCTAATTGATTCATGAAGTGCAGAGTCACTATGAAAACCAGCAGACCCTGTAGCTCTCCAGGACCAGGGCTAGAGACCACTGATATACACAGTATTGCCAGTATGTCACTTGAATTATGCCACCTGTACACCAGAAGCATTGTAGCTGAAGGAAAGAGCAGAGAGGCGTGTCTCTCCTCCTGTTGCCTGTGTGTGCAAACTGAGCCATTGGGGAGAGCTAATGCTGCAGTAACCAGAGGAACCCAGAGAGACCAAATGTGTCCATCAGCAGACTCCCTGCCAGTCAGCGGATGACATGGGCATAGCCATGGTTCAAACCCGCATCCCACTGCCATTACACACCGAGCCAGACACATAGATACACAGAAATGTTATATAAATTTGATCTTGTCTATGCCATGTATACTATGAAATTACACATCTTTCAAATTCAATCTAGTTTTCAATTGTATACTGGCATGCCCATAGCCATCAGCATGGCTTTGATTGCATTGAATGAATCACAGAATATAGTAGCTCTCGCAGTCTGCAGTGGGATTACATTGTGTATTTCACGTTTGTTCACGACAGTTGATTATGGGTTAAGTGAATACTTTGGTGAGAGACCTTTTTCAGTTTGTTAATTTGGTAATATTTCGTTAACTTGTGTAAATACGTGAGAAAGTAAACGCTTTCAATAATTACCATAAGCTTAAATCGCAACGTAGCATGCATAATAATAAATCTCAAACTGTATTAATTTATTTGCTTGGTTAACAAGCGTGCCAAGCTGCCGTTGTAATAACAGTACTTCAACTACGCTTCAGTTACGCGCGTAGTGCGCTCGCGGCCGATACGCGTGCGGTGGGTGCCCGGCTTTACCCTGTCAGGCTCCTCTGCTTCACTCACTACAGAACTCCGTGTTCCGTATCCAGATGATGCTGAACTCTCTGGTTTACTCCTTTTCAGCTACCATGACACCTTCCTACTGTAAAGTTTCTGAGCAGATTGATAATTCCACAGAGAGCTGCCTACTTCAGAGGGGGCTGGAGTCCCTCCACTCACTGTAACACAACACCAACAACAAGCTCTGTTACACTCAAATTCATCCGCATTACACTCTGTACATTACATTCATTTTTGTTATTTTCAGCAACAGCTGCATAATGATTTAAAATCATAACACGATTTAAGATTATTATGTCAATCATTGTCTTCTGTGGAGAATGAGTATGTTTTTCATTCATGCTTAATATGCAAGCATAGTTTACATTGATCCAAATCAGCAAACTGTTTGATGTTCATATGTTTTTCCAGATGGTTATTAAATCATTTGTTTTAAAAGCAGTACTTTACTGTGGTGTTCATATATGTGGGCAATGTATACAAAACATCCTGAATAAAAAGGTTAACTATTAACATGTAGATTGCATTGTTAAGCATTTGAGAAGGTATAAAAGGTTTTACAACGTAGACAAAGATAGTTACTTTGAAAGTACAATATAAATTAATCATTGTTTACTTTAGTATAATGTATACGGTGGTGATTGTTAATGGACTTCAAGCTAAACTGTAGGTGCTGAGAAATTCTGTTGAAAGGAAGATGAATAAAACTCACAAGGAAGAAGTAACTAAAAGCTGTTTCTCCTCTTCAAGGATGGCAGTGTGGATCCCTTTGTCTCTGAGTCAGCCACAGCCTTCAACATCCTCCCTATCAGCACCGCCTCTCTTCTGCTCCATTCCTCCTCAAAGCTCTTCTGTTTTCTTTCCATTTTCTTTTCCGCAAAAAAATGAATGTATGTTATAATGCGAGGGGGCTGACAGATTTACAATCTGTTGATTTACCACTAGGGCTGCCCAAGCTTGTTTGTGGAGATCTGAGGTTCATTAGGTTTTCATGTGCTTTGTTAGGGTTGGAGTGAAAACCTATGGAACGTACTGTAGATCTCCCAAAACAAGGTTGGGCAAGCCCTGATTTGCAGTACATTTTGTAAAACAATGTATGATTAAATCAGTTATACAATCTACCACATGGGGCAGTGTAGAATAGTGTTTAGTGTGGTGTGTCACCTACACTGTCCTCTTCCAGTGTCACCCTGTCAGGCTCCTCTGCTTCACTCACTACAGAACTCCGTGTTCCGTATCCAGATGATGCTGAACTCTCTGGTTTACTCCTTTTCAGCCACCATGACACCTTCTTACTGGAAACCTCATGAGCAGATTGATAATCCCACACAGAGCTGCCTGCTTCAGAGGGGGCTGGAGTCCCTCCACTCACTGTAACACAACACCAACAAAAACTGTTAAACTCAGATTCACACGCGTTATATTCTGTTTTATTTTGGTTATTTTCTGCAAATGTAGCATCATAAATATTTTTGAGATCTTTTTGATTCACATAATGATTTATGATAAAAAGGTATTTAAGCTCATTATGTGAAACATTCACCTCTCTAGTGCAGCATGGACTGATATTTCATTTCTACTTATTTTGCAATCATATGTAAAATTGATCCAAATTACAAATCTCTTTAATGTTCATATGTTTGTCCAGATGGTTATTACATCTTTTGTTTTTAAAGTAATATTTTAGTCTGGTGTTCATATATGTTGGAGGTAAGGGTTTTAGGGGTCACCTTCTGACCTTATGTGAACAGACACTATTTACAAACAACTTCACACATCCACACAATAAAGCCACAAACTAAAGGTATTTTGTGTTTTTTCCTTCTACTGCTTCTTCTTTTTCCTGCCAATTACATCATCACAAATGCTCCAGGCCCACAAAGAATACCTCTCCCCATTGGACATTTAGCTACATCAGCCAATAAAAACATCGGATACGCATGGAAAATGGACAAAAACAGAACTGCACATCTTTTAAATAAAAAAAAAAAAACTTTGGCTGTGGCTAGTTCACTAGTAGCTGACTGGTAGCGCATTTGCCTATAGGACCTTTGGACAAGTGAGAGGCACGGACTTGGGAAAATCTCTAACTCATTACATAGGCTAGCTAGCAAACAAATAATTGCATAAAAATTTTAAACTATTGCTTTTGCAACTGAATAATCAACACAGGAAACCGATTTATTTTTCTGAAATCCAGTCGTTATCATTACACACATCGTTCACATTTTGATGATAAACCTGAAAAATCATCAAACCTGAATCGGTCATCTAATTTCTTTAAAAGAACAAGCAAACGACAAAATTAGAAAATGTCTTTTATATTGCAAAGGTCCATATAATTGTTTGAATCCTTCTGGGTAAAATACACCCACACTTTAGACACTTTCAGCATTTTGACCGAGTTTAACTAGTTTGCTAATGAATAAACAGAGCAAGTGTATAATGTTAGAATAGACAGCACCAAAATTAATCACCAAAATCTGTGTTGTGATTTGGCCCGGTAGGTAACGTTACTGGTTGTATGGAAACTGCCGCAAAATAATAATTGCTTCACAACAGGTAGGCTGTATGGGTGTTTTTTTACAGGGAGAGCGGTCAGGTTGACTGCTGCACCATTTCTACTGTAAACTAAGCTACTGTAGCTACCCTGCAAATGCCACATTGCTAAATTAATGTAGCCCTATAGAACCTCTACTGACCTACAAATAATTAGTAGGTCTGTTGTGTACACAATAGCCCATTAAAAACATTTCCATTTAAAAATATGACAAACACATTAATTTATTTGTCATTCATGATAAAGGAAAAATGACTGAATCCATGCCTATGTGTTTCTCTCAGATATAATGTGTGTTTTTGCCTGTATTTGAGTATACATGTCTCTCTCATAGCCTACATTTATATGCATTACTATTATCACTTACTCATAACAAACACAGTTCAAAAAGAAATTACATCAGAAGAAACACACGTTTTCAACAAACAAAAATTCCAATTACTCACATGTACAAAGAACAGAGGACCAAGTTAATTGAAATAATTTAGGTAGCATTGCTTTGGAAGAAAGCTTATTTAATGTGTGAGCAAAGATAGCCAATATTATTTATTATAAGTTGGCTTAATTTTGACATCTACTCTTTTAGTGGCAGGCCTAGATTTTGAAAGTTTGAAATAATTACTTCAATTTGGTGCTTTATACATGCAAGAAACGTGACAATTTTATATACTGAAGAGTCTTTTCTTTCAGATAAAACTTACAGGACGGCGGAATATAATCGAAGCTACTTCTCCTCTTGAATGGCAGTGTGGATCCCTCTTTCTTTGAGTCAACCACAATCTTTGACATTCTCTCTATCAGCTCCTCCTCTCTTCTGCTCCATTCCTCCTCAAAGCTCTCCTCTTGAACCATTTTCTTTCTTTCATACTTGCCATCTCTGTCTCTCTCGGCTACAGAGAAGGGAACACTCTTGTTCCTGGCTACCATCTCCTCTATCTTCTCCAGCAGCTCTGTGACCTGAGTCCCATCAGGCCTGTTCTCATTGTTGAGAACATGATACCTGTTCCCACATTTCTCTATGAGCTCTTGGAGGGCCCTCCCTTCAGTTTCAATGCGATGCTCAATGGTTGTGTCTCCCAGCCAGTCTCCCCTGGTGAACAGCACTATAGTGTGTCTCCAGACTCTCTCACTGAGAAGCTCCAGGTGTTCCACCACTGATTTCTTCTCTGTATCTCTGAACGCTGAGCTCACATCAATGACCAGGAAGAGAGCGCAGGGTCCCGGGGGACACAGAGACACACTGCGCACAATCTCCTGTTTCTCCAGCTCTGTGGTGTCCTTCACAGAATAACTCTTCCACCAGCCTGGTGTGTCGACCACAGTGACCTGTCTCCCAGCTACTTCACCCTGTCTCTTCACACACTGTGCAGTTCTTACTCCAGACTCAAACTCCTCTCTGCCCAGGATGGTGTTTCCTGCTGAACTCTTCCCACTCCGTCTCCACCCCAGCAGCACAATCCTCAGCTCTGAGAGACGGTGCTCCTCCCCTGTCAGAGAGAAAGAGAACTATTTACTCCTCATCAGGAGTGTAACAGACATTCAGCTCTGAGATGAGCTGCTCTTAATAGTGAAATTATATTTATTACTGAGGACATATGTCAGGTGGGATGTGAGTTTAACCTTCATGAACAAAATTGTGCCTGAGACGTTTGAACATATTGGTGTAATGTCTTAATCTGTTCAATGCATTTTACAGCCTGAAATGTCGGAACAAATTGCTTTTCATAATGTGATGGGAATATCTCAAGAATTTCAAATAATCACACCATATCTATGCCAAGAAGAGCATTGATATGGTTTTAATTACAAGAGTTTTATGGAGCTGCTGGGTGGCTCATCCTGATTATACACTGTTCCAGAGTGTGGATGCACCCCACAGTCTGCTATCAAACCCTGACTGTGCAGCACAGGCTGTGCTGGCAGCTCCACAGGGCAGCATGTAATTGGCAGCAGCAGGGAGAGTTCAGTCAGCAGGATTATTTTTTGTCTCATCAAGCAGTAGCAACCGTCTCAGTTCAACTGAGCGTCTGCAGCCTAAACACACTCATGAAATGAGCTCCTGCTACTCAACAACTGAGGAGGTGAAAGAGGTTGGCAGCTGGCTGCTCACGCTTCAAAGAGAATGTGTGCTTCTCTGAAACCTGTTAAATCTGGGTGGCTGTAGAAATAAGACTGCATTATGAATAAAACTGCATATTGCCAACTGTGAAAAAAATGCAGTGAAAATGATTTTCAAACTATGACTACAACCTTTCTGTTTGGCCCTCATTAAAACAAAAATAAATTAAAGCATTCCACATTTTTGAATGTACAAATTGGCCTCTTTAAAAACCCACTCACACCTCAGTATGCAGCACTGGGGAAAGTCGGGAGAAAATGAAGACAGATATACACCTTTCTCTGGAGTAACACTTTTCATTAGTAAAACACCTCCGTGGAATATGATTCAAGACAGTAATGCTTAATGTTAATATTCTACTGAAATTCTTATGAATATAATTTCAATAAATGAAAAAAACTTACCCTCAAAAAGTGCTCTGAGAGTTTTTCTCTGATTCTGAACCTTCATCATCCTCTGTTTCACTCGTTCTTCCACTGCCTTCCTCCTCTCTTCCACCTCCTGTAAGAGCATTCTATCTATTTCATAGAGAGAGCCTCCATGCCCTGCCATCATCTCCTCTATCTTCTCCAGCAGCTCTGTGACCTGAGTCCCATCAGTCCTGTTCTCATTGTTGAGAACATGATACCTGTTCCCACATTTCTCTATGAGCTCTTGGAGGGCCCTCCCTTCAGTTTCAATGCGATGCTCAATGGTTGTGTCACCCAGCCAGTCTCCCCTGGTGAACAGCACTATAGTGTGTCTCCAGACTCTCTCACTGAGAAGCTCCAGGTGTTCCACCGCTGATTTCTTCTTTGGATCGCTGAACACTTTGCACACATTAATGACCAGGAAGAGAGCGCAGGGTCCCGGGGGACACAGAGACACACTGCGCACAATCTCCTGTTTATCCAGCTCTGCAGTGTCATTCACAGAATACTCTATCCACCATCCTGGTGTGTCGACCACAGTGACCTGTCTCCCAGCTACTTCACCCTGTCTCTTCACACACTGTGCTGTTCTTTTTCCAGACTCAAACTCCTTTCTGCCCAGGATGGTGTTTCCTGCTGAACTCTTCCCACTCTGTCTCCGCCCCAGCAGCACAATCCTCAGCTCTGAGAGACGGTGCTCCTCCCCTGTCAGAGAGAAAGAGAACAATTTACTCCTCATCAGGAGTGTAACTGACATTCAGCTCTGAGATGAGCTGCTCTTAATAGTGAAATTATATTTATTACTGAGGACATATGTCAGGTGGGATGTGAGTTTAACCTTCATGAACAAAATTGTGCCTGAGACGTTTGAACATATTGGTGTAATGTCTTAATCTGTTCAATGCATTTTACAGCCTGAAATGTCGGAACAAATTGCTTTTCATAATGTGATGGGAATATCTCAAGAATTTCAAATAATCACACCATATCTATGCCAAGAAGAGCATTGATATGGTTTTAATTACAAGAGTTTTATGGAGCTGCTGGGTGGCTCATCCTGATTATACACTGTTCCAGAGTGTGGATGCACCCCACAGTCTGCTGTCAAACCCTGACTGTGTAGCACAGGCTGTGCTGGCAGCTCCACAGGGCAGCATGTAATTGGCAGCAGCAGGGAGAGTTCAGTCAGCAGGATTATTTTTTGTCTCATCAAGCAGTAGCAACCGTCTCAGTTCAACTGAGCGTGTGCAGCCTAAACACACTCATGAAATGAGCTCCTGCTACTCAACAACTGAGGAGGTGAAAGAGGTTGGCAGCTGGCTGCTCACACTTCAAAGAGAATGTGTGCTTCTCTGAAACCTGTTAAATCTGGGTGGCTGTAGAAATAAGACTGCATTATGAATAAAACTGCATATTGCCAACTGTGAAAAAAATGCAGTGAAAATGATTTTCAAACTATGACTACAACCTTTCTGTTTGGCCCTCATTAAAACAAAAATAAATTAAAGCATTCCACATTTTTGAATGTACAAATTGGCCTCTTTAAAAACCCACTCACACCTCAGTATGCAGCACTGGGGAAAGTCGGGAGAAAATGAAGACAGATATACACCTTTCTCTGGAGTAACACTTTTCATTAGTAAAACACCTCCGTGGAATATGATTCAAGACAGTAATGCTTAATGTTAATATTCTACTGAAATTCTTATGAATATAATTTCAATAAATGAAAAAAACTTACCCTCAAAAAGTGCTCTGAGAGTTTTTCTCTGATTCTGAACCTTCATCATCCTCTGTTTCACTCGTTCTTCCACTGCCTTCCTCCTCTCTTCCACCTCCTGTAAGAGCATTCTATCTATTTCATAGAGAGAGCTTCCATGCCCTGCCATCATCTCCTCTATCTTCTCCAGCAGCTCTGTGACCTGAGTCCCATCAGGCCTGTTCTCATTGTTGAGAACATGATACCTGTTCCCACATTTCTCTATGAGCTCTTGGAGGGCCCTCCCTTCAGTCTCAATGCGATGCTCAATGGTTGTGTCACCCAGCCAGTCTCCCCTGGTGAACAGCACTATAGTGTGTCTCCAGACTCTCTCACTGAGAAGCTCCAGGTGTTCCACCGCTGATTTCTTCTCTGTATCTCTGAACACTGAGCTCACATTAATGACCAAGAAGAGAGCGCAGGGTCCCGGGGGACACAGAGACACACTGCGCACAATCTCCTGTTTATCCAGCTCTGTGGTGTCCTTCACAGAATAATTCTTCCACCAGCCTGGTGTGTCGACCACAGTGACCTGTCTCCCAGCTACTTCACCCTGTTTCTTCACACACTGTGCAGTTCTTACTCCAGACTCAAACTCCTCTCTGCCCAGGATGGTGTTTCCTGCTGAACTCTTCCCACTCCGTCTCCACCCCAGCAGCACAATCCTCAGCTCTGAGAGACGGTGCTCCTCCCCTGTCAGAGAGAAAGAGAACAATTTACTCCTCATCAGGAGTGTAACAGACATTCAGCTCTGAGATGTGCTGCTGTCTGTAAGTTTGGAGTGGAGAGTATTAATAATGAAATGATATTCATCACTATGGGCATATGACAGGTGGGATTTGGGTTAAACCTTCATGAACAAAGTTGTGCATGGAACTTTTGCGCATATCCACAGAATGTCTTAATTTAATCAAAGCATTTTACAGCCTGACGTTTCACAACATAATGCTTTCAATAATGTGATTGGAATATCTGAAGAATGAAAAATAATCACACAAAATCTATAGCAAGAAGAACACTGCTATATTTTTAAGTGCATTAGTGTTATGGGGCTGCTGGGTGACTCATCCTGCTAAGACACTGTTCCATAGTGCGGATGCACCCCACAGTCTGCTATCAAACTCTGACTGTGCAGTGCAGGCTGTGCTGGCAGCTCCACAGGGCAGCATGTAATTGGCAGCAGCAGGGAGAGTTCAGTCAGCAGGATTTTCTTTTGTCTCATCAAGCAGTAGCAACCGTCTCAGTTCAACTGAGCGTCTGCAGTCTAAACACACTCATGAAATGAGCTCCTGCTACTCAACTACTGAGGAAGTGAAAGAGGATGGCAGCTGGCATCCACACTTCAAAGAGAATGTGTGCTTCTCTGAAACCTGTTAAATCTGGGTGGCTGTAGAAATAAGACTGCATTATGAATAAAACTGCATATTGCCAACTGTGAATAAAATGCAGTGAAAATGATGTGAAAATGATTTTCAAACTATGACTACAACCTTTTTGTTTGGCCCTCATTAAAACAAAAATGAATTAAAGCATTCCACATTTTTAAATGTACAAATTAGCCTCTTTAAGAACCCACTCACACCTCAGTATGCAGCACTGGGGAAAGTCGGGAGAAAATGAAGACAGATATACACCTTTCTCTGGAGTAACACTTTTCATTAGTAAAACACCTCCGTGGAATATGATTCAAGACAGTAATGATTAATGTAAATATTCTACTGAAATTCTTATAAAAATAATTTAAATAAATGAAAAAAACTTACCCTCAAAAAGTGCTCTGAGAGTTTTTCTCTGATTCTGAACCTTCATCATCCTCTGTTTCACTCGTTCTTCCACTGTCCTCCTCTTCTCTTCCACCTCCTGTAAGAGCATTCTATCTATTTCATAGAGAGAGCCTCCATGCCCTGCCATCATCTCCTCTATCTTCTCCAGCAGCTCTGTGACCTGAGTCCCATCAGCCCTGTTCTCATTGTTGAGAACATGATACCTGTTCCCACATTTCTCTATGAGCTCTTGGAGGGCCCTCCCTTCAGTCTCAATGCGATGCTCAATGGTTGTGTCTCCCAGCCAGTCTCCCCTGGTGAACAGCACTATAGTGTGTCTCCAGACTCTCTCACTGAGAAGCTCCAGGTGTTCCACCGCTGATTTCTTCTCTGTATCTCTGAACACTGAGCTCACATTAATGACCAGGAAGAGAGCGCAGGGTCCCGGGGGACACAGAGACACACTGCGCACAATCTCCTGTTTATCCAGCTCCGTGGTGTCCTTCACAGAATAACTCTTCCACCAGCCTGGTGTGTCGACCACAGTGACCTGTCTCCCAGCTACTTCACCCTGTCTCTTCACACACTGTGCAGTTCTTACTCCAGACTCAAACTCCTTTCTGCCCAGGATGGTGTTTCCTGCTGAACTCTTCCCACTCTGTCTCCGCCCCAGCAGCACAATCCTCAGCTCTGAGAGACGGTGCTCCTCCCCTGTCAGAGAGAAAGAGAACAATTTACTCCTCATCAGGAGTGTAACTGACATTCAGCTCTGAGATGAGCTGCTCTTAATAGTGAAATTATATTTATTACTGAGGACATATGTCAGGTGGGATGTGAGTTTAACCTTCATGAACAAAATTGTGCCTGAGACGTTTGAACATATTGGTGTAATGTCTTAATCTGTTCAATGCATTTTACAGCCTGAAATGTCGGAACAAATTGCTTTTCATAATGTGATGGGAATATCTCAAGAATTTCAAATAATCACAGCATATCTATGCCAAGAAAAGCACTGATATGATTTTAATTAAAAGGGTGTTATGGAGCTGCTGGGTGGCTCATCCTGATAATACACTGTTCCAGAGTGTGGATGCACCCCACAGTCTGCTATCAAACTGACTGTGCAGTGCAGGCTGTGCTGGCAGCTCCACAGGGCAGCGTGTAATTGGCAGCAGCAGGGAGAGTTCAGTCAGCAGGATTGTTTTTGTCTCATCAAGCAGTAGCAACCGTCTCTGTTCAACTGAGCGTCTGCAGCCTAAACGCGGTCATGAAATGAGCTCCTGCTACTCAACAACTGTGGAGGGGAGAGAAATTGGCAGCTGACAGCCACACTTCAAAGGGAACGTGTGCTTCTCTGCACCCTGTTTAATCAGGGTGGCTGCAGTGATGACACTGGATTATGAATTACACTGGGAATTGCCAACAGGGATAAAAATGAAAAAATGCAGTGAAAATTATTATATAAGGAATTATGACTGTGTCGCAGTCGGTCTGCCTGAGGGGCGGATTGGTCTCGGCTGCGCCACCTGGTGGAGAGAGCACACGCACCTGGGCTGCGTTAGCTAATCAGTAAAACTCCTCAATAGAAAATAATTCAACGTAATTATGATTAATGTGAACATTCCACTGTAATTCCTCTACAGGAAAAGTCTATATATGAAAAATACTCACCCTCAAAAAGTGCTCTGAGAGTCTTTCTCTGATTCTGAACCTTCGTCATCCTCTGTTTCACTCGCTGTTCCACTGCCCTCCTCTTCTCTTCCACCTCCTGTAAGAGCATTCTATCTATTTCATAGAGAGAGCCTCCATGCCCTGCCATCATCTCCTCTATCTTCTCCAGCAGCTCTGTGACCTGAGTCCCATCAGCCCTGTTCTTATTGTTGAGAACATGATACCTGTTCCCACATTTCTCTATGAGCTCTTGGAGGGCCCTCCCTCCAGTCTCAATGTGCTGCTCAATGATTGTGTCTCCCAGCCTGTCTCCCCTGGTGAACAGCACTATAGTGTGTCTCCAGACTCGCTCACTGAGAAGCTCCAGGTGATCCACCACTGATCTCTTCTTTGGATCGCTGAACACTTTGCACACATTAATGACCAGGAAGAGAGCGCAGGGTCCCGGGGGACACAGAGACACACTGCGCACAATCTCCTGTTTATCCAGCTCTGCAGTGTCATTCACAGAATACTCTATCCACCATCCTGGTGTGTCGACCACAGTGACCTGTCTCCCAGCTACTTCACCCTGTCTCTTCACACACTGTGCAGTTCTTACTCCAGACTCAAACTCCTCTCTGCCCAGGATGGTGTTTCCTGCTGAACTCTTCCCACTCAGTCTCCCCCCAAGCAGCACAATCCTCAGATCTGAGAGACGGTGCTCCTCCCCTGTCAGAGAGAAAGAGAACAATTTACTCCTCATCAGGAGTGTAACAGACATTCAGCTCTGAGATGAGCTGCTCTCTGTAAGTTTGGAGTCGAGAGTATTAATAATGAAATGATATTCATCACTATGGGCATATGACAGGTGGGATCTGGGTTAAACCTTCATGAACAAAGTTGTCCAAGGAACTTTTGCACATATCAACAGAATGTCTTCATTTAATCAAAGCATTTTACAGCCTGAAATTTCACAACATAATGCTTTCAATAATGTGATGGGAATACCTGAAGAATCAAAAATAATCACACAAAATCTAAAGCAAGAAGAACATTGCTATATTTTTAAGCGCATTAGTGTTATGGGGCTGCTGGGTGACTCATCCTGCTAAGACACTGTTCCATAGTGTGGATGCACCCCACAGTCTGCTATCAAACTCTGACTGTGCAGCGCAGGCTGTGGCTGGCAGCTCCACAGGGCAGCATGTAATTGGCAGCAGCAGGGAGAGTTCAGTCAGCAGGATTTTCTGTCTCATCCAACACTATGAACCGCCTCAGTTCCACTGAACATCTGCAGCCTAAACGCGCTCATGAAATCAGCTCCTGCTACTCAACAACTGTGGAGGGGAGAGAAATTGGCAGCTCACAGCCACACTTCAAAGGGAACGTGTGCATCTCTGCACCCTGTTTAATCAGGGTGGCTGCAGTGATGACACTGGATTATGAATTACACTGGGAATTGCCAACAGGGAGAAAAATGAGGGGCGGATTGGTCTCGGCTGCGCCGGCTGGTGGAGAGAGCACACACATCTGGGCTGCGTTAGCTAATCAGCTAATCAAAAATAACAAGCAAAAATAAATCATTTTCCTCACAGACAGATGAAACCTACCATGATGAGGGATCACACCACCAGCTGCCATGTCAGTCCCTCTGTCTTGGTCCATTTTCATCTGTTCAATACAATTATTTTCACTGAATTTTCATGAAATCATTGTCAGTTTTTATTTAGTATGTTTATCCATCTTCTGCTAATTTTGTGCTGAAACATTTTCACACACAAATCGTGTGCCACATTATAACATCAGGCTTTCCCCTCCCATTTGATTCTGTTTTTGCAGGAATAGTTCACTTCCTCAGGTCACCTCTTCAGCTTAGTGCATATTTTTAATTGAACGTTTTTTGTGCAAAGTTAAGATATTTTACATATTTAGATAACCGTCTGACTAGCCAGCTTTTCCATGGGCATTATAGATATCAAAGGGTTTTGTGGTTAGAAATAGACTTGAAAACTAAACTGAACTGTCCCTTCAAGTTCAATGTCTTATCTTTAACCTTTTTCCCCACCCAAATAAGTCAAACAAGTTGGACAGCGATTTAGCAAAACTTTTAAAGGCAACATTTAATGTAATAAAACATATAGGCCTACTATATTTTTTTAAGTGCACAATAGTCAATTAAATCACAAAAGGGTGCCCTATGTCTTCTAACTAATGTGGATTCTCACAGATAAAACTGCATAAAATATTCAGTTTGTTAACAAAATTTTAATAGTCCGTTCCCAAGTACATAGCCTACAGATGCGCATTGCAACAACTGCAAAAACAATGAATAGAAATGAACAAAATGGTATATTGCGATAATTTCGCACTAATTCATAATCATGAATTTGTCATATTTTTACATGAAAATATAATATCTTTATCCCAAATACATTACAACTTGACAAACATTCTCTTAATACAAAATAATTCCATCATGCATGTTACTTGAAAAGATCATGCTAAAATATGGAAACTTTTATACCCAGTCTATACATTATGGCACTAGTGATAGCGTTGATTGAGTTTTACTTTCTTATTGGTTTGTGTCATGATGCAGTAATGTCAACAGAGCATCGAATGAGAACATTGAGAGCTGTAGGGCAGGCATGAATATTTACGTATACAATTTATGAATGTGATCCTGCATATCTGAGAGCATGGTGAAAAGAAAAAGAAATACAATCTTACCTGACTGACACAACCTGACTGACTGTTCCCGCTCACATATTGAAGTCGTTTCTGTATAACCTGTGTTCCAGGTTGAGTAAAAGTGAACTTTGTAGCACAGAACATGGGCGTGTTCAGCAATGCTTATTGTTAATGTTGATGACCTTTGAAACTGACAGAAACTTCTGTTGGGAAAATCTGTCTAGCCCCAAATGATTGCAAGTGGGGTAAATCATTTCCCATTGGTAAATGCAGTGGCTGTAGCAGTTTTCCTATTGGCTAAACGAGCGTTGATGGGTGTGGGAGAGGGCTGTGAACGAATAGAGGAAAGGCCACCTAGTCTTGTACTTTCTTCAAACTGCACTGCTTCCTGTAGAACAGAAAGGGCTTCACCATAACAAGTACTGTAACTCTTTATTAACACAATCTATTGAAACATCTTATATTATTCCTGTCCTTGTCCACATGCCATCCTCATCCTCATTCACCTGGCTTCTAATTTAAGTAAACTGAACCTGCACAACAAATAATTTTCAGTTGAAATTTATACTGTTTGTGTATACTTGTAATCAACTCTTCTATTAAAGGTAGAATATAATCCTCATTTGGCCAGCAACACATATGCATGTAAATACAGTGAAATAAAAGTAGATTCTATTTACCTTTATCTCACATTCATCTTTTGATCTCAAATCCAAATGCTTTAAGTAAGTATATGGCAAAAAGAACCCATTTCACTCTTCCATTACCATACTTTTGAAGGGCACTGTGTATCAGGCATGTAACGGCATATGAAAAGTGTGAATGAATCCATGTGAATCCCTTTCGTGCCGTATGGAGAGCCCTATATACGCCTCCACATGAAAGGCAGTGGGATTGTGCTGGCAGTACACAGTGTGCAGGTCTCATTCGATCTTTCTCAGGATGATGTAGACCAATCCACTGAGCAGGGCCAGGGGGAATGCCACCCAGGCCAGCATGTAGGAGAAACCAAACACCTCCCTCTCCTGGGCCCAGCCTGGACTCTGCACTGTGTACACTGCAGCTGCACTCATGACCAACAGACGTGTTGGGAGAGAGGGAGAGAGAGGGAGAGGGAGAGAGGTTAAAGGGTAGAAGTGGAAGAGGAAGAAAGAGAGGAGGGAGACTGATTAGAGTTATAGAGATGGAAGGCAAAAAACAGAAGTAGAGAGAGAGAGGCAGAGGGAAAGAGAAAGCCAATGAGAGAATGCAAGAATGAGTCAAGTAAAAAAAAAAATTTGGGTGGGTAGAGTGAGAAACAAATGAAGAGAGCTGGAGCCCTGCATACTGCAGCACATATGTAGGTGTGCATGGATTGAATTTGGGGGGAGTGTTTAGTTTGTGTTGTAGTAATAGTAACTGGAGTAGTCGTAATAGTAGGTGTGTATTTGTTTGTGTATGTGCATGTCTGAGACTGAGACTGAGTGTGTGAGAACTGCAAGTCATTTTACAGAACACCTATTTTTATATGTATTTACAGCAAACCATTAAAATCCTTTCTGTATCAAGCGCTTTTTTTGATGGAAGAAAAATACACACAAGTGAAAGGATGGACTGTGGGTTTTTTGGTAAGGAACCACTGCTTTCAGGATTATCCCCGTCCTAATGTGTGTTCCAGGTTCTGCTGGCAACCTTGGACTGGGTTTGGGTGGTACCATCTCACTGAGGCGTGGGTGTGGCCTGGCAGGTTCGGGGCGGGGCAGTTTATTATAATAGTGTTATCATTTATCTGATTGGTAGGCCCCCTCACCCAGCTCATATATTTACATGCTGTCTATTCACACAGCCAGATATTTACTGAAACAATTTGGGCTGAGCCTCTGGCTCAAAGGTATGATTGCAGGGCCCAATCTGAGATATGAACTCACAACCACACAGGACCAGTTCCCAAATCATTATGCAGCTCTGCATCCCATGGTGTAGTACAATACTGAAAGACATGATAAAATAAAGCATAATCAATATTTCAGGAAACTTCCGTGAAGTAGACTAAATAAGGTTTGTAAATTTGGTGGTTATCTGAATATCCTGAAAAAATTATGTCAGACAGGCACCTCAAGCCTTACATCATCCCTGTGTATCTACACAAAAAATGAACCCTTTCGTGATCCAAACATATTTCTATTGTTATTAATTACTGGACAGCCTGAACAAGCTTTGTGGAAACAGGTAGTTCACGCAGTGAGTTCATTTGCCTAACATGTCAGTATTGATCGTGAAAACCACCATGTTTTTTTTACAGGCATAGATGTAATGGCATCTCTTCATGAGTGAGATGAGTGAAATTGATCCGGTAGCATCAATTTCAACATAAAAGTGATGAAGTCATTCTGTCTGTCATGCAGAAATAAGTTAGCCAGACGAGGAGATATGAAAAGGGTGATTGGGGTGCAGTGTTCAAAAACAAAAAAACAAAATCCAAAACAAAAAATATGTCTGTATGTAGGCTAGTGAGTAAAATAATAAAAAAAAAAACTGGAATGAAGTGAGACCAGCCTGCTGTAGGTTGGAAGAACCTCTGTTATGCACTCCATGCACAAAAACATTTTTATAAAAACAAAAAAAAGGGAAACACTGAGCAATAATAAAAGAGAGACCACCCTGAGCAATAATCTATGTCACACCAGAACACAATGTACAAGAGCATTGATTAACTGACCATTGATTGATTAACTTGATGCCAATAAAACCTAAACAACCCAGCTAATGTTTATCATGGCCACTGCCCAGCACAGCACTCTTAAAACTATTCACGTAACCACCCAACCGCTGACCTGGTCATGACACCACAACACAACGCACAGGTCTGATATCCAAAACCACAACAGTGTTTTAGTTGTGTATTTGTCTTAATTCCAATCCAAAATTTCACTCTTTTATATAAACCTGCATTGGATTACATTGAATGTTTGAAGTGGGATTATTAAAAAATGCTACAGTACAATTTCACAGAAATGGGGTAGGATGTAGACCAAGACCCCTTCTGCCAGGAACAAGTGTGAGAATTTTCTGACCTTTTACATTTGGAGAGAAATTCTTATCCAAACTTTCATTTTTTTTCAATTGCCGTCTATTGGATTACATGGAAAGTTTGAAGTGGGATTATTAAAAAATGCTACAGTGAAATTTCACAGAAATGGGGTAGGATGTAGACCAGGACTCCTTCTGCTAGGAACAAGTGTCAGACGTTTGAGACCTTTTAAATTTCAGGAGATATTCCAATCCAAATTGTTGCTTTTTGTCACTCAGCCTGCATTGGATTACATAGTTGGGGTGGGATTATTTGAAAACCCTTCAGGAATATTTCACCCAAATCAGGTCAGTACTACTTCAGGACCCCTTCTGTTATATTTAAATGTCAAATTTTGAGACCTTTAAATTTTGAGGAGAAATGGCCATCTAACATGTCCATTTTTCAATAGGATTGTGTTACTTTATTTGTTTATATAGACAGTTTGGAGTTTTATTGCATATGCTGCAGTGATATTTCATCAGCACCATTTCAAATGTAGGCTACATTATTTCCTGTTCTCTCATACACACGAAATGTTGAGACCTTTAAATTTTGAGGAGAAATGGCCATCTAATATGTCCATTGTTCAATAGGATTGTGTTACTTTATTTGTTTATATAGACAGTTTGGAGTTTTATTGCATATGATGCATTGATATTTCATCAACACCATTTCAAACGTACATTATTTCCTGTTCTCTCATACACACGAAATGATGAGACGATTAGACTTTGAGGAGAAAAAATGCGGTATCTGATCCTTCCATATTAGTCTTAAAATACATGTGAAGTGACCGTAACAAAATAAATAATAATAAAAAAAAAAACTAATTTCACATCACCACCTTTGTTCAATTTCTCTCTTGAGTCGTATCTCACATTTAGAGGCAAATTATAGCCTTTTCAAACACGTAAGGAAAACCGCGAAACCATCCAATCATATAACGCAACCGATTTAAAGTGGACCAGCAACTTCAGCGTCGTCTAAAACGAGGTAACTTTTATACCCAGTCTATACATTATGGCACAAGCGATAGAGTTTTACTTTCTTATTTGTTTCAGACATGACGAAGTAATGTCGGCAGAGCACTGAGTGAAAACACTGAGAGCTGTAGGCCAAGCAAGAATATTTATGTATACAATTTATGTGATTCTGTATATCTGAGAGCATGGTGATAAGAAAAATAAAGACAATTTTACCTGACTGACACAACTCCTGATTGTTCCCACTCACAAAGTGGAGTCGTTTTCGTATAACCCTGTGTTCCAGATCGAGCAAAAGTGAAACTCTGTAGTAGGCCTACAGAACATGGGTGAGCTAAGCGATGCTTATTGCTAATGTCGACACCTTTGAAACTGAGAGAAACGTCTGTTTGGAAAATCTCCGTAGCACCAAATGATTGCAAGGGTGGTGAATAATTTCCCATCGGTAAATGCAGTGTCGCAGTTTTCCTATTGGCTAAGAGAGCGTTGATGGGCGTGGGAGAGGGCTGTGAACGAAGAGAGGAAAGGCCACAGAGTCTTGTACTTTCCTCAAACTGCAGTGCTTCCTGTAGAACAGAAAGGGCTTCACCATAGCAAGTACTGTAACTCTTTATTAACACAATCTATTGTAACATCTTATATTATTCCTGTCCTCGTCCACATGCCAGCCTCATCCTCACTCACTTGGCTTCTGATTTAACTAAACTGAACCTGCACAACAAAAATTTTTCAGTAAAAAAAGTTTGGTGGGTAGATTGAGAACAAAACAGGGAAATAAAGACAAAGTGAAACAAATGAAGAGAGTTGGAGCCCTGCATACTGCAGTACATATGTAGGTGCGCATGGATTGAATATGGGGGGAGTGTTTAGTTTGTGTTGTAGTAATAGTAACTGGAGTAGTCGTAATAGTAGGTGTGTATGCGTGTGTGTATGTGCATGTCTGAGACTGAGAGTGTGTGAGAACTGCAAGTCATTTTAAAGAACACCTTTTTTTCTATATTTAAAGCAAACCATTAAAATCCTTTCTGTATCAAGTGCTTCTTTGATGGAAGAAAAAGACACACAAGTGAAAGGATGGACTGTGGGTGTCTTGGTAAGGAATCATTGATTTCAGGATTATCCCTGTCCTAATGGGATAGTCAGGAGATTCAAGATTTCAAGTTTGTGGCTTGAAAAGGCTATTGACACCACCTCATGTGAGGCATGCAGCCTGTACCATAATGACAGCGTTAGCATCGCAAGTGACCTGTGATCACAATATTTTAATGGATTTTTTTTGACATTCCACATTTCATTTCCACATGTATTGAACAGCAGATTAATTCAGTCTGAAACCTATACAATTAATTTTACGCCTTGAAATGCAAAATAGAACAGATATCTCTGGGGGATTGAATAATTCATGCTATTTGTATGAGTAACTAACTTAAAAATATATATTTTTGCATTATACTGAAACATACTTGCCTTTTCAAAGAGTAACGGTATCTATTTGATATGTATGCAATTATTTTATTATTTGGTTGTGTGTGTAAGGAAGGTTGTTTTGGATGGCTGGATACTGACCAGCTTCAGAGATATGCAGCAGAGCAGTATGCTGCTAAAGACACCGGGAACATTACCTGTACGTTACAAATATTCTACACCACACCTGTCCAAAAATCGACAGACACTACAAGTAAAAGTTTTATTTAAAGCAAATGAATCAAAAAGTTTAGTTTATCAACAAATCAGTACAAAATAAAATGGACAGAGTACAATAGGTTTTAACCTCGGTATATTTTCCTGAAAAATCTGAGGTATTAAATTGCAAATGTACGACGAAAGATCACATTAGTCTTGTGCATATTTCATACGTAGATTAATTCACTCACTTTAAAGTTCAGTAAGGTATCGAGGAAATTCATGATAGGGTTTGTGTTCCTGTGAACACCGTGGTTTCCCCCAGGTGGGGGCGCTGCACCTCCACAGAATTCATGAGCACCTCCGAAAACATCAGAGACAAATCAATAACACCTCTGACTCAGGCCTCCATAATCTTACGTTGAACCGTTCAATAAATGTGGTGCGATTGAACAAGACTGACTTTGGCTTTGTGAAGCCATGTTTTCACCAGGCCAGGTGTTGGCTACACCAGTGGTTGCCGAAGCGGTGGGTAGAACCCGTGGGGGAGACACGGTGAGGGCTGAAGGATTAAGGCACAGTACAGGATGTGTGTGTGGGGGTGGGGGAGGGGGAGGGGTCGGGGGCGGGGGCGGGGGGGCTGGGGTGGGGGGGGGGGGCTGGGCACAGAATTTACGGTTAACAAAGGGGGGCCCTGACCAAAAAACAGACGGAGTGTAGCACAGTGGGTAAGGAACTGGGCTTGTAACCGAAAGGTCGCAGGTTCGATTCCCGGGTAAGGACACTGCCGTTGTACCCTTGAGCAACGTACTTAACCTGCATTGCTTCAGTATATATCCAGCTGTATAAATGGATTCAATGTAAAATGCTATGTAAAAAAAAGTTGTGTAAGTCGCTCTGGATAAGAGCGTCTGCTAAATGCCTGTAATAATAATTTTTAAAAAAATAAAAAAAATGTTTGGGAATCACTGGGCTATACCCTGCAAATACCATGACTTGACACTTGAAGCCACTACTGAATACCCTCTGAGGCACTTCCCCTTCCTCTATTTTCCTGGGGAAAACCTTGAAATACCCTGCGCTTATCCTGTGTAGTTAATTTCAGAAATTGTTACTAAAACTGACAATTGTTGCGAATCTATTACTTGAAGTACCAAAATATATGTAATATACACAAATAAAACATATACACAGTATAGTCAGTATGTCACTTGAATTATGCCACCTGCACACAAGAACCATTGCAGCTGAAGGAAAGAGCAGAGAGGCGTGTCTCTCCTCCTGTAGCCTGTGTGTGTAAAGTGAGCCATTGGGGAGAACTAATGCTGCAGTAACCAGAGGAACCCAGAGAGATCAGCTGTGTCCATCCACAGCAGACTCCTTGTCAGTCAGCGGATGACATGGGCATAGCTGAGGTTCAAACCTGCAACCCAGTGCCATTACACACAGAGCCAGACATACAGTAGATATACAGAAATGTTATATAAATTTGATCTTGTCTATGCCACGTATACTATGAAATTACACAGCTTTCAAGTTCAATCTAGTTTTCAATTGTATATTGGCATGCGCATAGCCATCGGCATGGCTTTGATTGCATTGAATGAATCACAGAATATTTCATATTTTTACAGGCCTTTCAGTTACAACTGATAACAAACAAATCTCTGAAGTCATAATTATGAAAGACTTGGAAATTTTTTCAAAAACATTGAAAAGTAAATGTATGGTTTTGGAAAAAAGCATCAGATGAAGTAGTTACACAATCTACCACATGGGGCAGTGTAAAGCAGTGTTTAGTGTGGCATGTCACCTACACTGTCCTCTTCCAGGGTCACCCTGTCAGGCTCCTCTGCTTCACTCACTACAGAACTCAGTGTTCCGTATCCAGATGATGCTGAACTCTCTGGTTTACTCCTTTTCAGCCACCATGACACCTTCCTACTGGAAAGTTTCAGAGCTGGATGGGAATCCCACATAGAGCTGCCTGCTTCAGAGGGGGCTGGAGTCCCTCCACTCACTGTAACAACACCAACAAGCTCTGTTACACTCAAATTCACACGCGTTGTATTCTGTTATATTTTGTTATTTTCTGAAACTGCGGCATCATAAATATTTTTGAGATCTTTCTGATTCACATAATGATTTAGGAAAATAAGGTAATTTAGGGTCATTATATGAATCATTCACTTCTCTGGTGCAGCATGGACTGATATTTCATTTGAAATTAATTTGCAATCGTATGTTAATTTGATCCAAATTACAAATCTGTTTAATATTCATATGGTTATTACATCCTTAGTTTTTAAAGTAATACTTTAGTCTGGTGTTCGTATTTGTGGGAGGTAAGGGTTACCTTCAGACCTTATGTGAACAGACACTATTTACAAACAACAATAAAACCCCAAACTAACGGGATTGTGTGTTTTTTCCTTCTTCTGCTTCTTCTTTATCCTGCCAATTAAATCAGCACAAATGCTCCAGGCCCACAAAGAATATGTCTCCCCATTGGAAATGTAGCTATATCAGCCAGTAAAAACATCAGATACACATGGAAACTGGACAACTTCTAAATAAAAAATAATACTTCGGCAGAGACTAGTTCACTAGTAGCTCACTGGTAGCGCATTTGCTTTAAGGACCTTTGGACAAGTGAGAGGCACAGACTTGGGCAAATCTCTAACTCATTACACAGGCTAGCTTGCAAATAATTGCATAAAAATTTTAACTATTGCTTTTGCAACTGACTAATCGACGCAGGAAACTCATTTATTTTTCTGAAATCCAGTCACTATCATTTCACACGCTGTTTACATTTTGATGATAAACCTGAAAAAATCATCAAACCTGAATCGGTCGTCTAACTTCTTTAAAAAAGCAAGCAAACGACAAAAATAAAAACATCTTTTTTATTGCCAAGGTCCATATAATTGTTTGAATCCTTCTGGGTAAAATAGACTCACACTTTAGACACTTTCTGCACTATGACCGAGTGTAACACTAGATAGTTTGCTAATGAATAAACAGAGCACGTGTATAACGTTAGTACAGGCAGCACCAAAATTAATCACCAAAATCTGTGTTGTGATTCCGCCCGGTAGGTAACCTTACTGGTCGTGCGGAAACTGCCGCAAGATAATGATTTCCTTACCACAGATAGGCTGTATAAAATTTTTTTACACTGAGAACGGTCAAGATGACTGCTGCACCATTTCTACTGATAACCACTTTTTAAGCTACTGTAGTTACTCTGCAAGGCTGCAAATGATCCATTTCTAAATTAATGTAGCCCTATAGATCATCTACAGACATATAAGCAATCAGTAGGTCTGTCATGTACACAATACCCCGTTAAAAACGCTTTCATTTAAAAATATGACAAACAATTTCATTTATTTGTCATTCATGATAAAGGAAAAATGATTGAATCCATGCCTATGTGCTTCATTCAGCTAGAATGCATGCATGTAAGTCTGCATGTCTCTTTCATAGCCAAAATTTATGTGAATGACTATTATCACTTACTCATAACAAACACAGTTCAAAAAGTAATGATATCAGAAGAAAAACACATTTTCAACAAATAAAAGTTTGTGTGAGCTAACAGCAAATATAATTTATTGAAAATTGGCATCAATACTTTTAATGGCAGGCCTAGATTTTGAAAGTTAAATTCAGTGCTTTATATATAGACTGCATTTATATAGTGCTTCTATCCTAAGTGCTTTACACGCCCAGGGTGGGGGATCGAACCAGCAACCCTCCGACTGTCACCCCATATATGCAACATGATGCAATGTAACGTGACATTTTTATATATTGAAAAGTGTTTCTCTTCAGATAAAACTTACAAGAAGGTGGAAGATCCAAGCTGCTTCTCCTCTTGAATGGCAGTGTGGATCCCTCTTTCTTTGAGTCAACCACAATCTTTGACATTCTCTCTATCAGCTCCTCCTCCCTTCTGCTCCATTCCTCTTCAAAGCTCTTCTGTTGAACCATTTTCTTTCCTGTAAATTTGCCGTCTCTGTCTCTCTCCTCTATACTGAAGGGAACACCTGTGTTCCTGGCTACCATCTCCTCTATCTTCTCCAGCAGCTCTGTGACCTGAGTCCCATCAGCCCTGTTCTTATTGTTGAGAGCATGGTACCTGTTCCCACATTTCTCTATGAGCTCTTGGAGGGCCCTCCCTTCAGTCTCAATGCGCTGCTCAATGGTTGTGTCTCCCAGCCAGTCTCCACAGGTGAACAGCACTATAGTGTGTCTCCAGACTCTGTCACTGAGAAGCTCTAGGTGTTCCACCGCTGATCTCCTGTGTTCCTCTCTGAAGGCTGAGCTCACATTAATGACCAGGAAGAGAGCGCAGGGTCCCAGGGGACACAGAGACACACTGCGCACAATCTCCTGCTTATCCAGCTCTGCAGTGCTATTCACAGAATAATTATTCCACCAGCCTGGTGTGTCCACCACAGTGACCTGTCTCCCAGCTACTTCACCCTGTCTCTTCACACACTGTGCAGTTCTTATTCCAGACTCAAACTCGTCTCTGCCCAGGATGGTGTTTCCTGCTGAACTCTTCCCACTCAGTCTCCCCCCCAGCAGCACAATCCTCAACTCTGAGAGACGGTGCTCCTCCCCTGTCAGAGAGAAAGAGAACAATTTAATCCTCATCAAGAGTGTAACAGACATTCAGCTCTGAGATGAGCTGCTATCTGTAAGTTTGGAGTGGAGAGTATTAATAATGAAATAACATTCATCACTATGGGCATATGACAGGTGGGATTTGGGTTAAACCTTCATGAACAAAGTTGATCATGGAACTTTTGCACATATCAACAGAATGTCTTAATTTAATCAAAGCATTTTACAGCCTGAAATTTCACAACATAATGCTTTCAATAATGTGATGGGAATATCTGAAGAATTAAAAATAATCACACAAAATCTATAGCAAGAAGAACATTGCTATATTTTTAAGTGCATTAGTGTTATGGGGCTGCTGGGTGACTCATCCTGCTAAGACACTGTTCCATAGTGTGGATGCACCACACAGCCTGCTATCAAACTCTGACTGTGCAGCGCAGGCTGTTCTGGCAGGTCCACAGGGCAGCATGTAATTGGCAGCAGCAGGGAAAGTTCAGTCAGCAGGATTTTCTGTCTCATCCAACACTATGAACCACCTCAGTTCCACTGAACGTCTGCAGCCTAAACACGCTCATGAAATCAGCTCCTGCTACTCAACAACTGTGGAGGGGAGAGAAATTGGCAGCTGACAGCCACACTTCAAAGGGAACGTGTGCTTCTCTGCACCCTGTTTAATCAGGGTGGCTGCAGTGATGACACTGGATTATGAATTACACTGGGAATTGCCAACAGGGAGAAAAATGAAAAAATGCAGTGAAAATTATTATATAAGGAATTATGACTGCCTGAGAGGCGGATTGGTCTGGGCTGAGCCGGCTGGTGGAGAGAGCACACGCACCTTGTCTGCATTAGCTAATCAGCCCAGGTGCTTAAAGGTGTGCTGCTCTCCACATTTCAGGGCCGAGACCGGGAGTTAACACAGAGAGTGCAGTTATTATTTATGTTTTGTTTTATTTTGAGCACTGGAAAGATAGTATTTCTCAGCTGGGATGCTAGAGGAGCTGGACCTGGCCGGGAAGGCGGGTCGGCTGCAGAGCGGCGAACTGAAATAGTTGTCGCTCTGTTTTACTTTCTTTTGTCTTTGTTATTTTAGCTCGCTGTTTTAGTTCATTGTTTTTGCCCGGAACCCGTGAGGGGGAACGGTGAAGCGGTCTGTTAATTTTATTTCGTTTTTGTGTGTGTGCGCTCTCTCTCTCCATGCGACAGAAACGGTGTTCCTCGGCATTGCGGCATCTCTCTCCCCGGGGTGTCACATTGGTGTGAAACAGACTGCCTTCGATTTGGCACTCATTCATACAAAACTAAAATCAGGTATTCCACATCATCATATGTACAAAATGGCCTCTGTAAGCACTCACTCACACCTCAGTATGCAGCACAGGGAAAAGTCAGTGTAAGAGGCAAGTCAAACTGGGGCCCAGAAAAGGCTGGCATTTGAACGAGCCGGCATGCTGGGACGCAGCCTGTACTTCAAAGGACCCGAGAGCCTTGTGGTAAAACAATAAGTTACTCGGACTTCCTCTGGATGGGCAGGCCATTTGGCTCTCTGGACTATTACCCTCTGGACAAGACTGAGATAAGGGGAACTGGACTGGTTGTTTATGGTTGTGTGAGCAAGCCGTTGGGCCTCAGGAATGTTGCCATCTGGACACAACTAAGATAAGGGGAACTGGTCTCTTTGTTTATGGTTGTGGGGGTCATTAAGGGTCATCAGGCCTCTGGCCAAATGGTGGGGCAACTGCGTGGGACAGTACCACAGTGCCCTTATGTGGGCCCCTCTGCCATTACACTTTTTATTTCTTTTCTGGATCTGGACTTTAAACCATCTGTTTATCCTATTTACAAACCCCGGAAAACCGTACAAATCATACACATGTTTTCATTATATTATTGTATTATGCCTTATGTAATAATAACATGGATTGCATGTAAAATGGTTAAACAAAAGGGTATTTTCATGACAACTGCACCATAATATTACATCCACTTGACATGTTTGGTATGGAAGTATTCAGGGAAATTCAAGCAGTTGAATGAAATATGTTTCATACCAAATAGAATTTAATAAAACATAGTTACAGAAACTCAGGAAAAAACTAACACAATGGAATGTCCTCTCTGGTAATCATCTCCTTTTCCCCATTTACCCACCAATTGTTTTAACAACCGCCTCCAAATGGTGGGGGCCGGAATTCGAAATTTATGATTCGGCCAGGTTAATTTATGGTAATGCCGCCTAGACCAAACGCGGGATTTGGCTTAAAAGGAAGGGAGACAAAGCAATCGAGGAAGATCGTAATCGACTTCCCATACTACACAGACGCTGTGTTGTGTGTAGATGCACAAGGAAGATCGTAAACGACTTCCCCACGTTGCACATACTCTGTGCTCTGTGTGTAGCTAAACAGGCTGTGTAAGAACTCTTTACTCTGTATTTATGTTTTTAAACCTTATAATTGATTTTGAATTTGAAGATAACAACCTACCTGCCTGTTAAATAAATTCTTCTTATTTTTAACTTGCGTGGTCTTCATGACTCTAATCCATTTTATCTTCTTTTCAGCCGAAATTCCGCTTAAATACTCAGGGGGACAATTATGACTAGAACCTACTGATCAGGGGTCTAGTACAGCAAACGTCTTTAGTGGGGTTTTCAAGTTAGATAGGCGACCACGATCTGCCCGCTAAGGGATTGGTGGTATTGGTTCTGGTGTTTTGACTTAAGAGGACCCATGGGCGTTGTACGCCGGTTCTTGTCAAATTCACCTTAAGGAGCCCGATAGATACGCACCGTCCTGGGCTCATAACTATCGATGCACTATCCATGTAAGGAAGGCATGTATTATGGTGGTCAGCCTCCTACCCTCTGGATTCTTCACCGAACTAAGATTTAACAATAGTGCTAAACCCGGGAGCATATATTGAGGAATGATGGCACAAGATAGAGTCGAGTGTAACCACTCCCAAGTTCCACGTATAGTTAAACCCAAATTTTAGATTATCATTTAATATGGAGTCAGATTAACATGAGGGTAAAACCTAGTAACTGTTACCCTTCTTGCTGTAGTCATGGATATATTTGATGTGTTGTTCCGCGCATTTGTGAATATTCTGATGCTCCCATTGGAATATTGACAGTCCGGCAACAGATCAGATATATCTCTGATGACAGCATAGCCCCGTTTGCGAACGGAGAGTAACCAGAATGCTACTGATCCGTTTCAGGCCAGTTTTAAGCGGGATATGAAGCAACGCCTTCATATCTAACCCGTGGCAACGGAACCAGTGCATTCTTAATTATAATTGTGCCCTGTTCTTACGAACAGAGGAAAAATAACTAACATCTCCGGTTTTGAATCACACCAGCCAAGGGAGAACACGCGATGCCTTCCCCTCCAGCTACAAACCCTCATTGGTCTAGCTGTGAAGTGTTTACATCAGGAAAAAATAAACACAGATATCCACCTTTCACTGGAGTAACTCTTTTCAATGGAAAAACTCCTCAATAGAAAATAATTCAACGTAGTTATGATTAATGTAAATATTCCACTGTAATTCCTCTACATGTAAAGTCTATATATGAAAAATACATACCCTCAAAAAGTGCTCTGAGAGTCTTTCTCTGCATCTGAACCTTTGTCATCCTCTGTTTCACTCGCTGTTCCACTGCACTCCTCTTCTCTTCCACCTCCTGTAAAAGCATTCTATCTACTTCATAGTGAGAGCCTCCATGCCCTGCCATCATCTCCTCTATCTTCTCCAGCAGCTCTGTGACCTGAGTCCCATCAGCCCTGTTCACATTATTGAGAACATGATACCTGTTCCCACATTTCTCTATGAGCTCTTGGAGGGCCCTCCCTTCAGTCTCAATGCGCTGCTCAATGGTTGTGTCTCCCAGCCAGTCTCCACAGGTGAACAGCACTATAGTGTGTCTCCAGACTCGCTCACTGAGAAGCTCCAGGTGTCCCACCGCTGATCTTCTGTGTTCCTCTCTGAAGGCTGAGCTCACATTAATGACCAGGAAGAGAGAGCAGGGTCCCGGGGGACACAGAGAAACACTGTGCATAATCTCCTGCTTATCCAGCTCTGCAGTGCTATTCACAGAATAATCACTCCACCAGCCTGGTGTGTCCACCACAGTGACCTGTCTCCCAGCTACTTCACCCTGTCTCTTCACACACTGTGCTGTTCTTTTTCCAGACTCAAACTCCTCTCTGCCCAGGATGGTGTTTCCTGCTGAACTCTTCCCACTGCATCTCCCCCCCAGCAGCACAATCCTCAGCTCTGAGAGACGGTGCTCCTCCCCTGTCAGAGAGAAAGAGAACAATTTACTCCTCATCAGGAGTGTAACAGACATTCAGCTCAGAGATGAGCTGCTGTCTGTAAGTTTGGAGTGCACAGTATTAAAAATGAAATGATATTCATCACTATGGGCATATGACAGGTGGGATTTGGGTTAAACCTTTATGAACAAAGTTGTGCATGGAACTTTTGCACATATCAACAGAATGTCTTAATTTAATCAAAGCATTTTAAAGCCTGAAATTTCACAACATAATGCTTTCAATAATGTGATGGGAATATCTGAAGAATTAAAAATAATCACACAAAATCTATAGCAAGAAGAACATTGCTATATTTTTAAGTGCATTACTGTTATGGGGCTGCTGGGTGACTCATCCTGCTAAGACACTGTTCCATAGTGTGGATGCACCCCACAGTCTGCTATCAAACCCTGACTGTGCAGCGCAGGCTGTGCTGGCAGCTCCACAGGGCAGCATGTAATTGGCAGCAGCAGGGAGAGTTCAGTCAGCAGGATTTTCTGTCTCATCAAACACTATGAACCACCTCAGTTCCACTGAACGTCTGCAGCCTAAACACGCTCATGAAATCAGCTCCTGCTACTCAACAACTGTGGAGGGGAGAGAAATTGGCAGCTGACAGCCACACTTCAAAGGGAACGTGTGCTTCTCTGCACCCGGTTTAATCAGGGTGGCTGCAGTGATGACACTGGATTATGAATTACACTGGGAATTGCCAACAGGGAGAAAAATGAAAAAATGCAGTGAAAATTATTATATAAGGAATTATGACTGCCTGAGAGGCGGATTGGTCTCGGCTGCGCCGGTTGGTGGAGAGAGCACACGCACCTGGGCTGCGTTAGCTAATCAGCCCAGGTGCTTAAAAGTGTGCTGCTCTCCACAGTTCAGGGCTGAGACCGGTAGCTAACACAGAGAGCGCAGGTATGATTTTTGTTTCATTTTATTTTGAGCACTGGAAAGAAAGCATTCCTCAGCTGGGATGCTAGAGGAGCTGGACCTGGCCGGGAAGGCGGGTCGGCTGCAGAGCGGCGAACTGAAATAGCTGTCGCTCTGTTTTACTTTCTTTTGTCTTTGTTATTTTAGCTTGCTGTTTTAGTTCATTGTTTTTGCCCGGAACCCGTGAGGGGGAACGGTGAAGCGGTCTGTTAATTTTATTTCGTTTTTGTGTGTGCACTCTCTCTCTCCATGCGACAGAAACGGTGTTCCTCGGCACTGCCGCATCTCTCTCCCCGGGGTGTCACACTGGCGTGGGACAGACTGCCTTCGATTTGACACTCATTCATACAAAACAAAAATCAGGTATTCCGCATCATCATATGTACAAAATGGCCTCTTTAAGCACTCACTCACACCTCAGTATGCAGCACAGGGGAAAGTCAGGAAAAAAGTAAACACAGATATACACCTTACACTGGAGTAACTCTTTTCATTGGTAAAACTCCTCAATAGAAAATAATTAAACGTAGTTATGATTAATGTAAATATTCCACTGTAATTCCTCTACATGTAAAGTCTATATATGAAAAATACTTACCCTCAAAAAGTGCTCTGAGAGTCTTTCTCTGCATCTGAACCTTCGTCATCCTCTGTTTCACTCGCTGTTCCACTGCACTCCTCTTCTCTTCCACCTCCTGTAAAAGCATTCTATCTACTTCATAGTGAGAGCCTCCATGCCCTGCCATCATCTCCTCTATCTTCTCCAGCAGCTCTGTGACCTGAGTCCCATCAGCCATGTTCTTATTGTTGAGAACATGATACCTGTTCCCACATTTCTCTATAAGCTCTTGGAGGGCCCTCCCATTAGTTTCAATGTGCTGCTCAATGCTTGTGTCTCCCAGCCAATCTCCAAAGGTGAACAGCACTATAGTGTGTCTCCAGACTCTCTCACTGAGAAGCTCCAGGTGTTCCACCGCTGGTCTACTGTATGTATCTCTGAATGCTGAGCTAACATTTATGACCAGGAAGAGAGCGCAGGGTCCCGGGGGACACAGAGACACACTGCGCACAATCTCCTGTTTATCCAGCTCTGCAGTGTCCTTCACAGAAATATTAATCCACCAGCTTGGTGTGTCGACCACAGTGACCTGTCTCCCAGCTACTTCACCCTGTCTCTTCACACACTGTGCAGTTCTTATTCCAGACTCAAACTCCTCTCTGCCCAGGATGGTGTTTCCTGCTGAACTCTTCCCACTCCGTCTCCCCCCCAGCAGAACAATCCTCAGCTCTGAGAGATGGTGCTCCTCTCCTATCAGAGACAAAAGTTGAGTTAAAGGAGTACCATGGTGATTTTCACACTTTCTCGGTTTTATGTGCTATTTGCACAAGAGGCATTGAAGAAACACAATGAGTAAAGTATTAAATATGTCCGTTCTGTATTTTTGGAGAAATATGCATTTTAAATTTATCGTCCTATTTTCAACGGGTTGAGAAAGTTGTCAACTTAGTGCGTCACGAACACAGTAACCACTCCTTTCCACGCCCCGTAAACCCATGGATAACTCGAGACCCATAGTTTGCGCCGCTGGCTTACAGGGAAGACAATGCAAATATTTGACTCACATTAGGTTCACTTAAATTAGAGTGCTTTTAAGGGCTATTAGATTATTTCTGGTTATATTCATTTAGCTAGCAGATTAACGTTAGCTAGCTAGGTAGTTTGCTTTCATAAGGCAATGTTATCGATAACGTCAGCTAGCTAGTTTGCTTTTATGAGCTATCTATCGATACTTGATATACTACTAAGCTAGCTAGCTTGTGAAAAGTCTCCCAAAAAGAGAGCCTATCATGGGGGTAGCTATGGTAACGGGGCACGGTCTGTCAATCATAGCTAACTGACAGTTTTCATTACCACGCCCAGACGGTTTGGGTGAACTTTTATAGTGGGAAATTTATGCTTAGAAAAATATGTTTTGAAGTACATTGAAATGACTGAATAATAAAAAAATTATGCACATTTGTTTTGTTGTTGCCTAAAGACAACTGGGAAGTGTCACGTTCAACCACGTTACTCCTTTAACAAACATCGCTTTTTGAGAAAATCAGCTGTTTGATTGATTTATATAATCCTTTAATCCTTTTCCTCTGTTCTGGTAAGTACGATAAGTATTGGTCGTAAAAAAGAAACATTAAAAATTCATTTTCTACACACCATGATGAGAGGTCACAACACCAGCTGCCATGTCAGTCTCTCTGTCTTGGTCCATTAATTCTGTAAAACAGAATTATTTTAATGGCATTGTAACACACTTCTGGGGATGTACACCATATAGCTAGGTTCGGGAAGGAGCAATGGGAGTAGACAATGCACCATAAATGAATGGAGACAACACAATGTGTAAACTTTATAGAAAATTGTTCACTTTCGTGAAATTAGAAAACAGTTACGTTTGTACCAATTTACAACTGTAACGAGTTTGCATCAATAAACTCCTTTTAAAGAAAAGAAAATAATAAACAGGCCTATTTCACACCGTGCGCGTTTGTTTGAAAGTCTTTTTTCTCGGGTGCACCCTCAGAATGAATGTAAGTATGAATGTCTATGTCCTGTGTGGATACAGTTCGTAGTGACCATCATCTTTCCGGCAGATGATCCTTCTGTCCTCTGCGTGTGGTTGTCAATGAAGATCAAGCTGGGTGGCTCGCCATCACTAATTGTTGTTCAGCCATAGACTGACTTCTTTGACGCTGCACTCCCTTCCTTCCTCAGAAGATCGGGTCATCATAATCACAGGATCACAAAGACACCAGGGTCCCCAAAAGACCAGGGTCTCCAAAAGACCTGACCCATATTACGAAAAAGGGCGTACAGTCTTCTGTTGTATGCAACATAATACTAGGGTAATAACATTATAGGCCATGTATCTGTTATACTCTTTTTACTGTACAGTATAACATTCAACTGTACAATATAATATTCAACTGTAGTGTCAAAAATATGTTTTCTGAAAGATCGCCAAAACAGGTTTGACCTCCCTATAGCTAGCTGAGTGATAAGTAATCTTCGTGTCTCACATTGCAAATCCTCATTTTTTAAGCTGTTCATCTCTCGGAAAGAGATTAAAACTTACGGAGAAGTTGAACATTCCTTACATTGTGCATTGCGGAACGCAGCAATGATTGTTATTTACTTTCTCTTATTTTATTTTGGAACTTGAAAGGTTTGAAAAGGCAATTTTCAGATTTATCGAATTATCCTAATTAATTGAATTAATGAATCATACATTTTATTCAATTTAATACATTTAGCTATTTTTTATGTCTTATTAAAAAATTAGAAATTTTCCTGTTATGTTTCTGTGAATAGGCCACCAAGTAACTGGAAGTAAACAAGCCTGTTTTCCGCTTTTGAGCCTATTTAAGCTATGCTAAGCAAACACCACATTTAAAAAAGCCAGTACAGTATTTATTTTGTTTAAAACCTAAACAGGTTTCATGTTGGAGACCACCTTATATGTTAATATAAACTGAGCTGAATCCGTCATTTCAGCTACATGAGCTATAATGTTATTCAGTTTATTTCATGTTTTAAAATGAACGGCCTCCTTCCAGAAGACCAGGGATTGCCATTCTCCTTGAAGGTCATATACTCCAGTGGTTACTCCAGGTATTGCATTTTAAGCCGCGCAGGAACTTTACCCCGGAACTAGGAACCTTCAAATCAAACTTGTATGTTATGCAGCGCAGTAGCCTAGTTTTGTTATAGCCTGCCAACATCTTGGAATTATAACGTGTGCTCTTCTGTTCTTTTCTTGCTTTAGTATTCGTTTTATAAAATGCTAAGCATTCGTGCTGGGACAGCATATTACGTAGGCTACCAAAACATTCAAACGGATTAATTCGGTTGCTGAATATTTTCTTCCGGATTTTCTTTGCTAGCCCATTGTAATTGACTCAAAACGTTTGATACAGTTATGTGAGGTATGCGGTAGTTCTGCGTAATTCACATTAATGATACAGTAAAAGCAAACTGGAAATCACCTTCCGCACTTTTTGTCAGGGTAAAATAAAAGGTAATTCTAGTAATCGTCCCTTTAGCTTTTTTCAGACTGCCGTAATTTTACTCTGCCATTCTTCAATTCCACAAAAAGACCAGGATGACTATGGACTAATTTATGGTGCATGGTCCGCATCTGGAGGGCACACTTCGCTGCTCGGCTAGCAGTAACTTCGAAGGAAAGCAAACGGTGGCTGTACCACTAATTAAAATTTTCACGCAAGTCCGAGTTTTCGTTCTATTCTTGTCATTTTGCGATTAGCCTATATGGAATTGACGATGAGAAAGTAATCAAACAGCAAATTGTTTACAATGTGTGCATGTTTTCTGCTGTTGTTGCCAGTTATATTGGAAATGTGAATGCATTCTGTCGCCTCGGATGTCAAGACATGAAAGTGAATGTTCGCATAAAAACATAATGAATGTGTTTGAGAGGATATATAAAACAGTTACAATCTGACTATTGGCCTGTTATATCCTATTTGTTGCATAACAACGGTCCAAGTTCAACTACCAACGACAGTTTTGCTTGACAACGGTAAAATATGCCCAAACGGCTGCAGAAGAATATTTCAATTCCAGGTGATTAAAATAGATAAAAATCAATAAATACAAAAGTAACCATATATAGTCATTGTTGGTAACCCGCTGTATAGTGGAATAAACCCCTCCGGGCTGTCCTGGTTATTAGAAAATAATGTAGGCTACTTCGGTGGTAGTATGGGGTTACAGAAGAAATCATAGGACAGATGGACCGACGACAACATCGCTTTTTCATAGGTCAGTGGGCTAATTTGCCTAATCTTCGCGGTGGAAACACAAACAACCATGGGCTGAAGGAACCTTTTAGTTCCTTGAAAAGTAGTTCCTGGGACTAAAAGTTCCGGGGACTTTTGGTGGAAACGCGGCTTTAGTAAGGTTCTGGTGCCAAAAAACTAATTTCCCCATTGAAGTACATTCAAAACTATGAATTTACCCTGGTCAAATTAAATTATTTTGGACAGAACTTTTTAGCTCTAATACTGCTTCACCTTGAACTAATTACTCTCCAGGCACCAATTTTGTTTCTGATTCCCAGAGAAGATATAAGATTTATTTCATTCCAATTTGGTCCGCATGGTTTAACGTCACAGCGCGCGTAACTGTTTAGAGCACAGAGCACACCCGCGCATGAACGATTATGAGGCTGTTATTGACTCATCGATGTAGAAAAGGGTTGAATTCGAGTTGCTTACTCAGAACAGAAAAGAACAGAATCAGAAAAGTATTAAACCAAGACCTAGGATTACATGAATCCATTGCCATTATTTTCATTATATTGTTATTTTGATATATGAATATTACTAATAATTATGTTACCTGCCGTAATATTCTTGTGCCCATTGCTCATGGTGATGACTCGTAACAAATAAATAAATGATTAGTAATAAAGCTGGAATATGTGGCTCTTAAATTAAGATTCTATTATGCTGATTCCACCATATTATTTTGACTACATTCTCATTCTGATATTGCTACTAGCTAATAGCGTAATATCATTAAAAATGTTATTAGTTGTAGTATTTCTGTCTTTGCATGATGATGCTGCTGATGATGACTAATCACATATGAAAATAAATAGGCCAACATGAATTTAAAAAATTAATTTAAGAATAGCTATATTTTATTTGCTCTTAAATGATTGTTCAAATGATGCTATGGTGCTGATTAAGGTGAAGTGGTGATGATGATGATAAATCAAATTTACAAAGATGACAATTGTATGAATATAAAATAATACATAAGCGTAATTTATCAAGATTTTACATACTTTGTATGTATGCATTTTCACCATTTATAATTTGTCTGTGTGCTTTGATAGACCCATCACATCAGTGGCTACCACTTTTCGTAGAATACCGTTGTTTTTCAAGTCACTTTGCGGTTCCTTTTTAATTGTAGGCTACTACTCACCGTTTTTCTAAGGGTACAAATGTTTGTTTTTCCGTGGATTTGTCATAGCATGTATTTCATGATTTTAAAAAACACACAGACATAAGCACAATTAACCGTGATGGTTTTTAATTGATGGGGTACATTTATCAGCACTAGGCAATGACATCTTGAATAATTTGCACCGTGTACTGCTTAGATTATGTCAGTACCCGAGTTCAAGAAAGCAGGACTAACAACGTTGCAGAACAGCAAATCGAAAGGTTGTCTTTGCCCATATTGTATTTTTTCCTGTTAACAAGGAAAACGAGCCAATATTGCAGTAGGTGACAAGCTCTTATTTTATTACTACACCTTTTTAATATAGCCTACATAGGCAAAAATATGAAGCACATTGCATGTTTCCATTTCCATTCCAAAATAAAACTTAATATTGATTAAATGTTTTGCTTTCTCTCATGCACTTAACAGACATTCAAGTCAAAGCAAGCAGATAAATCAAGTTAATTACACCGATCAGCCACAACATTAAAACCACCTGCCTAATATTGTGTAGGTCCCCCTCGTGCTGCCAAAACAGCTCTGACCCGTCGAGAGTTTTTAAAATCATGTGGAAATAATTCACCCTTTAACAATATCTTAGCTTTTTCTAACCCTGTAACAACTAATAATGTAATAAACTACCAATAGTGTAATAACTCCCAATAATCCATTTCAATTTTTTTATGTAATAAAAACCAAGAATGTAATTAAAGAGGCAAGCGACGTTGGGAGGGGTCCAAGCATTGGCAGTACTGCGCCCCCTATGGAGTGATTTTTAAATGGTTTTATCCTCATGATCATATATCTTCACCCAACATATCTACTGATCAGAAACGTAATGTCCACAAGGGTTGACCTCATTTTCGAATTCACGGTTTATTAACAACCTGGTTTATTAACAACCTTTAAGTTGAAGCCTGTTCAATATATTAATAAGCACAGGCCTATAGTGTTACAACACTAAACAATAGAAAAATATATTAAATATATTTCAAAAATTAAACACCTGTAAACAAAATAATCTTTAAACAGGTATTTTACTTTAAAATATATCTAAAAACAGCATATTTTAATAACAATACAGCATCTTCCTATGATAAAATATTTCCAAATTAGAACACCTATGGCTACTGAAGTGAACTGAGTGGAAGTTTGCGCTGTATCAAGGAGGATGAATGCACAAGAGCACGTCACCTGACTTGGCTACCTTAGTTGCTACTGCCATCTAGTGAAAATTCTGACAAATTACACCTTTCATCCTCTCAATCAGTACTGCGGGAGACACATTTCCCTGGCTTTTACAATTGACCTAAAAGTACCGAAAATTCTAATACCAAACCGTTTTTTTTTAAGTACCGAGAAAGTGCTGAAGTCTCGGTATACCGTGCAACACTACGTCAGACACACATTCCAATCCATTGCTCAGCTTAGCAGAGAATGCACATTTCAGAGCGCCTCAGAGACAGATAGAATAATAATACATATTTCAAATAATAAATACAACATTGAAAAAAACGAAACAAAAAACAAAATATCAACTCGACATCCCTGCTGCCTGGCGTGCTCCCCGTAGAGTAGGCTACCGTAGTATTTATTTCGACATTGGCAGACTACAGCATAAATTGCATCTTTTGTTTATATTCAATATTAGTAATTGCAGCGAGAAACTGCAGCTGTAGACACAAGAAAGTTTGTTATATTGTGGTAGCAACGGAACGAAGCGGACTATATATATAGGCTATATTTACCGTCATTGTTTTATTATACCAGCGTGTTTTCGCGCGTTTGCAGAGAAACTGAAATACTATCAATAAAAATGGTTCAGCTATTTCTCAGCGTAATGACAGACAGGGATGGGACCATATGAAAACAATTTTCAACCGTCCACCACGTTTTGGCAATGTTCCAAGACTCTCGTCATCACTGTTGCATGCAACACAAAAACTATTACACTACAAACTAACGCTTACATTACTGTGAAATATCCACATTACTTAGGTTAGTGGTATTATATAAAGACACTCCATTTCAAAAATTATGTATATAACCAAAATATTTTGCCCAGTAATACTTACATAGCGATGATGAAATTGTATGTGTGTTCAGTAGATAGAGACAGAGACAGTACATCAATGTCCTATCTGCTTCTTTTTTGCTCCAGAAAACGATGTCAGATAGGTCTATCAGCAAATATACGGCTTAGCTATGCCCAGAAGTCCTCAATAATAATAGCATTTCCCAAGAAATTATGAAATATTGTTCACGTTTCATTAGGTGCAGTGTCTTTTACTGCTACCACAGAGTGAATGCGTAAGTTAATGCAATGATAAGAACATTTTTGGTTACACTGACCTATAAAATGCTATTCCAAAAGCAAAATCAGACATGTTATACATCGTTAGAAAGCTTATACTCTCACCTACTGAATAAATGAATTGTCAATCCAACCAAACTGTACTAAAAAGATTGACAACGCCGTAAACAACAGGTGTGGTATTACGCACAGCAATTTTGGAAGGTACCCAGGTGTCACAAATGCGCGTATATTTCACAAACGGATTGTCCAAGACAATATATGACCACTCAGTCTCAAAAGGGACATCTCTACACATAAATCCAATAGTAAGGTTGTATATTTATTCAATATTTTGTCCCAGATATTGACTGAGAATGACATGGTATAATTTTTGAAAACTGTCGTTTATTTCGTTATTCAGGAAGCAGCGTTTTCACTGCTGTATTGGCATATCTTAGGGCTATTGTTGGGTTTATCTTGTTGCTATGACGGAATACGATTTTTGAGTGGTGAAAGAATATTTTTTTAAATCCTCAGATAGACAATATTGTCCATTATGTCATGGGTGGGGGGTGTAGTTGCAGATGAGACTGCAGGGAGGCGGTGCTTGTTAAATGAACGACCAGAGTGACAATGATGGCGCTGCGAAACTCTGTATTCAGCATAGTTGTCGTGTATCGTCTACTAATGAAACTAAAACAAAGCATCTCATATTTTGGTTTCAGGAGCAATGAATGTCTGAGTTGAACAATCTAGGCACGCCGGCGTGCCGACCACTAGGTGTGTGCTAAGAGGTTAAACACTGTGAAAATGCTGAAAGGCGGAACTGACCCGGAAAGATTTTACAGATGCAAAAGCAATAGTTGAAATGTTGTATTTTTAGTTAGCCAGCAAGCCAGTGTAATGAGTTAGAGATTTGCTTCAGTAAGAGGGGGGGACTAAACCCGAGTCTGTCAGTCCTGAAAACAGTTGCAAAAGGCAATGGCACTACCCAGTGAGCGAGTGAAGTAGACGTCAGAGCTGCAAAGTTTTAATCTTCGCACTTGTATATATGTTCATTTTGTGTTTGTATCTGATGTCTTTATTGGTTGTTGTACATAATTACCAATGGGGAGACATTCTTTGTGGGCTAGGAGCATTTGTGACAGGAAAAATAAGAAGAAGAATGCAAAATACTCTTAGTTTGGGGCTTTATTGTGTGGATGTGTGAAGTTGTTAATGAATTCTGTTGAAATGGGGTCAAAGTGTACAGAAATTCATGTTTTTAAGGGATGAGTGTATGTGTTGTTGCGGTTATTTCTGTGGGGAAGCCTGAAAAGTGCCAAGCTCCGTGCTGTATAGGTATGGGGCATGCCCAGCCAAGGTGTAACTTGGCGGGATGGCATATCTGCCATCCCAATCACAATGCCTCCTTCACACTAAAGAGTGGACATGTTAGCAAGCTAAAAGTGAACTCACTCACCAAAAATAAAAGAATGTGAAAACAGGACTCCAGGTAGCTCAACTGTGGTCATAAAACTTCCTACAATTAATTTGATAAGTTATAATCATTTACATCATGTTCTGATAAAATGATGAACTTATCTGAACACGATCTACTCATGGAATGTTTTTGCCTTTTTGGTCTCACTGCTCTGCTGATCACACAGTGCACGTATGCGAGAGGTGTCACTCAGAATCAAAAATCAAGGCAGAACTTCCATATTTTGTGCTTCTGATAAGCTAATAGTGGGTTAAATTGACTTCACTCATTTTTTTAACAACAAATATTTAGCAACCCATATTTTCTACCGGGTTAAAGCATTTTTATAAAGATTATTGTCAGTTTTTAATTAGTATGTTTACCCATCTTCTGTTGATTTCATGGTGAAACATTTTCACACAGAAAACGTGGGCCACATTATAACATCAGGCTTTTCTCCCTTTTTGATTCAGTTTTTGTGGGAATAGTTCACTTCCTGAGGTTAACGTGTGTCGAAGAGAGTTTTACGTTTTGTTCTACGAGATAAATTACACCCATTAATATCTCAACAGTGAATTCAGAAGACGTTAGGTGCTTTAAAAAAGTAAGTTGCTAACAAGTTGCTATGTTGAAACTACAACGATTTGTTTGGCTCAAAAAAAGCGAACTTACTTCCGGGGTTTAGGACTATAAACTGTAACACTCTATTGAACGTTTTTTGTGCAAAGTTAAGATATTTTACATATTTAGATACGTTAAAGGATTTCGTGTTTAGAAATAGACTCGAAAACTAAACTGAACTGTCCCTTCAAGTTCAATGTCTTATCTTTACAACTTTTCCCCTCACCCAAATAAGCAAGACTAGTGTAAGTCCAAGTTTGACAGCCATTTTGTAAAACTACGTTTAATGTAGGCGAATAGAAAAATATAGTAGGCTTATATGTTTTAAGTGCATAATAGTCAATTAAATCACAAAATGGTGCCATATGTCAAATAACAAATATGGATTCCCACAGATTAAACTGCATAAAGTATTCACAGTTTGTTAATAAAATTAGAATTCAGACTCACCAAATTCAACAACCACACTTCCGAAAGTCCGTAGCCTACAGAAGCGCACTGCAGCAACTGCAAAAAAAAGAAGAAAAAGAAATGAACAAAATAGTATAATGTATTTCACAATAATATGGGATCATGAAATTATCACATTATTACATGATATATATATATATATAATACGAAATAATTCCATCACTCATGTTACGTGAAAAGATCATGCTAAAATATGGTAACTTTTATACCCAGTCTATACATTATGGCACAAGCGATAGAGTTTTACTTTCTTATTTGTTTCAGACATGACGCAGTAATGTCGGCAGAGCATTGAGTGAAAACACTGAGAGCTGTAGGCCAGGAAAGAATATTTACGTATACAATTTATGAACATGATCCTGTATATCTGAGAGCATGGTGAAAAGAAAAAGAAATACAATTTTACCTGACTGACACAACTCCTGATTGTTCCCACTCACAAATTGGAGTCGTTTCCGTATAACCGTGTTCCAGATCGAGAAAACAGATCCAGATCTGTAGCCATTTTAGTAGGGCAGACACATGGGTGAGTTCAGCGATGCTTATTGCTAATGTCGACACCTTTGAAACTGAGAGAAACGTCTGCTGGGAAAAACTCTGTAGCACCAAATGATTGCAAAGGTGGTAAATCATTTCTCATTGGTAAATGCAGTGTCGCAGTTTTCCTATTGGCTAAGCGAGCTTTGATGGGGGTTGGAGAGGGCTGTGAACGAATAGAGGAAAGGCCACCGAGTCTTGTGCTTTCTTCAAACTGCAGTGCTTCCTGTAGAACAGAAAGGGCTTCACCATGGCAAGTAGTGTAACTATTTATTAACACAATCTGTTGAAACATCTTATATTATTCCTGTCCACGTCCACATGCCATCCTCATCCTCACTCACTTGGCCTCTGATTTAACTAAACTGAACCTGCACAACAAAAATTTTTCAGTAAAAGAAAGTTTGGTGGGTAGATTGAGGACAAAACAGGGAAATGAAGACAAAGCGAGAAAAATGAAGAGAGTTGGAGCCCTGCATACTACAGTACATATGTAGGTGTGCATGGATTGAATATGGGGGAAGTGTTTAGTTTGTGTTGTAGTAATAGTAACTTGAGTAGTCGTAATAGTAGGTGTGTATGCATGTGTGTATGTGCATGTCTGAGACTGAGAGTGAGTGTGTGAGAACTGCAAGTCATTTTACAGAACACCTTCTTTTCTGTATTTAAAGAAAACCATTAAAATCCTTTCTGTATCAAGTGCTTTTTTGATGGAAGAAAAAGACACAAATGAAAGGATGGACTGTGGGTGTCTTGGTAAGGAACCACTGATTTCAGGATTATCCCTGTCCTCATGGTCAGGAGATTCAAGATTTCAAGTTTGTGGCTTGAAAAGGCTATTAACACCACCTCATGTGAGGCATGCAGCCAGTACCATAATGACAGCGTTAGAATAGCAGGTGACCTGTGGTCACAATATTTTAATGGATTTTTTTTGACATTCCACGTTTCATTTCCACATGTATTGAACAGCAGATTAATTCAGTCTGAAACCTATACAATTAATTTTACGCCTTGAAATGCAAAATAGAACAGATATCTCTATAATGACTTGTATGAGTAACTAACTTAAAAATATATATTTTTGTATTACACTGAAACAACCTTGTCTTTTCTTTATTCAAAGAGTAACTGTATCTATTTGATATGTATGCAATGCATTTATTATTTGGTTGTGTGTGTAAGGTAGGTTGTTTTGGGTGGCTGGATACTGACCAGCTTCAGAGATATGCAGCAGAGCAATATGAAGCTAAAGACACCGGGAACATTACCTGTACGTTACAAATATTCTACACCACACCTGTCCAAAAATCGACAGACGCTACAAGTAAAATTTTTATTTTAAGCAAATAAATCAAAAAGTTTAGTTTATCAACAAATCAGTACAAATCAAGATCAAATGGACAATAGGTTTTAAGCTTGGTATATTTTCCTGAAAAATCTGTCAAAGAGTTATTAAATTGCAAATGTACGACGAAAGATCACATTAGTCTTGTGCATATTTCATTTGTAGATTAATTCACTCACTTTAAAGTTCAGTAAGGTATCAAGGAATTTCATGATAGGGTTTGTGTTCCTGTGAACACCATGGTTTCTCCCAGGTGGGGGCGCTGCACCTCCACAGAATTCATGAGCACCTCCGAAAACATCAGAGACAAATCAATAACACCTCTGACTCAGGCCTCCATAATCTTACATTGAACCGTTCAATAAATGTGGTGCGATTGAACAAGACTGGCTTTGGCTTTGTGAAGCCATGTTTTCACCAGGCCAGGTGTTGGCTACACCAGTGGTTGCCGAAGCGGTGGGTAGAACCCGTGGGGAAGACACGGTGAGGGCTGAAGGATTAAGGCACAGTACAGGATGTGTGTGTGGGGGCGGGGGCGGGGACAGGGGGGGGGGGGGGCTGCTTACAGAATTTACGGTTAACAAAGGGGGGCCCTGACCAAAAAACAGACGGAGTGTAGCACAGTGGGTAAGGAACTGGGCTTGTAACCGAAAGGTCGCAGGTTCGATTCCCGGGTAAGGACACTGCCGTTGTACCCTTGAGCAAGGTACTTAACCTGCATTGCTTCAGTATATATCCAGCTGTATAAATGGATACAATGTTAAATGCTATGTAAAAAAAGGTTGTGTAAGTCGCTCTGGATAAGAGCGTCTGCTAAATGCCTGTAATAATAATTTTTTAAAAAATAAAAAAAATGTTTGGGAATCACTGGGCTATACCCTGCAAATACCATGACTTGACACTTGAAGCCACCACTGAATACCCTCTGAGGCACTTCCCCTTCCTCTATTTTCCTGGGGAAAACCTTGAAATACCCTGCGCTTATCCTGTGTAGTTAATTTCAGAAATTGTTACTAAAACTGACAATTGTTGCGAATCTATTACTTGAAGTACCAAAATATATGTAATATACACAAATAAAACATATACACAGTATAGTCAGTATGTCACTTGAATTATGCCACCTGCACACAAGAACCATTGCAGCTGAAGGAAAGAGCAGAGAGGCGTGTCTCTCCTCCTGTAGCCTGTGTGTGTAAAGTGAGCCATTGGGGAGAACTAATGCTGCAGTAACCAGAGGAACCCAGAGAGATCAGCTGTGTCCATCCACAGCAGACTCCTTGTCAGTCAGCGGATGACATGGGCATAGCCGAGGTTCAAACCCGCACCCCACTACTATTACACACTGAGCCAGACACATAGATACACAGGAATCTTATATAAATTTGATCTTGTCTATGCCATGTATACTATGAAATTACACAAATTCAATCTAGTTTTCAATTGTATATTGGCATGCGCATAGCCATCGGCATGGCTTTGATTGCATTGAATGAATCACAGAATATTTCATATTTTTACAGGCCTTTCAGTTACAACTGATAACAAACAAATCTCTGAAGTCATAATTATGAAAGACTTGGAAATTTTTTCAAAAACATTGAAAAGTAAATGTATGGTTTTGGAAAAAAGCATCAGATGAAGTAGTTACACAATCTACCACATGGGGCAGTGTAGAGCAGTGTTTAGTGTGGCATGTCACCTACACTGTCCTCTTCCAAGGTCACCCTGTCAGGCTCCTCTGCTTCACTCACTACAGAACTCAGTGTTCCGTATCCAGATGATGCTGAACTCTCTGGTTTACTCCTTTTCAGCCACCATGACACCTTCCTACTGGAAAGTTTCAGAGCTGGATGGGAATCCCACATAGAGCTGCCTGCTTCAGAGGGGGCTGGAGTCCCTCCACTCACTGTAACACAACAACACCAACAAGCTCTGTTACACTCAAATTCACACGCGTTGTATTCTGTTATATTTTGTTATTTTCTGAAACTGCGGCATCATAATCATAATCAGATCTTTCTGATTCACATAATGATTTAGGAAAATAAGGTAATTTAGGGTCATTATATGAATCATTCACTTCTCTGGTGCAGCATGGACTGATATTTCATTTGAAATTAATTTGCAATCGTATGTTAATTTGATCCAAATTACAAATCTGTTTAATATTCATATGGTTATTACATCCTTAGTTTTTAAAGTAATACTTTAGTCTGGTGTTCGTATTTGTGGGAGGTAAGGGTTACCTTCAGACCTTATGTGAACAGACACTATTTACAAACAACAATAAAACCCCAAACTAACGGGATTGTGTGTTTTTTCCTTCTTCTGCTTCTTCTTTATCCTGCCAATTAAATCAGCACAAATGCTCCAGGCCCACAAAGAATATGTCTCCCCATTGGAAATGTAGCTATATCAGCCAGTAAAAACATCAGATACACATGGAAACTGGACAACTTCTAAATAAAAAATAATACTTCGGCAGAGACTAGTTCACTAGTAGCTCACTGGTAGCACATTTGCGCACAGGACCTTTGGACAAGTGAGAGGCACAGACTTGGGCAAATCTCTAACTCATTACACAGGCTAGCTTGCAAATAATTGCATAAAAATTTTAACTATTGCTTTTGCAACTGACTAATCGACGCAGGAAACTCATTTATTTTTCTGAAATCCAGTCAGTATCATTTCACACATTGTGTTTACATTTTGATGATAAACCTGAAAAAATCATCAAACCTGAATCGGTCATCTAACTTTTTTAAAACAGCAAGCAAACGACAAAAATAAAAACTTCTTTTTTATTGCCAAGGTCCATATAATTGTTTGAATCCTTCTGGGTAAAATAGACTCACACTTTAGACACTTTCTGCACTATGACCGAGTGTAACACTAGATAGTTTGCTAATGAATAAACAGAGCACGTGTATAACGTTAGTACAGGCAGCACCGAAATTAATCACCAAAATCTGTTTTGTGATTCCGCCCGGTAGGTAACCTTACTGGTCGTGCGGAAACTGCCGCAAGATAATGATTTCTTTACAACAGATAGGCTGTATAAAATTTTTTACACTGAGAACGGTCAAGATGACTGCTGCACCATTTCTACTGATAACTACTTTTTAAGCTACTGTAGTTACTCTGCAAGGCTGCAAATGACCAATTTCTAAATTAATGTAGCCCTATAGATCATCTACAGACATATAAGCAATCAGTAGGTCTGTCATGTACACAATACCCCGTTAAAAACGCTTTCATTTAAAAATATGACAAACAATTTCATTTATTTGTCATTCATGATAAAGGAAAAATGATTGAATCCATGCCTATGTGCTTCATTCAGCTAGAATGCATGAGTGTTTGCTTGTATTTATATGTCTGCATGTCTCTTTCATAGCCAAAATTTATGTGAATGACTATTATCACTTACTCATAACAAACACAGTTCAAAAAGTAATGATGTCAGCAGAAAAACACATTTTCAACAAATAAAAGTTTGTGTGAGCTAACAGCTAATATAATTTATTGAAAATTGGCATCAATACTTTTAATGGCAGGCCTAGATTTTGAAAGTTAAATTCAGTGCTTTATATTAAGACTGCATTTATATAGAGCTTTTATCCTAAGTGCTTTACATGCCCAGGGTGGGGGATTGAACCAGCAACCCTCCAACTGTCACCCCATATATGCAACATGATGCAATGTAACGTGACATTTTTATATATTGAAAAGTGTTTCTCTTCAGATAAAACTTACAAGAAGGTGGAAAAATATCCATGCTGCTTCTCCTCTTGAATGGCAGTGTGGAATCCTCTTTCTTTGAGTCAACCACAATCTTTGACATTCTCTCTATCAGCTCCTCCTCCCTTCTGCTCCATTCCTCTTCAAAGCTCTTCTGTTGAACCATTTTCTTTCCTGTAAATTTGCCGTCTCTGTCTCTCTCCTCTATACTGAAGGGAACACCTGTGTTCCTGGCTACCATCTCCTCTATCTTCTCCAGCAGCTCTGTGACCTGAGTCCCATCAGCCCTGTTCTCATTGTTGAGAACATGATACCTGTTCCCACATTTCTCTATGAGCTCTTGGAGGGCCCTCCCTTCAGTCTCAATGCTCTGCTCAATGGTTGTGTCTCCCAGCCAGTCTCCACAGGTGAACAGCACTATAGTGTGTCTCCAGACTCTCTCACTGAGAAGCTCCAGGTGTTCCACCACTGATCTCCTGTGTTCCTCTCTGAAAGCTGCGCTCAAATTAATGACCAGGAAGAGAGCGCAGGGTCCCGCGGGACACAGAGACACACTGCGCACAACCTCCTGTTTATCCAGCTCTGCAGAGTCATTCACAGAATAATTCTTCCACCAGCCTGGTGTGTCGACCACAGTGACCTGTCTCCCAGCTACTTCACCCTGTCTCTTCACACACTGTGCAGTTCTTATTCCAGACTCAAACTCCTCTCCGCCCAGGATGGTGTTTCCTGCTGAACTCTTCCCACTCCATCTCCCCCCCAGCAGCACAATCCTCAGCTCTGAGAGACGGTGCTCCTCCCCTGTCAGAGAGAAAGAGAACAATTTACTCCTCATCAGGAGTGTAACAGACATTCAGCTCTGAGATGAGCTGCTGTCTGTAAGTTTGGAGTGGAGAGTATTAATAATGAAATTACATTCATCACTATGGGCATATGAGAGGTGGGATTTGGGTTAAACCTTCATGAACAAAGTTGTGCATGGAACTTTTGCACATATCAACAGAATGTCTTAATTTAATCAAAGCATTTTACAGCCTGAAATTTCACAACATAATGCTTTCAATAATGTGATGGGAATATCTGAAGAATGAAAACTAATCACACACAATCTATAGCAAAAAGAACATTGCTATATTTTTAAGTGCATTAGTTTTATGGGGCTGCTGGGTGACTCATCCAGCTAAGACACTGTTATATAGTGTGGATGCACCCCACAGTCTGCTATCAAACTCTGACTGTGCAGCGCAGGCTGTGCTGGCAGCTCCATAGGGCAGCATGTAATTGGCAGCAGCAGGGAGAGTTCAGTCAGCAGGATTTTCTGTCTCCTCCAACACTATGAACCGCCTCAGTTCCACTGAACGTCTGCAGCCTAAACGCGCTCATGAAATCAGCTCCTGCTACTCAACAACTGTGGAGGGGAGAGAAGTTGGCAGCTGACAGCCACACTTCAAAGGGAACGTGTGCTTCTCGGCACCCTGTTTATTCAGGGTGGCTGCAGTGATGACACTGGATTATGAATTACACTGGGAATTGCCAACAGGGAGAAAAATGAAAAAATGCAGTGAAAATGATTATATAAGGAATTATGACTGTGTCGCAGTCGGTCCGCCTGAGAGGCGGATTGGTCTCGGCTGCGCCGGCTGGTGGAGAGAGCACACGCACCTGGGCTGCGTTAGCTAATCAGCCCAGGTGCTTAAAGGTGTGCTGCTCTCCACAGTTCGGGGCCGAGACCGGGAGCTAACACAGAGAGCGCAGTTATGATTTTTGTTTCGTGTTATTTTGAGCACTGGAAAGAAAGCAATCCTCAGCTGGGATGCTAGAGGAGCTGGACCTGGCCGGGAAGGTGGGTCGGCTGCAGAGCGGTGAACTGAAATAGTTGCCGCTCTGTTTTACTTTCATTTGTCTTTGTTATTTTAGCTCGCTGTTTTAGTTCATTGTTTTTGCCCGGAACCCGTGAGGGGGAATGGTGAAGCGGTCTGTTAATTTTATTTCGTTTTTGTGTGCGCGCTCTCTCTCTCCATGCGACAGAAATGGTGTTCCTCGGCACTGCCGCATCTCTCTCCCCGGGGTGTCACATTGGCGTGGGACAGACTGCCTTCGATTTGGCACTCATTCATACAAAACTAAAATCAGACATTCCACATCATCATATGTACAAAATGGCCTCTTTAAGCACTCAATCACACCTCAGTATGCAGCACAGGGGAAAGTCAGGAAAAAATAAAAACAGATATACACCTTTCACTGGAGTATCTCTTTTCATTGGAAAAACTCCTCAATAGAAAATAATTCAACGTAGTTATGATTAATGTAAATATTCCACTGTAAGTCCTCTACATGTAAAGTCTATGAATGAAAAATACTTACCCTCAAAAAGTGCTCTGAGAGTCTTTCTCTGCATCTGAACCTTCATCATCCTCTGTTTCACTCGCTGTTCCACTGCCCTCCTCTTCTCTTCCACCTCCTGGAAGAGCATTCTATCTAATTCATAGAGACAGCTTCCATGCCCTGCCATCATCTCCTCTATCTTCTCCAGCAGCTCTGTGACCTGAGTCCCATCTGCCCTGTTCTCATTGTTGAGAACATGATACCTGTTCCCACATTTCTCTATGAGCTCTTGGAGGGCCCTCCCTTCAGTCTCAATGCGCTGCTCAATGGTTGTGTCTCCCAGCCAGTCTCCCCTGGTGAACAGCACTATAGTGTGTCTCCAGACTCTCTCACTGAGAAGCTCCAGGTGATCCACCGCTGATGTCCTGTGTTTGTCTCTGAACACTGTGCCCACATCAATGACCAGGATGAGAGCGCAGGGTCCCGGGGGACACAGAGACACACTGCGCACAATCTCCTGTTTATGCAGCTCTGCAGTGTCCTTCACAGAAGATGTCACCCACCAGCCTGGTGTGTCGACCACTGTGACCTGTCTCCCAGCTACTTCACCCTGTCTCTTCACACACTGTGCAGTTCTTACTCCAGACTCAAACTCCTCTCTGCCCAGGATGGTGTTTCCTGCTGAACTCTTCCCACTCCCTCTCCCCCCCAGCAGCACAATCCTCAGCTCTGAGAGACGGTGCTCCTCCCCTGTCAGAGAGAAAGAGAACAATTTACTCCTCATCAGGAGTGTAACAGACATTCAGCTCTGAGTTGAGCTGCTCTCTGTAAGTTTGGAGTGGAGAGTATGAAAAATAAAATGAAATTTAATACTGAAGACTAAAAAGAGTTGGGCCGGGCAGTAAATTTGTAGGTGCACAGTTGTGCATGAGACTTTTATTAATACCAATATAATGTCTCATTCAGTTCAATACATATTAACAGCCTAAAAGGTCAAAATACACGTCTTTTAAAACTGTGATGAAAATATGTTAAAAAAGTAAAATATCAGTACAGTAATTTTTGTCAAGAGGATTATTACTCGGAATTTACTGGCAAATATTATAAAGGGCTGCTGGGTGGCTCATCCTGCTAAGACACTGTTCCAGTGTGTGGATGCACCCCACAGTCTGCTATCAAACCCTGACTGTGCAGTGCAGGCTGTGCTGGCAGCTCCACAGGGCAGCGTGTAATTGGCAGCAGCAGCAGGGAGAGTTCAATAAGCAGGATTTTCTGTGTCTCATCAAGCACTAGCAACCATCTCAGTTCAACTGAGCGTCTGCAGCGTAAACAAACTCATGAAATGAACTCCTGCTACTCAAGATATGTGGAGGGATGAGAAGTTGGCAGCTGACATCCACACTTCAAAGGGTATGTGTGCTTCTCAGAACCCTGTTTAATCGGGGTGGCCGCAGTAATGAGACTGGATTATGAATAAAACGGGGCTTTGCAAACTGGGAAAACAATGAACTAAACGCAATGAAAATATTTTTTTAATCTATTACTACTGCCTCTCTGTTTGGCCCCTCATTCATACAGAAGTTAAATCAATAATTCTACATTATAAAATTTAGACATGGACCTCTTTAAACATCAACTGTAACACTTCAGTATGCAGTACAGGGGAAAGTCAGGGAGAAAAAACAGGACAGATATATACCTTTCTCTGGAGTAACACTTTTCATTAGTAAAACACCTCAATAGAAAATAATTAAACACAGTTTTGATTAATGGTAATATTCCACTTTAATTCAACTAAAAGTAAATTCTATAAATGAACGAAACTTACCCTCAAAAAGTGCTCTGAGAGTTTTTCTCTGATTCTGAACCTTCATCATCCTCTGTTTCACTCGTTCTTCCACTGCTCTCCTCTTCTCTTCTACCTCCTGTAAGAGCATTCTATCTATTTCATAGTGAGAGCCTCCATGCCCTGCCATCATCTCCTCTATCTTCTCCAGCAGCTCTGTGACCTGAGTCCCATCTGCCCTGTTCTCATTGTTGAGAACATGATACCTGTTCCCACATTTCTCTATGAGCTCTTGGAGGGCCCTCCCTTCAGTCTCAATGTGCTGCTCAATGGTTCTGTCTCCCAGCCAGTCTCCCCAGGTGAACAGCACTATAGTGTGTCTCCAGACTTTCTCACTGAGAAGCTCCAGGTGTTCCACCGTTGAAATCCTCTGTTCTTCTCTGAAGGCTGAGCTCACATCAATGACCAGGAAGAGAGCGCAGGGTCCCGGGGGACACAGAGACACACTGCGCACAACTTCCTGTTTATTCAGCTCTGCAGTGTTCTTCACAGGACATGTCTTACACCAGCCTAGTGTGTCGACCACAGTGACCTGTCTCCCAGCTACTTCACCCTGTCTCTTCACACACTGTGCAGTTCTTACTCCAGACTCAAACTCCTCTCTGCCCAGGATGGTGTTTCCTGCTGAACTCTTCCCACTCTGTCTCCACCCCAGCAGCACAATCCTCAGCTCTGAGAGATGGTGCTCCTCCCCTTTCAGACAGAAAGACAACAATTTACTCCTCATCAGGAGTGTAACAGACATTCAGCTCTGAGATGAGCTGCTCTCTGTAAGTTTGGAGTGGAGAGTATGAAAAATAAAATGAAATTTTATACTGAAGACAAAAGAGAGTTGGGCCGGGTGGTAAATTAGTATGTGCAAGGTTGTCCATGATACTTTTTTTGATATAATGTCTAATTCGGTACAATACATATTAACAGCCTAAAAGGTCAAAATACATGACTTTTAAAACTGTGATCAAAATATGTTTAAAATTTTAAATTTCAGTACAGTAATTATTGTCAAGAGAATTATTACTCAGTATTTACTGGCAAATTACATAAAAGGTTGCTGGGTAGCTCATCCTGGTAAGACACTATTCCAGAGTGTGCATGCACCCCACAGTCTGCTATCAAACCCCACAGCACAAGCTGTGCTGGCAGCTCCACAGGGCAGCATGTAATTGGCTGCAGCAGGGAGAGTTCAGTCAGCAGGATTTTCTGTGTCTCATCAAGCACTAGCAACCGTCACAATTCAACTGAGGGTCTGCAGCGTAAACAAACTCATGAAATGAGCTCCTGCTACTCAACAACTGTAGAGGGGAGAGAAGTTGGCTTCTGGCAGCCCACACTTCAAAGAGACTATGTGCTTCTCTGCACTCTGTTTAATCAACAAGGAGACCTGTAGTGATGAGACAGGATCATGAATGAAACTTTTTTTGCGAGACAAATAAAAAAAATCACAGTACAGATTGTTTTATAAATTGTGAATACCGATTATTTGATTGGTGTTCTCTCATACAGAAATGATATCAAGCTTTCTACAATATTAAAATGCACATATTGGATTCTCTAAGTAACCACTCACACTTCAGTATGCAGCACAATGGAAAGTCAGGAGAAAATAAGGACAGGTACAGACGAGTGATAAATTATAGGAAAAAACTAGTGTCTTAGTAAGGTTTTGGCCACCATGAGCCACCAGAACAGCTTCAATGCACCTTGGCATAGATTCTACAAGTCTTTGGAACTCTACTGTAGGGATGGGACACCATTCTTTTGAAAGAAATTCCCTCATTTGGTGTTTGATGATGGTGTTGGAGAGTACTGTCAAACACGTCGGCCCAAAGACCACTCCCATCAGGATAGAAATGTTTCATTATAAAAGTGATCGCTGAAAATAACGTTGTATTGATCTGCAGTGACCCTTCCATCTAAGGGGATAAGTGAGCCCAAACCACACCAGGAAAATGCTCTCCACAGCATAATAGAGCCACAGGACCCCCTCACTGTAGTGGTCAAGCATTCAGGCCTGTATCATTCTCTTGGTGTATGCCACACATACATTCGCCCACTTGTTGAGAATGTGGTGAAGTATGACTTATCTGACCATATCATTTTTTCCCACATCTCTGTAGACCAACACTTATGGTTTTTGTACCACTGAATTCTGAAATGTGCATTCGTCTTTGTAATGAGGGATTTTTGCTCTACAACCCCACAATAATATCCCTCTCTATGTAGTTGTCGACAATCTGTTCTTGTAGACAGTCTGTTCATGTCCTGCATTGACATTCTCAGTCACCTGAGGAAGAGTTGCTCTTATGTTTTTCCTCACATATCGCACTAATGCGCAAGCATCACTGTCATCCCAGTGTGCTTTTGACCACAATTTTCAACCCCATTCACTGCTGTCTTTCCCATTGATCTACATGCAGATGTCACTTTAGTTACTGTTCCTTTTGAAACACTAGCCAGTTGAGCAGTGTTTGTGACTGAAGCTCCTGTCATCCGTGTCCAACCCTCTTTCAAAGTCACTAAGATCTTTTACCTCCTGCAATCTTGATCCAAAATCCAGGTCAACTCAGCCTACTCAGCATTTTTATACATTCCTCAGAGCATGATAGGATATTAATTGCTTAATTGCATCATGCAGTACATCTGTACAGAAGCATCTGCATTCATTGTGTTTCTCCATTCATTTATTCAGTTTTTTCCTTTAATTTTCCACCCGTCTGTATATTCATCTCTATGGAGAAACATATTTCATTGATAACACACACCTCAATGGAAAATGATTGAACACAGATAGGATTAATCTTAAAATTCCGCTGTAATTCATTTAAATTTAATTTCAATTAATAGAAAAACCCTCAAAATGTGATCTGATTGTCTGTCTCAGTTTATTAACTCTCATCATCCTTTGTTTGACTTCACCTTCCACTGCCCAATTTTCTGAACCTAGTGGTTGTCTTGGCGCCACACAACACGCTCCTGAAGTGTATACGTGCTGTGATTGGTCGGAGTAATTTGGGCAGAAAGCGAAAGGATGTCTTAAAATCTGATTGGCTGGTCTACACTCAGTGGAAAAAAACTTATCTGGATTTTTTCCAATTCATGTCATGAGAATTGTCTGAAAAATCCACAAATACACTCAAGCCACAGGTAATGCACAAATGTTTACCAGCTGCATTTATTTGTGGATCAGCAACATTTATATGGGGATCACATTAATTTATTTGTGGATCACCTACATCTATTTATTTATTTTTGAGGCAATAATAACCCCATTGTTACGGTTGCTAACAAAGCCAAAACCAAGGTTTCCCAAAAATAACCAATAACTTAATTTTACTACACATAAGAGATACCAAAGTAGCGGCAAAACACAAGATAAAATCAAGACCCGGCCGTGGTCGAGAGGTGAGGAGAAAAAGCCCCCATTTTCGAGAAGCCGACTCCAAGCTTCTTAAAAGGGCACCGCCACAGGTGCTCTCAATTACCTGTAACGAGACACACGCATGTGTCCAAACGGCCAGCGCCCCCACCTGAGGCGGAGGGACGTAACACCATGAAGAAAAATTTTAAAATCTTTTTCTATACAGAAAGATGATACTCACCATGATGAGAGGTCACAACACCAGCTGCCATGTCAGCCCCTCTCTTTGTCCAGTTTCCTCTGTAAAATAAAATATTTTAATGGCATTTTAATGAAATCGTTATCAGTTTTTATTTAGTATGTTTATTCACAAAGTGTGCCACATTTGTACATCATGCTTTTCTCCCTCTTTTAGTTCTTGGAGGGATCGTTCATCGTTTTTTGAGTTTTTGTGCATGTTTTCAATTGCCACAGACAGTTTTTGTGTGTTAAGATATTTTTCATGTTTAGAGAAGCTTTGATAACCTGTCAGCTTTACAATGGGTATTCATGGCATCAGGGGTCTGTGGTGTAAATGAAGAAAATGCACTTCAAATTGAAACTGAACTCATTTGAAGTTAAAAGTTCAATGTCTTATCTTTGCATCATTTCTCCCAACCAAGATATGTCAAACTGGATTGACTGCCTTTTTTTAAAAACAGGTTTGATGGAATTTTTTTTAAACTTTGAAAGTCAACATTTAATGTAATAATACGAGATGAAACTAGCCCCACCACTTAATAACATGAAAACATCACGTTGTTTAAAGGTGGTCACTTTATACCCATTCTACACTATAGTACGAGTGATGGAGTTGATTAAGTATTACTTTCGTCTTGCTTTGAGACATTATTAAATAATGTTGACCGAGAGCTTCAAGTGAGAACACTGAGAGGGAAACTAGGCATGGATATTTATATATTAGGCCTACAATCAATCAGCGTGATTCCACAGTATATATTAATATATATATATATATATATATATATATATATATATATACATATATATATACACACACACACACACACGTATACAGTATGTATAATACATACTGTGGAATCACACTGATCATTATCATAAAGTATAGCTTGGTGAAAGTGTAGAAAATTCACTGATGTACAAACTATGTTGTTGCTGTGCTGTCTGTCTCCTGCAGTTACTGCAATTACATAACCTTATTTCTGCTGATACTCCATATTTGTCCTGTTAATTCACTACCTTAATCACACACTCACAGCACATATAGGCTATGTATTTACAGTGGTTGAATTAAAAAATAATTTCCATTTACCTGTCCGAGGTGTAGTTGAGGTTGATCATCTTTCAGCTGAAAAAGAATGATAGTTTCCAGTTCTTTTGTTTAAATGCTTTGCCCATGTAGTGGGAGGGGCGCATATTTGTTCCAGTCCAGTGGATTTCTCAGAATGTGGATGGTAAAAACGAATGCACCTTACAGGAAGTCTGACCGTGCAACCCTTCTCTGTCTCTGTTTGTGCCAGCGTGTTGGGGCGTGTCTCATGGTCACGTTTGTATGTACTGATCTGGAGTCCGTTTAGGATTTAGAGTACTTGGGACTTGATTTTACAATCCCTTCAGTTGATTGGTTCTTACTTGCAGGGTGGAGGGGCAGGTGGTTTACAGGGGTCCACAGGTGGGCACCCTCCTTCATCAGTGTTTCATTGATATACCCACTACATCTCCAAAGGGCTCAACAGCATCACCTGGCATCCCAGGTATACCCCACTCTGTACCTACCCCCGTACCAGCCATCTTGGGGCCCAGCTGGGGTTTCTCCTCTTCATCCAGAGCCAATGGCTGCTTTGTTAAGCTGCCTCAGAGAGACTGTATGGCTTGATGCTGTGCCTGGTCCCTTATTCCCATTTCTCTCAGGAGCCTAGTGGCGGGTGTAGCAACAAACCCTCAACAGCAAATTTTCATTGGGAGTACCTGAACCTTTTATCCGTGTTGTTCAGCGTTGGCTGCTAGTTCCGTGTATCTCAGCTTCTTGCATTCGTACACTTTTGCTCCTCCCATGTACAGTAATTGTCTGATCTGCAATATATACAGGCTTAAAACTGACGGCCACATCAGGTCTGAGGTTTGTTGCAGCTGTCTCTGGAGTGGGGGGGGGGGGGGTGGGGTTGGGGAGTTCTTCTTTGGTAGAGGTCCCTCCAGCACTGCTTGACAGGATTAGCTAGGTAAGAGTGAAAATGTAACAAAAAACTAAGTTATAAAGTCTTTTGAGCTTCAACAGAGCGATGGCATGCCGATGAGGAAAACAAAGGGCAAAAGGGAACAGTGCTATTATATTATAAAATTACACTTGCGCTTCTGAAAACTGACAGGCTAATTCCTGTAGATTTTGAAAACGCAAGGTCACATTGTACATTCCCTTTACTGATACTTTTTCACTGCAAGACGGAAATATATTTACAGAATTGGACAAGACTTTATGTTTTAAGGTGAATTTGTCATATTAAATACGGATTTCATCTGTTAAAAATAAAATATAATCACATATGTTTAAATCAAATGAACTGCTTTTTCATTTGAAATTTGTCAGACATGTTAGGCGTACGTAGGCTACTTAAAAAGGAAAATGCTAACGTAAATTAGTTTTGAAATTTAATTGGTTTTATGTTTTATATTATCCACACACATAAGAGAAATGAAATTACACAAACAATAATGAGTTACCACTTTCCAATTTGCAAACGAAAAGTCCAGTGTGGGGTGTGTGAGTGTGTTTGGTGGGGGGTGTGAGAGTGTTTGGTGTGGGGTGTGTGAGAGTGTTTGGTGTGGGGTGTGAGTGTGTGGTGTGGCGTGTGTGAGAGTGTTCGGTGTGGGGTGTGAAAGTGTTTGGTGTGGGGTGTATGAGGTGTGTTTGGTGAAGGGTGTGTGAGTGTGTTTGGTGTGGGGTGTGAGAGTGTTTAGTGTGGGGTGTGTGAGTGTGTTTGATATGGCGTATGTGAGTATGTTTGGTGCGGGGTTTATGTGAGTGTGTTTGGTGCGGGGTGTGTGAGTATGTTTGGTGTGGGGTGTGAGTGTGTTTGATATGGCGTATGTGAGTGTGTTTGGTGTGGGGTTTATGTGAGTGTGTTTGGTGTGGGGTGTGTGAGTGTGTTTGATATGGCGTATGTGAGTGTGTTTGGTGCGGGGTGTGAGTGTGTTTGGTGCGGGGTGTGAGTGTGTTTGGTGCGGGGTTTATGTGAGTGTGTTTGGTGCTGGGTGTGTGAGAGTGTTTGGTGTGGGGTGTGAGTGTGTGGTGTGGCGTGTGTGAGAGTGTTTGGTGTGGGGTGTGAAAGTGTTTGGTGTGGGGTGTATGAGGTGTGTTTGGTGAAGGGTGTGTGAGTGTGTTTGGTGTGGGGTGTGAGAGTGTTTAGTGTGGGGTGTGTGAGAGTGTTTGGTGTGGGGTGTGAAAGTGTTTGGTGTGGTGTGTATGAGGTGTGTTTGATATGGCGTATGTGAGTGTGTTTGGTGCGGGGTTTATGTGAGTGTGTTTGGTGCTGGGTTTATGTGTGAGTGCATTTTTAATACTGAAACATGCATAGTGAAAAGAGGGGTCTTTTTCACACCCACAATGGTGGTTTACATCAGTTATACATCAGTTAGGATTTCCTGTCTCAAGATGACTGGATACTTACCATCTGCTAAAGACACAGGGGACGTGGCCTGGTGCAAATCACAAATATACTGTACCACACCTGCCCTCAGATACTACAAAAAACATTTTATTCAAAGCAAATACATCAAAAAGTGCAGTTTATCAACAAACCATTACAAATCAAGATGAAATTGGCAGAGTATCATGTTTTAACCCTTGGTATACTTTATCAAAAGCTGTCAAAGTTGCATCTATAAAGAAAGATCCTGTCACATTAAGCAGTCTTTTGCATATTTCATATGTGGATTATTTCAGTCACCATAAAGTTCAGTTAGGTAACCCTTAGTATCAGGGATAAGAGCAGGGATGCTTTTCATCAACCAGAGGGCAGTTTTGACAAGGAATGTCATAACAGGGCTGGTGTTCCTGTGAACACGGTTTCCCCCAGGCATTAACAGCAGAGACGCTGCGCCTCCACTGCATTCACGAGCGCCTGCGCAAACATCAGACACAAACCAACAAACCTGAGACTCAGACCTCCATCATCCTATGTTGAACCATTCAATACATGTGGTGTGATTTAACAGGACTGCCATTGTGAAGTCATGTTTTCCCCAGGCCAGGTGTAGGATATACCCTCAAACGCTCGCTTTCCAAAATGGGCGGCGGAACAGGTGGGGGAGACATGGTGGGTGTTGAAGGATAAGGGCGCAGTGTAGGGTATGTGTGTGCATGTGCGTGTGTATCTGTGTGGGTAGGTGGGTTGGGGGGGGGGGGGGGGGGTGCATTTCCTATTAACAATGGGGGGCCCCAACCAAAAATGTTTGGGAACCACTGAGCTATACCATGTGAGTGACTCACCACCCCACACCACCACTGCATACCCTCTGAGGCACTTCCCCTTCCACTATTTTCCTGGGGAAAACATTGGAATAACCTGTGCTTATCCTGTGCTTTTCAGTTAAGTTCACTCATTGTTCCTGAAACTGATATAATTGTGACCGATTTATTACATGGAACACAGGGATATATACAATATATAAAAATAAGACATATACAAAGTATTTTTTTCAGCATGTATATTGAATTAATACCACCTGCACCACAGGAGCATTGAGCTGAAGGAAAGAGCAGAGAGGCGTGTCTCTCCTCCTGTAGCCTGTGTGTGTAAACTGAGCCACTGGGGAGAACTAATGCTGCAGTAACCAGAGGAACCCAGAGAGACCAAATGTGTCCATCAGCAGACTCCCTGTCAGTCAGCTGATCATATGGGCATAGCCAAGGTTCAAACACATTCATGTTGCACAAATTTTGTATTGTCTATGTCATGTATACTATCACATAACTACACTACGGTGGGTTACATTAAATGACTGTAAATAGGCCTTTCAGTTACATTATTACATTACATTACAGGCATTTGGCAGACGCTCTTATCCAGAGCGACGTACAACAAAGTGTATAACCATAACCAGAAACAAGTATGACGAAACCCCTAGAGAGAAGTACCGGTCCAAGTACAGGGAACAACCGCATAGTTCAACTTGGACCCTGATGGTTAAACTGATTAACACTAACAACGAGAACGGCAACAACGCAATCTATGGAAAAATAAAAATAAATAAAAATACAAGTAGTCGTTAAGACAGGCGCATCAACTAAGTAACCTATGAAACAGCTGCCTAGTTACAACCCTAAGTTTAGTCATTTACAGGGGGGAAGGGAAGGATGGAGAGAGGTGCAGCCTGAAGAGGTGGGTCTTCAGTCGTCGTTTGAAATTGTTCACAGTCTCAGCTGTTCTGACCTCCACAGGGAGGTCATTCCACCATCGTGGGGCCAGAACAGACAGGAGACGTGTTCTGGAAGTTACAGTTACAACTGATTACAAATAAAACTATCTGTAGTCAGACATATGAAGAAACTTTGACTTTTATATATCTAAAACAATGGAAAGCAAAAGCATTTGAAAATATTAGGCGGCTAGTTGATTTACAATTAGCTAGATTTTGTAAAACAACAGATAATGAAACAGATACATAATCTACCACATGGGGGCAGCGTGATGTTTTCAGTTTGGCGTGTCACCTACACTGTCCTCTTCCAGAGTCACCCTGTCAGGCTCCTCTGCTTCACTCACTACAGAACTCCGTGTTCCGTATCCAGATGATGCTGAACTCTGTGGGTTGCTCCTTTTCTGCAACCGTGACCCCTTCCTACTGGAAACCTCATGAGCAGATTGGTAATCCCACACAGAGCTGCCTGCTTCAGAGGGGGCTGGAGTCCCTTCACTCACTGTAACACAACACCACCAACAAGCTGTTACACTCAGATTCATCTGCATTACATTCTGTACGTTACATTCATTTTTGTTATTTTCTGAAACTGCTACATAATGATTTATGATCATAATGTGGTTTAAGATTATTATGTGAATCATTGTCTTCTGTGGTGAATGGATATGTTTCTCATTCGTAGTTAATACACAAGCATAGTTTACATTGATCCATTTTGATGTTGATTACATTGACTGTTTGATGTTAATATGTTTTTCCAGTCGGTTATTACATCCTTTGTTTTAAAAGTAGTACTTTAGTGTGGTGTTCATATTATGTGGGAGATATATGCAAAACATCCTTCATACAAAAGGTAAGTATTAACTTGTAGACTGCATTGTTACGCATTTGAGAATGTGTAAAAGGTTTTATAACGTAGACTAGGACAGTTACATGGAAAGTACATTATAAATTAATCATTGTTTACTTATTGTATAAGGTATATGGTGGTGGTTGTTAATGAACTCGTAGCTAAACTCTAGGTGCTGAGAAATTCAGTCTAAAGAAAGTTGATGAATAAAACTCACAAGAAGGAGGAGGTAAATCCAAGCTGTTTCTCCTCCTCCTGAATGGCAGTGTGGATCCCTCTGTCTCTGAGTCAACCACAGCCTCCAACATCCACTCTATCAGCTCCTCCTCTCTTCTGCTCCATTCCTCCTCAAAGCTCTCCTGTTTTCTTTCTATTTTCTTTTCCGTAAAAAAAAGAATGAATGTTAAAATACTGGGGGGCTGACTGATTTACAATCTGTTGTTTTACATCAGGCCCATCCAAGCTGTTTGTGGAGATCTACTGTCCTTTAGGTTTTCATGTGCTTTCATAGTGTTTGAGTGAAAACCTACAGTACATACTGCAGATCTCCAAAAACAGGGTTGGGCAGCCCTGATTTACAGAACATTTTGTCAAGCAACATATGATGAAATCAATTATGCAATCGACCACATGGGTCAATGTAGAGCAGTGTTCAGTGTGGCGTGTCACCTACACTGTCCTCTTCCAGGGTCACCCTGTCAGGCTCCTCTGCTTCACTCACTACAGAACTCCGTGTTCCGAATCCAGGTGATGCAGAACTCTCTGCTTTACTCCTTTTCAGCCACCATGACAGCTTCTTACTGGAAACCTCATGAGCAGATTGATAATCCCACACAGAACTGCCTGCTTCAGAGGGGGCTGGAGTCCCTCCACTCACTGTAACACAACACCACCAACAAGCTCTGTTACACTCAGATTCATCTGCATTACATTCTGTACATTACATTCATTTTTGTTATTTTCTGAAACTGCTACATAATGATTTATGATCATAATGTGGTTTAAGATTATTATGTGAATCATTGTCTTCTGTGGTGAATGGATATGTTTCTCATTCGTAGTTAATACACAAGCATAGTTTACATTGATCCAAATCAGCAAACTGTTTGATGTTCATATGTTTTTCCAGTTGGTTATTACATCCTTTGTTTTAAAAGTAATGCTTTAGTGTGGTGTTCATATTATGTGGGAAATGTATGCAAAACATCCTTCATACAAAAGCTAAGTATTAACTTGTAGACTGCATTGTTACGCATTTGAGAATGTGTAAAAGGTTTTATAACAAAGACTAGGACAGTTACATGGAAAGTACATTATAAATGAATCATTGTTTACTTATTGTATAAGGTATATGGTGGTGGTTGTTAATGAACTCGTAGCTAAACTCTAGGTGCTGAGAAATTCAGTCTAAAGAAAGTTGATGAATAAAACTCACAAGAAGGAGGAGGTAAATCCAAGCTGTTTCTCCTCCTCCTGAATGGCAGTGTGGATCCCTCTGTCTCTGAGTCAACCACAGCCTCCAACATCCACTCTATCAGCTCCTCCTCTCTTCTGCTCCATTCCTCCTCAAAGCTCTCCTGTTTTCTTTCTATTTTCTTTTCCGTAAAAAAAAGAATGAATGTTAAAATACTGGGGGGCTGACTGATTTACAATCTGTTGTTTTACATCAGGCCCGCCCAAGCTGTTTGTGGAGATCTACTGTCCTTTAGGTTTTCATGTGATTTCATAGTGTTTGAGTGAAAACCTACAGTACATACTGCAGATCTCCAGAAACAGGGTTGGGCAGCCCTGATTTACAGTACATTCTGTGAAACATATGATTAAATTAGTTATGCAATCTACCACATGGGGCAGTTAGAGCAGTGTTCAGTGTGGCGTGTCACCTACACAGTCCTCTTCCAGGGTCACCCTGTCAGGCTCCTCTGCTTCACTCACTACAGAACTCCGTGTTCCGAATCCAGGTGATGCAGAACTCTCTGGTTTACTCCTTTTCAGCCACCATGACACCTTCCTACTGGAAAGTTTCAGAGCTGTATGGGAATCCCACACAGAGCTGCCTGCTTCAGAGGGGGCTGGAGTCCCTCCACTCACTGTAACACAACACCACCAACAAGCTGTTACACTCAGATTCATCTGCATTACATTCTGTACGTTACATTCATTTTTGTTATTTTCTGAAACTGCTACATAATGATTTATGATCATAATGTGGTTTAAGATTATTATGTGAATCATTGTCTTCTGTGGTGAATGGATATGTTTCTCATTCGTAGTTAATACACAAGCATAGTTTACATTGATCCATTTTGATGTTGATTACATTGACTGTTTGATGTTAATATGTTTTTCCAGTCGGTTATTACATCCTTTGTTTTAAAAGTAGTACTTTAGTGTGGTGTTCATATTATGTGGGAGATATATGCAAAACATAATTCATACAAAAGCTAAGTATTACCTTGTAGACTGCATTGTTACGCATTTTAGAAGGTGTAAAAGGTTTTATAACGTAGACTAGGACAGTTACATGGAAAGTACATTATAAATTAATCATTGTTTACTTATTGTATAAGGTATATGGTGGTGGTTGTTAATGAACTCGTAGCTAAACTCTAGGTGCTGAGAAATTCAGTCTAAAGAAAGTTGATGAATAAAACTCACAAGAAGGAGGAGGTAAATCCAAGCTGTTTCTCCTCTTCCTGAATGGCAGTGTGGATTCCTCTGTCTCTGAGTCAACCACAGCCTTCGCCATCCTCTCTGTCAGCTCCTCCTCTCTTCTGCTCCATTCCTCCTCAAGCCTTTTCTGTTCAATCATTTTCTTTCTGAATAATTTGTGTTTCATTTCAGAAAATAAGCCCTGTCTGTCTCTCACAGCCCTGTTCCTGGCTACCATCTCCTCTATCTTCTCCAGCAGCTCTGTGACCTGAGTCCCATCAGCCCTGTTCTCATTGTTGAGAACATGATACCTGTTCCCACATTTCTCTATGAGCTCTTGGAGGGCCCTCCCTTTAGCCTCAATGTGCTGCTCAATGGTTCTGTCTCCCAGCCAGTCTCCCCTGGTGAACAGCACTATAGTGTGTCTCCAGACTCTCTCACTGAGAAGCTCCAGGTGTTCCACCACTGATTTCTTCTCTGTATCTCTGAACGCTGAGCTCACATCAATGACCAGGAAGAGAGCGCAGGGTCCCGGGGGACACAGAGCCACACTGCGCACAATCTCCTGTTTATCCAGCTCTGCCGTGTCCTTCACAGAATATGTCTTCCACCAGCCTGGTGTGTCGACCACAGTGACCTGTCTCCCAGCTACTTCACCCTGTCTCTTCACACACTGTGCAGCTCTTATTCCAGACTTAAACTCCTCTCTGCCCAGGATGGTGTTTCCTGCTGAACTCTTCCCACTCCGTCTGTCCCCCAGCAGCACAATCCTCAGCTCTGAGAGACGGTGCTCCTCCCCTGTCAGAGAGAAAGAGAACAATTTACTCCTCATCAGGAGGGTAACAGACATTCAGCTCTGAGATGAGCTGCTCTCTGTAAGTTTGGAGTGGAGAGCATTAAAAATAAAATGAAATTTTATACTGAAGACTAAAAAGAGTTAGGCCGGGCAGTAAATATTTAGGTGTATAGTTGTGCATGATACTTTTTTTTGATACCAATGTCTCATTCAGTGCAATACATATTAACAGCCTAAAAGGTCAAAATACATGACTTTTAAAACTGTGATGAAAATATGTTAAAAATTGAAAATATCAGTACAGTAATTTATGTCAAGAGGATTATTACTCAGAATATAATGGCAAATGGTATATAAGGCTGCTGGGTGGCACATCCTGCCAAGACATGATTCCAGTAAGTGGATGCACCCCACAGTCTGCTATCAAACTCTGACTGTGCAGCGCAGGCTGCGCTGGCAGCTCCACAGGGCAGCATGTAATTGGCTGCAGAAGGGAGAGTTCAGTCAGCAGGATTTTCTGTGTCTCATCAAAACCTAGCAACCGTCTCAGTTCAACTGAGCATCTGCAGCCTAAAAGCGCTCATGAAATCAGCTCCTGCTACTCAACAACTGTGGAGGGGAGAGAAATTGGCAGCTGACAGCCACACTTCAAAGGGAACGTGTGTTTCTCTGCACCCTGTTTAATCAGGGTGGCTGCAGTGATGACACTGGATTATGAATTACACTGGGAATTGCCAACAGGGAGAAAAATGATAAAATGCAGTGAAAATTATTACATAAGGAATTATGACTGTTTCGCAGTTGGTCCGCCTGAGAGGCGGATTGGTCTCGGCTGTGCCGGCTGGTGGAGAGAGCACACGCACCTGGGCTGCGTTAGCTAATCAGCCCAGGTGCTTAAATGTGTGCTGCTCTCCACAGTTAGGGGCCAAGACCAGGAGCTAACACAGAGAGCGCAGTTATGATTTTTGTTTTGTGTTATTTTGAGCACTGGAAAGAAAGCATTCCTCAGCTGGGATGCTAGAGGAGCTGGACCTGGCCGGGAAGGCGGGTCGGCTGCAGAGCGGCGAACTGAAATAGCTGTCGCTCTGTTTTACTTTCTTTTGTCTTTGTTATTTTAGCTCGCTGTTTTAGTTCATTGTTTTTGCCCGGAACCCGTGAGGGGGAACGGTGAAGCGGTCTGTTAATTTTATTTTGTTTTTGTGTGTGCGCTCTCTCTCTCCATGCGACAGAAACGGTGTTCCTCGGCACTGCCGCATCTCTCTCCCCGGGGTGTCACATTGGCATGGGACAGACTGCCTTCGATTTGGCACTCATTCATACAAAACTAAAATCAGGTATTCCACATCATCATATGTACAAAATGGCCTCATTAAGCACTCACTCACACCTCAGTGTGCAGCACAGGGGAAAGTCAGGAAAAAAGTAAACACAGATATAGCCTACACCTTTCACTGGAGTAACTCTTTTCATTGGTAAAACTCCCCAATAGAAAATAATTAAACATAGTTATGATTAATGTAAATATTCCAATGTAATTCCTCTACATGAAAAGTCTATATATGAAAAATACGTACCCTCAGAAAGTGCTCTGAGAATCTTTCTCTGCATCTGAACCTTCGTCATCCTTTGTTTCACTCGCTGTTCCACTGCACTCCTCTTCTCTTCCACCTCCTGTAAGAGCATTCTATCTATTTCATAGAGAGAGCCTCCATGCCCTGCCATCATCTCCTCTATCTTCTCCAGCAGCTCTGTGACCTGAGTCCCATCAGCCCTGTTCTTATTGTTGAGAACATGATACCTGTTCCCACATTTCTCTATGAGCTCTTGGAGGGCCCTCCCTCCAGTCTCAATGTGCTGCTCAATGGTTCTGTCTCCCAGCCAGTCTCCCCTGGTGAACAGCACTATAGTGTGCCTCCAGACTCTCTCACTGAGAAGATGCAGGTGTTCCTCCGCTGATCTCCTCTCTGTATCACTGAACACTTTGCTCACATTAGTGACCAGGAAGAGAGCGCAGGGTCCCGGGGGACACAGAGACACACTGTGCACAATCTCCTGTTTATCCAGCTCTGCAGTGTCATTCACAGAATAATTATTCCACCAGCCTGGTGTGTCGACCACAGTGACCTGTCTCCCAGCTACTTCACCCTGTCTCTTCACACACTGTGCAGTTCTTACTCCAGACTCAAACTCCTCTCTGCCCAGGATGGTGTTTCCTGCTGAACTCTTCCCACTCCGTCTCCCCCCCAGCAGCACAATCCTCAGCTCTGAGAGACGGTGCTCCTCCCCTGTTATACAGACAACTGTTATACAGACAACATCACTTTTTGACTAAATCAGCTATTTAATTAATTTATACAATCCTTTCATGCGTCTCTTTTCTGGTACGCATGATAATATTTTGTTGTAAAAACACAAAAATAAAAAAATAAAAAATCATTTTCTACACAGAAAGAATAAACCCACCATGATGAGAGGTCACATCACCAGCTGCCATGTCAGTCCCTCTGTCTTGGTCCATTTTCGTCTGTTTAATAGAATTATTTTCACTGCATTTTTATAAAAGTCATTGTGAGTTTTTATTTAGTATGTTTACCTGTCTTCTGTTGATTTTGTGCTGTAATATTTTCATGCACAAATCGAGAACCACATTATAAAATCAGGCTTATCTCCCTTTTTGATTCAGTTTTTGCAGGAATAGCTCACTTCCTCTGGTCACTGGTTTTAGTGCATGTTTTCAATAGTGTTACAATTATTACGTCTTTTTGTAGGCCAACTCTGCAGTTACTTCCCCCATGGGTTCCCTCAACAAATTTCCAATTTATTTTTTACCATAGGCATTTCGTTTCCTGTCGAAAGTAAGGTCTGTGGTTAACGTATTTCGAAGAGAGTTTTACGTTTTGTTCTACGAGATAAATTACACCCATTAATACCGTGCATTTAGAAGCCATTATGTGCTTTAAAAAAGTAAGTTGCTAACAAGTTGCTATGTTGAAACTACAATTAGTTTGGCTCAAAAAAGGGAACTTACTTTCGGGTTTTAGGACTCTATTGAACATTTTTTGTGCAAAGTTAAGATATTTTACATATTTAGATAACCTTCTGACTGGCCAGCTTTTCCATGGGCATTAGAGACATCAAGGGGTTTTGTGGTTAGAAATAGACTTGAAAACTAAACTGAACCGTCCCTTTAAGTTCAATGTTCAATGTCTTATCTTTACACCTTTTTTCCCCACCCAAATAAGTCAAACAAGATGGAGAGCCATTTTGCAAAACTTTTAAAGCCAGCATTTAATGTAATAAAACATATAGGCCAACTATATTTTTTTAAGTGCACAATAGTCAATTAAATCACAAACGAGTGCCGTATGTCTTATAACAAATTTGTATTCTCACAGATAAAACTGCAAAAAGTATTCGTTTGTTAACAAAATTTTAAGACAGTCTTTTACCAAATTCAACAACCACACCTCTGAAAGTACATAGCCTACAGAAGCGCATTGCAGCAACTGCAAAAACAATTAAAATAGAAATTAACAAAATAGTATAATGTGATCATTTCACACTAATATGGGATCGTGAAATTATCACATTATTACATGATAAATTATCTTTATACCCAATACATTATAACTTGACAAACATTTTGTTAAGACGAAATAATTCCATCATTCTAAAAGTGAGATACGGCTCAAGAGAGAAATTGAATAAAGGTGGTGATTGTAAATTATTTTTTTTATTATTTTTTTAAAATTTAGTTACGTTCACTTCACATGTCGTTTAAGACGATGCTTTCTGTAATATTGAAATATCAGATACCCAAGTGTCACGCTTTTTTTTTCTCTCCTCAAAATCTAATTGTCTCAACATTGCGTGTGTATGAGAGAACAGGAAATAATGTACATTTGAAATGGTGTTGATGAAATATCACTGCACCATATGCAAATAAAACTCGAAACTGTCTATATAAACAAATACAATAATAAAATCCTATTGAAAAATTGACATATTAGATAAATATGAAAGTTAGAATTCCTCTCCAAATGTAAAAGTTCAGAAAATTCTGACACTTGTTCCTGGCAGAAGGGGTTCTGGTCTACATCCTACCCCATTTCTGTGAAATTTTACTGTAGTATTTTTTAATAATCCCACTTCAAATTTTCTATGTAATCCAATAGACGCCAATTGAAAAATATGAAAGTTTGGATAAGAATTTCTCCCCAAATGTAAAAGTTCAGAAAATTCTGACACTTGTTCCTGGCAGAAGGGGTCCTGGTCTACACCGTACCCCATTTCTGTGAAATTGTACTGTACCATTTTTTAATAATCCTACATCAAACATTCAATGTAAACTAATGCAGACTAATATAAACGAGTGAAATTTTGGATTGAAATTTCTCCCCCGTCTGCCAGGAACAAGTGTCAAAATTTTCTGAACTTTTACATTTGGAGAGGAATTCTTATCCAAACTTTCATATTTTTCAATTGGCCTCTATTGGATTACATGGAAAGTTTGAAGTGGGATTATTAAAAAAAATGCTACAGTAAAATTTCACAGTAATGGGGTAGGATGTAGACCAGGACCCCTTCTGCCAGGAACAAGTGTCAGACTTTTCTGAACTTTCACAGTTGGGGAGAAATACTTAAACAAACTTTCATATTTTTCAATTGCCGTCTATTGGATTACATGGTACATTTGAAGTGGGATTATTAAGAAATGCTACAGTAAAATTTCACAGAAATGGGGTAGGATGTAGACCAGGACTCCTTCTGCTAGGAACAAGTGTCAGAAGTTTGAGACCTTTTAAATTTCAGGAGATATTCCAATCCAAATTGTTGCTTTTTGTCACTTAGCCTGCATTGGATTACATAGTTGGGGTGGGATTATTTGAAAACCCTTCAGGAATATTTCACCCAAATCAGGTCAATACTACTTCAGGACCCCTTCTGTTATATTTAAATGTCAAATTTTGAGACCTTTAAATTTTGAGGAGAAATGGCCATCTAATATGTCCATTGTTCAATAGGATTGGGTTACTTTATTTGTTTATATAGACAGTTTGGAGTTTTATTGCATATGGTGCAGCGATATTTCATCAACACCATTTCAAATGTACATTATTTCCTGTTCTCTCATACACACGAAATGTTGAGACGATTAGACTTTGAGGAGAAAACAAAATGCGGTATCTGATCCTTCCATATTACAGTCTTAAAATACATGTGAAGTGATCGTAACAAAATAAATCGGTATCTCACATTTAGAAGCAAATTATAGCCTTTTCAAACACGTAAGGAAGACCGCGAAACCATCCAGTCATATAACGCAACCGATTTAAAGTGGACCGGCAACTTCAGCGTCGTCTAAAATGAGGTAACTTTTATACCCAGTCTATACATTATGGCACAAGTGATAGAGTTTTACTTTCTTATTTGTTTCAGACATGACGAAGTAATGTTGGCAGAGCATTGAGTGAAAACAATGAGAGCTGTAGGCCAAGCAAGAATATTTATGTATACAATTTATGTGATTCTGTATATCTGAGAGCATGGTGATAAGAAAAATAAAGACAATTTTACCTGACTGACACAACTCCTGATTGTTCCCACTCACAAAGTGGAGTCGTTTTCGTATAACCCTGTGTTCCAGATCGAGCAAAAGTGAAACTTTGTAGTAGGCCTACAGAACATGCGTGAGCTAAGCGATGCTTATTGCTAATGTCGACACCTTTGAAACTGAGAGAAACGTCTGTTGGGAAAATCTCCGTAGCACCAAATGATTGCAAAGGTGGTAAATAATTTCTCATTGGTAAATGCAGTGTCGCAGTTTTCCTATTGGCTAAGCGAGCTTTGATGGGTGGGGGAGAGGGGTGTGAACGAAGAGAGGAAAGGCCACGGAGTCTTGCACTTTCTTCAAACTGCAGCGCTTCCTGTAGAACAGAAAGGGCTTCACCATGGCAAGTACTGTAACTCTTTATTAACACAATCTATTGTAACGTCTTATATTATTCCTGTCCTCGTCCACATGCCATCCTCATCCTCACTCACTTGGCCTCTGATTTAACTAAACTGAACCTGCACAACAAAAATTTTTCAGTAAAGAAAAGTTTGGTGGGTAGAGTGAGAACAAAACAGGGAAATGAAGACAAAGTGAAACTAATGAAGAGAGCTGGAGCCCTGCATACTGCAGCACATATGCAGGTGCGCATGGATTGAATTTGGGGGGAATGTTTAGTTTGTGTTGTAGTAATAGTAACTGGAGTAGTCGTAATAGTAGGTGTGTATGCATGTGTGTATGTGCATGTCTGAGACTGAGAGTGAGTGCGTGAGACCTGCAAGTCATTTTACAGAACACCTCTTTTTATATGTATTTAAAGCAAACCATTAAAATCCTTTCTGTGTCAAGTGCTTTTTTGATGGAAGAAAAAGACACGCAAGTGAAAGGATGGACTGTGGGTGTCTTGGTAAGGAACCATTGATTTCAGGATTATCCCTATCCTAATGGTCAGGAGATTCAAGATTTCCAGTTTGTGGCTTGAAAAGGCTATTAACACCACCTCATGTGAGGCATGCAGCCAGTGCCATAATGACAGCGTTAGCATAGCAAGTGAACTGTAATCACAATATTTTAATGGATTTTTTTGACATTTCACGTTTCATTTCCACATGTATTGAACAGCAGATTAATTCAGTCTGAAACATATAATCAATTTTATGCCTTGAAATGCAAAATAGAACAGATATCACTGGAATATTTAATGATGACAGTTTGTGCTATTTGTATGAGTAACTAATTAAAAAATTCAAAGAGTAACTCAGTGGGAAAATGCATGCAATGCATTTATTATTTGGTTGTGTGTGTAAGGTAGATTGTTTTGGATGGCTGGATACTGACCAGCTTCAGAGATATGCTGCAGAGCAATATGCTGCTAAAGACACCGAGAACGTTACCTGTATGTTATAGATATTCTACACCAAACCTGTTCAAAACAATCGACAGACACTACAAGTAAAAGTTTTATTTAAAGCAAATGAATCAAAAAGTGTAGTTTATCAACAAATCAGTACAAATCAAGATAAAATGGACAGAGTACAATAGGTTTTAAGCTTGGTATATTTCCCTGAAAAATCTGTCGAAGAGTTATTAAATTGCAAATGTACGACGAAATATCCTGTCACATTAGTCTTGTGCATATTTCATATGTAGATTAATTCACTCACTTTAAAGTTCACTAAGGTATCAAGGAAATTCATGATAGGGTTTGTGTCCCTGTGAACACCATGGTTTCCCCCAGGTGGGGGCACTGCACCTCCACAGAATTCATGAGCACCTCCGAAAACATCAGAGACAAATCAATAACACCTCTGACTCAGGCCTCCATAATCTTACGTTGAACCATTCAATAAATGTGGTGCGATTGAACAAAACTGACTTTGGCTTTGTGAAGCCATGTTTTCACCAGGCCAGGTGTTGGCTACACCAGTGGTTGCCAAAGCGGTGGGTAGAACCCGTGGGGGAGACACGGTGATGGCTGAAGGATTAAGGCACAGTACAGGATGTGTGTGTGGGGGGGGGGGGGGGGGGGGGCAGCACGGCGAAGCAGCACGGCGCGGCGCGTAGCGTGTCTCCACTGGTTCCGTTTGTGTGGCGCAAAGGCTTGCTTAAAGCTCTATATTCCTAGTAGCTCTCGCAGTCTGCAGTAGGATTACATTGTGTATTTCACGTTTGTTCACGACTGTTGATTATGGGTAAGTGAATACTTGGTGAGAGACCTTTTTCAGTCTGTTAATATGGTAATATTTTTTTAACACATGTAAATATGTGAGAAAGTAAACACTTTAAAGAATTACTGTAAACTTAAATCGCAACGTAGCCTACATAATAATTAATCTCAAACTGCATTAATTTATTTGCTTGGTTAACAAGCGTGCTAACTTTATGAAGAATATGTAATGATCATAATAGTAATAATAATAATAATAATAATAATAATAATAATAATAAATAATCCATAATCAACCATTGGGAATTCCTGTGTCGTCTTGTTATTCACGTCAAAACATTTATATGATCATATTTAGTAAAATCAGTTAATCGTCAAAAAGATAGCATAACAGTTTAAACTTGAAGGGATATGAACACCACAACGTCATGAACACCAGAAGCTTTGAAGTGCAATAAAGGCTTGCTTACAACTTCATTTATAAAATAGGTGCATTTTCATCGGCAAGACCACTAAATCTGATTTTTTAAAGCACTGTGGATTATCTGATTTTATTAACAAGCCCTTTTTGAAAGCACGGCGAACGAAGACATCGGGAAAAGTCAAATAGGCTGAGCAATGGTTGGTTAAAAACTACCTTCCAACACTCGAGCTAACAAACTGCTGCTCGGTGCATTCACTTCTACATCATTCAATAGGCTACGTCTTTCTGTGGTGTATTTTTAAATTTACCCCGCCCCCTTCGCAAAATAAGATAGCGAAACTAAGTTTGCCTTTCTCCCAGGTTCCAGATTTTTTTTTTTTTTTTCCTGCCAGGACAATAGAAAAACGAAAAGGCTTGTATTTTTTTAGCTGCTTATAAAATATCTGGTGTTTATCTGGTTTTATCTTGTTCTCCACTACTGCAAGATGGAACTCGGGACACACCCCCAGTAATATAAGGATGAAATATAAATCAGAGAATGTATAACTAGCATTTTATAGCATATTTCTGTGTATAAACAGGCCATCGTGACGCGCGACAATCCGAAAAAATAGAACAGAAGCGAAAAACTACGCTTCAGTTCGCTTGTGTCGCGCGAGCTTGGCAGCCGGTTCGCGACGCGTTCGCATCTGGTGGAGACGACGTCGCCCGCTGCCGTTGTAATAACAATACTTCAACTACGCGCGTAGTGCGCTCGCGGTCGATACGCGTGCGGTGGGTGCCCGGCTTTACTCTTTGAAATCATGTAGTAGGAATAAAATAAGAAAATATAATTAATGTACTGAGAATAGATACTAAGAAATAGAAATAGCATCATAGTAAAGGCTTTTTATCTACATGTTGTTCAATGGACTTAAGTGGACTTGATCCTGAGTTTGGTTACACTGTTGTAAGTCGCTCTGGATAAGAGCGTCAGCTAAATGCCTATAATGTAATGTAATGTAAAAATAATAACAAATTAATAACAACAACAACAACAATAATAATAATATTCATAAAAATACATGTTTGAAACTGGAAAACTGATTTTTTTAAATTAATTTTTTATAGATGGCTGGAAAAGAAAGGAGTAAAAGCAAGGTTATTTTGATTTCACACACTTAAAGATGGTGTTAATATATATATATATATATATATATATATATATATAATTTAATATCTTTTACTTTTGTATCTAAAAAGTTCTTTGTGTGTTTATTTTTATTTTTATTTGTTTGCTTATAAGTTAAATGTTCTTAAATATAGAAACTTTTAATAAAATATAAGTTTTTCAAATTGATTTGAAAATGTTGCACTTTTTGACAAAATATCGGTCAAAACATCTTTAATCGGTGGGCTAGAACTCTCCAAAATCGGGATCGGCATTGGTCGGGCTCTACTTAGGACTATAAACTGTAACACTCTATTGAACGTTTTTTGTGCAAAGTTAAGATATTTTACATATTTAGATACGTTAAGGGATTTCGTGTTTAGAAATAGACTCGAAAACTAAACTGAATTGTCCCTTCAAGTTCAATGTTCAATGTCTTAGCTTTACACCTTTTCTCCACACCCAAATAAGCAAGACAATAAGTCCAAGTTTGACAGCCATTTCGTAAAACTACGTTCAATGTAATAAAACATATAGGCCTACTATATTTTTCTAAGTGCATAATAGTCAGTTAAATCACAAAATGGTGCCATATGTCTAATAACAAATGTGGATTCTCACAGACTAAACTGCATAAAGTATTCAGTTTGTTAATAAAATTTTAATGCAGACTCACCAAATTCAACAACCACACTTTCGAAAGTCCGTAGCCTACAGAAGCGCACTGCAGCAACTGCAAAAAAAGAAAAAGAAATTAACAAAATAGTATAATGTATTTCAAACTAATATGGGATCATGAAATGATCACATCATTGCATGATATATATATATATATATATATATATATATATATGTACCCAATACATTACAACTTGACAAACAGTTAATACGAAATAATTCCATCATTCATGTTACGTGAAAAGATCATGCTAAAATATAACTTTTATACCCAGTCTATACATTATGGCGAGCGATAGAGTTTTACTTTCTTATTTGTTTCAGACATGACGCATAATGTCGGCAGAGCATTGAGTGAAAACATTGAGAGCTGTAGGCCAGGAAAGACTATTTATGTATACAATTTATGAATATGATTATGTATATCTGAGAGCATGGTAAAAAGAAAAAGAAATACAATTTTACCTGACTGACACAACTCCTGATTGTTCCCACTCACAAATTGGAGTCGTTTCCATATAACCGTGTTCCAGATCGAGCAAAAGTGAAAGTTCGTAGTAGCCTAGGCTACAGAACATGGGTGTGTTTAGCGATGCTTATTGTCGACACCTTTGAAACTGAGAGAAACGTCTGTTGGGAAAATCTCCGTAGCACCAAATGATTGCAAAGGTGGTAAATAATTTCCCATTGGTAAATGCAATGTCGCAGTTTTCCTATTGGCTAAGCGAGCGTTGATGGGCGTGGGCGAGGGCTGTGAACGAACAGAGGAAAGGCCACCTAGTCTTGTACTTTCTTCAAACTGCACTGCTTCCTGTAGAACAGAAAGGGCTTCACCATGGCAAGTACTGTAACTATTTAACACTATCTATTGAAACATCTTATATTATTCCTGTCCATGTCCATATGCCATCCTCATCCTCACTCACTTGGCCTCTAATTTTACTAAACTGAACCTGCACAACAAAAAGTTTTCAGTAAAAAAAGGTTTGGTGGGTAGAGTGAGAACAAAACAGGGAAATGAAGACAAAGTGAAACTAATGAAGAGAGCTGGAGCCCTGCATACTGCAGCACATATGTAGGTGCGCATGGATTGAATTTGGGGGGAATGTTTAGTTTGTGTTGTAGTAATAGTAACTGGAGTAGTCATAATAGTAGGTGTGTATGCATGTGTGTATGTGCATGTCTGAGACTGAGAGTGAGTGCGTGAGACCTGCAAGTCATTTTACAGAACACCTCTTTTTATATGTATTTAAAGCGAACCATTAAAATCCTTTCTGTGTCAAGTGCTTTTTTGATGGAAGAAAAAGACACACAAGTGAAAGGATGGACTGTGGGTGTTTTGGTAAGGAACCATTGATTTCAGGATTATCCCTATCCTAATGGGATAGTCAGGAGATTCAAGATTTCAAGTTTGTGGCTTGAAAAGGCTATTAACACCACCTCATGTGAGGCATGCAGCCAGTACTATAATGACAGCGTTAGCATAGCAAGTGACCTGTGGTCACAATATTTTAATGATTTTTTTTGACATTCATGTTTCATTTCCACATGTATTGAACAGCAGATTAATTCAGTCTGAAACCTATACAATTAATTTTATGCCTTGAAATGCAAAATAGAACAGATATCTCTGGAAAATTGAATAACATCTTGTATGAGTAACTAATTTAAAAATATATATTTTTGTATTACACTGAGACAACCTTGTCTTTTCTTTATTCAAATAGTAACTGAATCTATTTGATATGTATGCAATGCATTAATTATTTGGTTGTGTGTGTAAGGTAGGTTGTTTTGGATGGCTGGATACTGACCAGTTTCAGAGATATGCAGCAGAGCAATATGCTGCTTAAGACAACGGGAACGTTACCTGTACGTTACAAATATTCTACACCACACCTGTCCAAAAATCGACAGACGCTACAAATAAAAGTTTTATTTAAAGCAAATAAATCAAAAAGTTTAGTTTATCAACAAATCAGTACAAATCAAGATAAAATGGACAGAGTACAATAGGTTTTAAGCTCGGTATATTTTCCTGAAAAATCTGTCAAAGAGGTATTAAATTGCAAATGTACGACGAAAGAAGACACATTAGTCTCGTGCATATTTCATATGTAGATTAATTCACTCACTTTAAAGTTCAGTAAGGTATCGAGGAAATTCATGATAGGGTTTGTGTTCCTGTGAACACCGTGGTTTCCCCCAGGTGGGGGCACTGCACCTCCACAGAATTCATGAGCACCTCCGAAAACATCAGGGACAAATCAATAACACCTCTGACTCAGGCCTCCATAATCTTACATTGGACCGTTCAATAAATGTGGTGCGATTGAACAAGACTAACTTTGGCTTTGTGAAGCCATGTTTTCACCAGGCCAGGTGTTGGCTACACCAGTGGTTGCCAAAGCGGTGGGTAGAACCCGTGGGGGAGACACGGTGAGGGCTGAAGGATTAAGGCACAGTACAGGATGTGTGTGTGGGGTGTTGGGGGGGGGGGGGGGGGCAGCACGGCGAAGCAGCACGGCGCGGCGCGTAGCGTGTCTCCACTGGTTCCGTTTGTGTCGCGCAAAGGCTTGCTTAAAGCTCTATATTCCTAGTAGCTCTCGCAGTCTGCAGTAGGATTACATCGTGTATTTCACGTTTGTTCACGACTGTTGATTATGGGTAAGTGAATACTTGGTGAGAGACCTTTTTCAGTCTGTTAATATGGTAATATTTTTTTAACACATGTAAATACGTGAGAAAGTAAACACTTTAAAGAATTACCGTAAGCTTAAATCGCAACGTAGCCTACATAATAATTAATCTCAAACTGCATTAATTTATTTGCTTGGTTAACAAGCGTGCCAACTTTATGAAGAATATGTAATGATCATAATAGTAATAATAATAATAATAATAATAATAATAAATAATCCATATTCAACCATTGGGAATTCCCGTGTCGTCTTGTTATTCACGTCAAAACATTTATATGATCATATTTAGTAAAATCAGTTAATCGTCAAAAAGATAGCATAACAGTTTAAACTTGAAGGGATATGAACACCACAACGTCATGAACACCGGAAGCTTTGAAGTACAAGTGCAATAAAGGCTTGCTTACAACTTCATTTATAAAATAGGTGCATTTTCATCGGCAAGACCACTAAATCTGATTTTTTAAAGCACTGTGGATTATCTGATTTTATTAACAAGCCTTTTTTGAAAGCACGGCGAACGAAGACATCGGAAAAGTCAAATAGGCTGAGCAATGGTTGGTTAAAAACTACCTTCCAACACTCGAGCTAACAAACCGCTGCTCGGTGCATTCACTTCTACATCATTCAATAGGCTACGTCTTTCTGTGGTGTATTTTTAAATTTACCCCGCCCCCTCCGCAAAATAAGATAGCGAAACTAAGTTTGCCTTTCTCCCAGGTTCCAGATTTTTTTTTTTTTTTTTTCCTGCCAGGACAATAGAAAAACGAAAAGGCTTGTATTTTTTTAGCTGCTTATAAAATATCTGGTGTTTATCTGGTTTTATCTTGTTCTCCACTACTGCAAGAGGGAACTAGGGACACACCCCCAGTAATATAAGGATGAAATATAAATCAGAGAATGTATAACTACCATTTTATAGCATATTTCTGTGTATAAACAGGCCATCGTGACGCGTGACAATCCGAAAAAATAGAGCAGAAGCGAAAAACTACGCTTCAGTTCGCTTGTGTCGCGCGAGCTTGGCAGCCGGTTCGCGACGCGTTCGCATCTGGTGGAGACGACGTCGCCCGCTGCCGTTGTAATAACAGTACTTCAACTACGCGCGTAGTGCGCTCGCGGTCGATACGCGTGCGGTGGGTGCCCGGCTTTACTCTTTGAGATCATGTAGTAGGAATAAAATAAGAAAATATAATTAATGTACTGAGAATAGATACTAAGAAATAATAACAAATTAATAACAACAACAACAACAATAATAATAATAATATTCATAAAAATACATGTTTGAAACTGGAAAACGGATTTTTTTAAATTAATTTTTTATAGATGGCTGGAAAAGAAAGGAGTAAAAGCAAGGTTATTTTGATTTCACACACTTAAAGATGGTGTTAATATATATATATATGTATATATATATATATATATATATATAATTTAATATCTTTTACTTTTGTATCTAAAAAGTTCTTTGTGTGTTTATTTTTATTTTTATTTGTTTGCTTATAAGTTAAATGTTCTTAAATATAGAAACTTTTAATAAAATATAAGTTTTTCAAATTGATTTGAAAATGTTGCACTTTTTGACAAAATATCGGTCAAAACATCTTTAATCGGTGGGCTAGAACTCTCCAAAATCGGGATCGGCATTGGTCGGGCTCTACTTAGGACTATAAACTGTAACACTCTATTGAACGTTTTTTGTGCAAAGTTAAGATATTTTACATATTTAGATACGTTAAGGGATTTTGTGTTTAGAAATAGACTCGAAAACTAAACTGAATTGTCCCTTCAAGTTCAATGTTCAATGTCTTAGCTTTACACCTTTTCTCCACACCCAAATAAGCAAGACAATAAGTCCAAGTTTGACAGCCATTTCGTAAAACTACGTTCAATGTAATAAAACATATAGGCCTACTATATTTTTCTAAGTGCATAATAGTCAGTTAAATCACAAAATGGTGCCATATGTCTAATAACAAATGTGGATTCTCACAGACTAAACTGCATAAAGTATTCAGTTTGTTAATAAAATTTTAATGCAGACTCACCAAATTCAACAACCACACTTTCGAAAGTCCGTAGCCTACAGAAGCGCACTGCAGCAACTGCAAAAAAAGAAAAAGAAATTAACAAAATAGTATAATGTATTTCAAACTAATATGGGATCATGAAATGATCACATCATTGCATGATATATATATATATATATATATATATATATGTACCCAATACATTACAACTTGACAAACAGTTAATACGAAATAATTCCATCATTCATGTTACGTGAAAAGATCATGCTAAAATATAACTTTTATACCCAGTCTATACATTATGGCGAGCGATAGAGTTTTACTTTCTTATTTGTTTCAGACATGACGCATAATGTCGGCAGAGCATTGAGTGAAAACATTGAGAGCTGTAGGCCAGGAAAGAATATTTATGTATACAATTTATGAATATGATTATGTATATCTGAGAGCATGGTAAAAAGAAAAAGAAATACAATTTTACCTGACTGACACAACTCCTGATTGTTCCCACTCACAAATTGGAGTCGTTTCCATATAACCGTGTTCCAGATCGAGCAAAAGTGAAAGTTCGTAGTAGCCTAGGCTACAGAACATGGGTGTGTTTAGCGATGCTTATTGTCGACACCTTTGAAACTGAGAGAAACGTCTGTTGGGAAAATCTCCGTAGCACCAAATGATTGCAAAGGTGGTAAATAATTTCCCATTGGTAAATGCAATGTCGCAGTTTTCCTATTGGCTAAGCGAGCGTTGATGGGCGTGGGCGAGGGCTGTGAACGAACAGAGGAAAGGCCACCTAGTCTTGTACTTTCTTCAAACTGCACTGCTTCCTGTAGAACAGAAAGGGCTTCACCATGGCAAGTACTGTAACTATTTAACACTATCTATTGAAACATCTTATATTATTCCTGTCCATGTCCATATGCCATCCTCATCCTCACTCACTTGGCCTCTAATTTTACTAAACTGAACCTGCACAACAAAAAGTTTTCAGTAAAAAAAGGTTTGGTGGGTAGAGTGAGAACAAAACAGGGAAATGAAGACAAAGTGAAACTAATGAAGAGAGCTGGAGCCCTGCATACTGCAGCACATATGTAGGTGCGCATGGATTGAATTTGGGGGGAATGTTTAGTTTGTGTTGTAGTAATAGTAACTGGAGTAGTCGTAATAGTAGGTGTGTATGCATGTGTGTATGTGCATGTCTGAGACTGAGAGTGAGTGCGTGAGAACTGCAAGTCATTTTACAGAACACCTCTTTTTATATGTATTTAAAGCGAACCATTAAAATCCTTTCTGTGTCAAGTGCTTTTTTGATGGAAGAAAAAGACACACAAGTGAAAGGATGGACTGTGGGTGTCTTGGTAAGGAACCATTGATTTCAGGATTATCCCTATCCTAATGGTCAGGAGATTCAAGATTTCCAGTTTGTGGCTTGAAAAGGCTATTGACACCACCTCATGTGAGGCATGCAGCCAGTACCATAATGACAGCGTTAGCATAGCAAGTGACCTGTGATCACAATATTTTAATGATTTTTTTTGACATTCCATGTTTCATTTCCACATGTATTGAACAGCAGATTAATTCAGTTTGAAACCAATACCATTAATTTTACGCCTTGAAATGCAAAACAGAACAGATATCTCTGGGAAATTGAATAACGACTTGTACGAGTAACTAACTTAAAAATATATATTTTTGTATTACACTGCAACAACCTTGTCTTTTCTTTATTCAAAGAGTAACTGTATCTATTTGATATGTATGCAATGCATTAATTATTTGGTTGTGTGTGTAAGGTAGGTTGTTTTGGATGGCTGGATACTTACCAGCTTCAGAGATATGCAGCAGAGCTATATGCTGCTAAAGACACCGGGAACGTTACCTGTACGTTACAAATATTCTACACCACACCTGTCCTAAAATTGACACTACAAGGAAAAGTTTTATTTAAAGCAAATAAATCAAAAAGTGTAGTTTATCAAGAAATCAGTACAAATCAAGATAAAATGGACAGAGATAGGTTTTAAGCTTGGTATGTTTTCCCGAAAAATCCGTCAGTTATTAAATTGCAAATGTATGATGAAAGATCCTGTCACATTAGTCCTGTGCATATTTCAGTAGATTAATTCACTCACTTTAAAGTTCAGTAAGGTATCAAGGAATTTCATGATATGGTTTGTGTTCCTGTGAACACCATGGTTTCCCCCAGGTGAGAGCAGAGAGGCGTGTCTCTCATCCTGTAGCCTGTGTGTGAAAACTGAGCCATTGGGGAGAACTAATGCTGCAGTAACCAGAGTAACTCAACAAGATCAACTGTGTCCATCAGCAGACTCACTGTCGGTCAGCTGATGACATGGGCATAGCCATGGTTCAAACCCGCACCCCACTGCCAGACACATAGATACACAGAAATGTTACATAAATTTGATCTTGTCTATGCCATGTATACTATGAAATTACACATCTTTCAAATTCAATCTAGTTTTCAATTGTATATTGACATGCCCATAGCCATCAGCATGGCTTTGATTGCATTGAATGAATCACAGAATATTTCATATTTTTACAGGCATTTCAGTTTCAACTGATCACAGACACAAATCGCTGAAATCATAAGTATGAAAGACTTGGAATTTTTTCAATCAAAAACATTGAAAAGCAAATGTATGGTTTTGGAAAAAACAGCAGATGAAGTAGTTACACAATCTACCACATGGGGCAGTGTAGAGCAGTGTTTAGTGTGGCGTGACACTGTCCTCTTCCAGGGTCACCCTGTCAGGCTTCTCTGCTTCACTCACTACATAACTCCGTGTTCCGTGTCCAGATGATGCTGAACTCTCTGGTTTAGTCCTTTTCAGCCACCATGACACTTTCTAACTGTAAAGTTTCTGAGCAGATTGATAATCCCACACAGAGCTGCCTGCTTCAGAGGGGGCTGGAGTCCCTCCACTCACTGTAACACAACACCACCAACAAGCTCTGTTACACTAAGATACATCTGCATTACATTCTGTATATTACATTCATTTTTGTTATTTTCAGCACCTGCTGCATAATGATTTAAAATCATAACATGATTTAAGATTATTATGTCAATCATTGTCTTCTGTGAAGAATGAATATGTTTTTCATTCATGCTTAATATGCAAGCATAGTTTACATTGATCCAAATCAGCAAACTGTTTGATGTTCATATGTTTTTCCAGATGGTTATTAAATCATTTGTTTTAAAAGCAGTACTTTACTGTGGTGTTCATATATGTGGGCAATGTATACAAAACATCCTGAATAAGTTAACTATTAACATGTAGATTGCATTTTTAAGCATTTGAGAAGATATAAAAGGTTTTACAATGTAGACAAAGATAGTTACTTGGAAAGTACAATATAAATTAATCATTGTTTACTTTTTGTATAATGTATACGGTGGTGATTGTTAATGGACTTGAAGCTAAACTGTAGGTGCTGAGAAATTCTGTTGAAAGAAAGATGATGAATAAAACTCACAAGAAGGAAGAAGTAATTAAAAGCTGTTTCTCCACTTCCTGAATGGCAGTGTGGATCCCTTTGTCTCTGAGTCAACCACAGCCTTCAACATCCTCTCTATCAGCTCCTCCGCTCTTCTGCTCCATTCCTCCTCAAAGCTCTTCTGTTTTATTTCCATTTTCTTTTCCGCAAAAAAACAAATGTATGTTAAAATGCGAGGGGGCTGACAGATTTACAATCTGTTGATTAACATCAGGGCTGCCCAAGCTTGTTTGTGGAGATCTACTGCCCTTTAGGTTTTCATGTGCTTTGTTAGGGTTGGAGTGAAAACCTATGGTACGTACTGTACATCTCCTGAAACAAGGTTGGGCAGCCCTGATTTGCAGTACATTTTGTAAAACAATGTATGATTAAATCAATTATACAAGCTACCACATGGGGCAGTGTAGAGCAGTGTTTAGTGTGGCGTGTCACCTACACTGTCCTCTTCCAGGGTCACCCTGTCAGGCTCCTCTGCTTCACTCACTACAGAACTCCGTGTTCCGTATCCAGACGTTGCTGAACTCTCTGGTTTACTCAGCCACCATGACACCTTCTTGCAGGAAACCTCATGAGCAGATTGATCCCACACAGAGCTGCCTGCTTCAGAGGGGGCTGGAGTCCCTCCGCTCACTGTAACACAACACCACCAACAAGCTCTGTTAAACTCAGATTCACATGTTGTATTCTGTTTTATTTAGGTTATTTTCTGCAAATGTAGCATCATAAATATTTTTGAGATCTTTTTGATTCACATAATGATTTATGATAAAAAGGTTATTTAAGCTCATTATGTGAAACATTCACTTCTCTGGTGCAGCATGGACTGATATTTCATTTCTACTTAATTTGCAATCATATGTTAAATTGATCCAAATTACAAATCTCTTTAATGTTCATATGTTTGTCCAGATGGTTATTACATCCTTTGTTTTTAAAGTAATATTTTAGTCTGGTGTTCATATATGTTGGAGGTAAGGGTTTTAGGGGTCACCTTCTGACCTTATGTGAACAGACACTATTTACAAACAACTTCACACATCCACACAATAAAGCCACAAACTAAGGGTATTTTGTGTTTTTTCCTTCTACTGCTTCTTCTTTTTCCTGCCAATTACATCATCACAAATGCTCCAGGCCCACAAAGAATACCTCTCCCCATTGGACATTTAGCTACATCAGCCAATAAAAACATTGGATACGCATGGAAAATGGACAAAAACAGAACTGCACATCTTTTAAATAAAAAAAAAACTTTGGCTGTGGCTAGTTCACTAGTAGCTGACTGGAAGCGCATTTGCCTATAGGACCTTTGGACAAGTGAGAGGCGCGGACTTGGGAAAATCTCTAACTCATTACATAGGCTAGCTTGCAAACAAATAATTGGATGAGCAGGCCATTTGGCTCTCTGGACTGTTGCCCTCTGGACAAGACTGAGATAAGGGGAACTGGACTGGTTGTTTATGGTTGTGTGAGCAAGCCGTTGGCTCTCTGGAATGTTGCCATCTGGACAAGACTAAAGCCGCGTTTCCACCAAAATTACCCGGAACTTTCAGTCCCAGGAACTACTTTACCAGGAACTAAAAGGTTCCTTCAGCCAATGGTTGTCTGCATTTCCACCGGGGTCTAAAGTACCGCGAAGATTAGGCAAATTAGCCAACTGACGTTGTCGTCGGTCCATCTGTCATATGATTTCTTCTGTAACCCCATACTACCACCGAAGTAGCCTACATTATTTTCTAATAACCGGGACAGCCCGGAGGGGTTTATTCCACTTATATACAACGGGTTACCAACAATGACTATATATGGTTACTTTTGTATTTATTGATTTTCATATATCCTCTCAAACACATTCATTAACAGCAGAAAACATGCACACGTTGTAAACAATTTGCTGTTACTTTTACTATTACTTTCTCGTTGTCAATTCCATATAGGCTAATCGCAAAATGACAAGAATAGAACGAAAACTCGGACTTGCGTGAAAATGTAAATTAGTAGGCTAGTGGTACAGCCACCGTTTGCTTTCCTTCGAAGTTACTGCTAGCCGAGCAGCGAAGCATACCTCACATAACTGTATCAAACGTTTTGAGTCAATTACAACGGGCTAACAAAGAAAATCCGGAAGAAAATATTCAGCAACCGAATTAATCCGTTTGAATGTTTTGGTAGCCTACGTAATATGCTGTCCCAGCACGAATGCTTAGCATTTTATAAAACGAATACTAAAGCAAGAAAAGAACAGAAGAGCACACGTTATAATTCCAAGACGTTGACAGGTTATAACCAAAAGTAGGCTACTGCGCCGCATAACATACAAGTTTGATTTGAAGTTATTATGAAAATAAATTGGTTTGCCGCTGCATATTTTCAAACATGGCGGGTAATGGCGGAAAATAAATACAACACAAATGCTACGAGTACTCGACCAATCAGAAATGTTCAGCGCTGCAAGCTCCACCCAAAAGGTTCCTGTACTTTCGGAAAGTACTACCCCCCGAGCAGGAACGTTTTGGGGGGTAAAACAAAGCCCCCAGAACTAAATTTAGACCCTAGTTCCTGTGGTGGAAACGCACTGAGTTTCTCAAAAGGTTCCTAGTTCCGGGGTATAGTTCCTGCGGTGGAAACGCGGCTTAAGATAAGGGGAACTAGTCTCTTTGTCTATGGTTGTAGGTGTGTGTGTTTTGGGGCCATTAAGGGTGAAAAGATCATCATGCCTCTGGCAAAATGGTGGGGCAACTGCTCCTGACAGTATCACAGTGCCCTTATGTGGGCCCCCTCTGCCATTACACTTTTTATTTCTTTTCTGGATCTGGACTCTAAACCATCTGTTTGTCATATTCAAAAACCCTGTAAAACCTTACAAACCATGCACATGTTTTCATTATATTACTGTATTATGCATTATGTAGTAATAACATGGATTGCATGTAAAATGGTTCAACAAAAGGGTATTTTCATGACAACTGCACCACAATATTACATCCCCCTGACATGTTTGGTATGGATGTATTCAGGGAAATTCGAGAAATTGAATGAAATATGTTTCATACCAAATAGAATTTTATAAAACATCTTTTCAGAAACTCAGGAACTATTCCAATGGAATGTCTTCTCTGGTAATCATCTCCTTTTCCCAATTTCCCCACTAATTGTTTTTACAACAGCCCCCAAACGGGGGGGGGGGGCCCTAAATTCCAGATTTTATCATTCGTCCAGGTTAATTTATGGCAATGCCGCCTGGATCAAACGTGGGATTTGGCTTAAAAAGAAAGGGAGAAGAAGCAATCTGGGAAGATCGCAATTGACTTCCCACACTGCACATAGTCTGTGTTCTGTGTGTAGCTGAACAGGAAGATCGTAATCGACCTCCCACACGGCACATACTCTGTGTTCTGTGCGTAGCTGAACAGGGAAGATCGCAATCAACTTCCCACACTGCGCAGGATCTGTGATTTTGTGTGTAGCTAAACAGGCTGGGTAAGAAGTTTTTACTTTGTATTTATGTTTTAAAAACCTTCCGTATTTTAAATTGACTGAGAATTTGAAGCTAATGACCTACCTGCCTGTTAAATAAATTCTTCTTATTTTTAACTGTGTGGTCTTCATGACTCTAATCCATTTTATCTTTTTTTCAGCCGAAATTCCGATTAAATACTCAGGGGGACAATTATGACTAGGACCTAGTGATCAGGGGTCTAGTACAGCGAAAGTCTTTAGTGAGGTCCTCAAGTTAGATAGGCGACCACGATCTGCCCGCTAACAGGATTGGTGTTGTATTGGTTCTGGAGTTTTAGCTTAAGAGGACCCATGGGCGTTATATGCCGGTTCTTGTCAAATTCGTCTTAAGGAGCCCGATAGATGCACACTGTCCTGGGCTCATAACTATCTATGCACAAAGGAAGGCATGTATTACGGTGGTCAGCCTCCTACCCTCTGTAGGCTTCACCGAACTGAGATTTAACAATAGTCCTAATCCCGGGAGCATATATGGAGGAATGATGGCACAAGAGTCGAGTGTAACCACTCCAAGTTCCACGTATAGTTAAAACCAAATTTTAAATTGTAATTTCATTTGGAGTCAGATTATTACGAGAGTAAAACCTAGTAACTGTTACGCTTACTTGCTGTGGTCATGGATATATTTGATGTGTTGTTCCGCTCATTTGTGAGTATTCTGATGCTCCCATTGGAATATTGACGGTCCGGCGATGGATCAGATATATCTCTGATGACAGCATAGCCCCGTTTGCGAACGGAGAGTAACCAGAATGCTACTGGTCCGTTTCAGGCCAGTCTTAAGCGGGATATGAAGCAGCGCATTCATATCTGACCCGCGGCGACGGAACCAGTGCATTCTTAAGTGTAATTGTGCCCTGTTCTTACGAACAGAGGAAAAATAACCAACATCTCCATTTTTGACTCACACCAGCCAAAGGAAAACACGCGGTGCCTTCCGCTCCAGCTACAAACCCTCATTGGTGTAGCTGTGAGGTGTTTCCAGTTTGAATCCTTCTGGGTAAAATACACCCACACTATAGACACTTTCAGTATTTTGACCGAGTTTAACTAGTTTGCTAATGAATAACAGAGCGAGTGTATAACGTTAGTACAGGCAGCACGGAAATTAATCACCAAAATCTGTGTGGTGATTCGGCCCAGTAGGTAACGTTACTGGTCGTATGGAAACTGCCGCAAGATAATAATTGCTTCACAACAGGTAGGCTGAATGGGTTTTTTTTACAGGGAGAACGGTCAGGTTGACTGCTGCACCATTTCTACTGTAAACTAAGCTACTGTAGCTAATCTGCAAATGAAACATTTCTAAATTAATGTAGCCCTATAGATCCTCTACTGACCTACAAATAATTAGTAGGTCTGTTGTGTACACAATAGCCCATTAAAAACATTTCCATTTAAAAATGACAAACACGTTCATTTATTTGTCATTCATGATAAAGGAAAAATGACTGAATCCATGCCTATGTGCTTCTTTCAGATAGAATGTATGTGATTTTGCTTGTATTTATGAGTAAGCACGTTTCTCTCATAGCCTAAATTTATATGCATTACTATTATCACTTACTCATAACAAACACAGTTCAAAAAGAAATTACATCAGAAGAAAAACATGTTTTCAACAAAAAAAAAAATGCCAAGTTACTCACATGTACAAAGAACAGAGGACCAAGTTACTTGAAATAATTTAGGTAACATTGCTTTGGAACAAAGCTTATTTAATTTGTGAGAGCAAAGATAGCCAATATTATTTATTATAAGTTGGCTTAATTTTGATATCAACTCTTTCCGCGGCAGGCCTAAATTTTGAAAGTTAGAAATAATTACTTCAATTTGGTGCTTAATACATGCAAGAAACATGATATTTTTATACACTGAGAAGTCATTTCTTTCAGATAAAACTTACAAGAAGGTGGAAGCATATCCAAGCTGCTTCTCCTCTTGAATGGCAGTGTGGATCCCTCTTTCTTTGAGTCAACCACAATCTTTGACATTCTCTCTATAAGCTCCTCCTCCCTTCTGCTCCATTCCTCCTCAAAGCTCTCCTCTTGAACCACTTTCTTTCTTTCATACTTGCCATCTCTGTCTCTCTCCTCTATGGTGAATGGAACAGCCCTGTTCCTGGCTACCATCTCCTCTATCTTCTCCAGCAGCTCTGTGACCTGAGTCCCATCAGCCCTGTTCTTATTGTTGAGAACATGATACCTGTTCCCACATTTCTCTATGAGCTCTTGGAGGGCCCTCCCATCAGTCTCAATGCGCTGCTCAATGGTTGTGTCTCCCAGCCTGTCTCCCCTGGTGAACAGCACTATAGTGTGTCTCCAGACTCTCTTACTGAGAAGCTCCAGGTGTTCCACCGCTGATCTCCTGTGTTCCTCTCTGAATGCTGTGCTCAAATTAATGACCAGGAAGAGAGCGCAGGGTCCCGGGGGACACAGAGACACACTGCGCACAATCTCCTGTTCATCCAGCTCTGCAGTTTGTGTCACAGATTTAAATCTCCACCAGCCTGGGGTGTCGACCACAGTGACCTGTCTCCCAGCTACTTCACCCTGTCTCTTCACACACTGTGCAGTTCTTACTCCAGATTCAAACTCCTCTCTGCCCAGGATGGAGTTTCCTGCTGAACTCTTCCCACTCCATCTCCCCCCCAGCAGCACAATCCTCAGCTCTGAGAGACGGTGCTCCTCCCCTGTCAGAGAGAAAGAGAACAATTTACTCATCATCAGGAGTGTAACTGACATTCAGCTCTGAGTTGAGCTGCTCTCAGTAAATTTGGAGTGGAGAGTATTAAAAATGAAAATATATTCATCACTATGGGCATATGACAGGTGGGATCTGGGTTAAACCTTCATGAACATGGTTGTGTTCATGAAGGTTTCACAAGTTGTGCATGGAACTTTTGCACATATCAACAGAATGTCTTAATTTAATCAAAGCATTTTACAGCCTGAAATTTCACAGCATAATGCTTTCAATAATGTGATGGGAATATCTTAAGAATGAAAAATAATCACACAAAATCTAAAGCAAGAAAAACATTGCTATATTTTTAAGTGCATTAGTGTTATGGGGATGCTGGGTGACTCATCCTGCTAAGACACTGTTCCATAGTGTGGATGCACCTCACAGTCTGCTATCAAACTCTGACTGTGCAGCGCAGACTGTGCTGGCAGCTCCACAAGGCAGCATGTAATTGGCAGCAGCAGGGAGAGTTCAGTCAGGATTTTTTCTCATCCAACACTATGAACCTCCTCAGTTCCACTGAACGTCTGCAGCCTAAACGCGCTCATGAAATCAGCTCCTGCTACTCAACAACTGTGGAGGGGAGAGAAATTGGCAGCTGACAGCCACACTTCAAAGAGAGCGTGTGCTTCTCTGCACCCTGTTTAATCAGGGTGGCTTCAGTGATGACACTGGATTATGAATTACACTGGGAATTGCCAACAGGGAAAAAATGAAAAAACGCAGTGACAATTATTATATAAGGAATTATGACTGTGTCGCAGTCGATCTGCCTGAGGGGCGGATTGGTCTCGGCTGCGCCGGCTGGTGGAGAGAGCACACGCACCTGGGCTGCGTAAGCTAATCAGCCCAGGTGCTTAAAGGTGTGCTGCTCTCCGCAGTTCGGCGCTGAGACTGGGAGCTAACACAGAGAGCGCAGGTATGATTTTTGTTTTGTTTTATTTTGAGCACTGGAAAGAAAGCATTCCTCAGCTGGGATGCTAGAGGAGCTGGACGTGGCCGAGAAGGCGGGTCCGCTGCAGAGCGGCGAACTGAAATAGTTTTCGCTCTGTTTTACTTTCTTTTGTCTTTGTTATTTTAGCTTGCTGTTTTAGTTCATTGTTTTTGCCCGGAACCCGTGAGGGGGAACGGTGAAGCGGTCTGTTAATTTTATTTCGTTTTTGTGTGTGCGCTCTCTCTCTCCATGCGACAGAAACGGTGTTCCTCGGCACTGCCGCATCTCTCTCCCCGGGGTGTCACGCTGGCGTGGGACAGACTGCCTTCGATTTGGCACTCATTCATACAAAACTAAAATCAGGTATTCCGCATCATCATATGTACAAAATGGCCTCTTTAAGCACTCACTCACACCTCAGTGTGCAGCTCAGGGGAACGTCAGGAAAAAAGTAAAGACAGATATACACCTTTCACTGGAGTAACTCTTTTCATTGGTAAAACTCAATAGAAAATAATTCAACGTAGTTATGATTAATGTAACAATTCCACTGTAATTCCTCTACATGCAAAGTCTATATATGAAAAATACTTACCCTCAAAAAGTGCTCTGAGAGTCTTTCTCTGCATCTGAACCTTCGTCATCCTCTGTTTCACTCGCTGTTCCACTGCCCTCCTCTTCTCTTCCACCTCCTGTAAGAGCATGCTATCTACTTCATAGTGAGAGCCTCCATGCCCTGCCACCATCTCCTCTACCTTCTCCAGCAGCTCTGTGACCTGAGTCCCATCAGCCCTGTTCTCATTGTTGAGAACATGATACCTGTTCCCACATTTCTCTATGAGCTCTTGGAGGGCCCTCCCTTCAGTCTCAATGTGCTGCTCAATGGTTGTGTCTCCCAGCCAGTCTCCCCTGGTGAACAGCACTATAGTGTGTCTCCAGACTCTGTCACTGAGAAGCTCCAGGTGTTCCACCACTGATCTCCTGTGTTCCTTTCTGAATGCTGAGCTCACATCAATGACCAGGAAGAGAGTGCAGGGTCCCGGGGGACACAGAGACACACTGCGCACAATCTCCTGTTTCTCCAGCTCTGCAGTGTCCTTCACAGAATATGTCACCCACCAGCCTGGTGTGTCGACCACAGTGACCTGTGTCCCAGCTACTTCCCCCTGTCTCTTCACACACTGTGCAGTTCTTACTCCAGACTCAAACTCCTCTCTGCCCAGGATGGTGTTTCCTGCTGAACTCTTCCCACTCAGTCTCGCCCCCAGCAGCACAATCCTCAGGTCTGAGAGACGGTGCTCCTCCCCTGTCAGAGAGAAAGAGAACAATTTACTCCTCATCAGGAGTGTAACAGACATTCAGCTCTGAGATGAGCTGCTCTCTGTAAGTTAGGAGTGGAGAGTATTAATAATGAAGTCATATTTATCACAGGACATAAGACAGGTGGGATATGGGAAACACCACTAGGAGTAAAATTCTGTATGAGACGTTTCCTCATATCATCATAGTCATATTCAGTTCAATATTTTTTTATAAATGATTTTTTAAAACACATGCCATTCAACATTGCATTTTGAATTTCTAAGGAATTTATAATAATCATAAAAGTATTTATATGCAAAGAAGAACATAGCTATTTAATTAATTACGTGTAGGATATGGAGCTGATTTGTAGCTCAACTTGGTAAAACACTGTTTGAGTGTGTGGATGCACCCCACAGTCTGCTATCAAACCCTGACTGTGCAGCGCCGGCTGTGCTGGCAGCTCCACAGGGCAGCATGTAATTGGCAGCAGGGAGAGTACAGTTAGCAGGATTTTTTGCGTCTCATCAAGCACTAGCAACTGAGTGTCTGCAGCCTTAACGCACGCATGAAATGAGCTCCTGCTACTCAACAACTGTGGAGGGGAGAGAATATGGCAGCTGACAGCTCACACTTCATAGGCACTGCACTCTGTTTTCAATTGACAAAGGGGATTGCAGTAATGAGACTGGATAATAAAAGCAATTGGTCATTCCCAACTGGATGAAAAATGAATTCAGAATTGCAGAGATAATTTTTTTTACAATCACCAATGCCATTTCATTGATTGGTCTTCACACAAAAAATAGATCAAGTATTCCACATATTCAAAATCTAGAAATTTGGACTCTTTAAGCAACTCTCAAACCTCAATTTACAGCACAAAGTCAGGAGGAAAAAAGGACAGATGTATACATCTCTCTGGAGAAAAAAATTTAAGTGGTGAAACACACCACCATGGAAAACGGTTTAATACATTTATGATGAACTTTAGATTTCCACTTTAAATCATCTAAAAGAAATTCCAATAAATAAAAAAACCTACCCACAGAAAGTGCTCTGAGTTTTTTTCTCTGATTCTGAACCTTCGTCATCCTCTGTTTCACTCGCTGTTCTACTGCCCTCCTCTTCTCTTCCACCTCCTGTAAGAGCATTCTATCTATTTCATAGTGAGAGCCTCCATGCCCTGCCATCATCTCCTCTATCTTCTCCAGCAGCTCTGTGACCTGAGTCCCATCAGCCCTGTTCTCATTGTTGAGAACATGATACCTGTTCCCACATTTCTCTATGAGCTCTTGGAGGGCCCTCCCTTTAGTCTCAATGTGCTGCTCAATGGTTGTATCTCCCAGCCAGTCTCCCCTGGTGAACAGCACTATAGTGTGTCTCCAGACTCTCTCACTGAGAAGCTCCAGGTGTTCCACCGCTGATCTTCTGTATGTATCACTGATTGCAAAACTCACATTAATGACCAGGAAGAGAGCGCAGGGTCCCGGGGGACACAGAGACACACTGCGCACAATCTCCTGTTTATTCAGCTCTGCAGTGTCATTCACAGATTGATACTTCCACCAGCCTGGTGTGTCGACCACAGTGACCTGTCTCCCAGCTACTTCACCCTGTCTCTTCACACACTGTGCAGTTCTTACTCCAGACTCAAACTCCTCTCTGCCCAGGATGGTGTTTCCTGCTGAACTCTTCCCACTCTCATCCTCCCCCAGCAGCACAATCCTCAGCTCTGAGAGATGGTGCTCCTGCCCTGCCAGAGAGAAAGAGAACAATTTACTCCTCATCAGGAGAGTAACAGACATTCAGCTCTGAGATGAGCTGCTCTCTGTAAGTTTGGAGTGGAGAGTATTAATAAAGAAATGATATTCATCACTATGGGCATATGACAGGTAGGATTTGGGTTAAACCTTCATGAGCAAAGTTGTGCATGGAACTTCTGCACATATCAACAGAATGTCTTAATTTAATCAAAGCATTTTACATCCTGAAAATTCACAATTTAATGCTTTCAATAATGTGATGGGAATATCTGAAGAATGAAAAATAACCACGCAAAATCTATAGCAAGAAGAACATTGCTATATTTCGAAGTGCATCAGTTTTATGGGGCTGCTGGGTGACTCATCCTGCTAAGACACTGTTCCATAGTGTGGATGCACCCCACAGTCTGCTATCAAACTCTGACTGTGCAGCGCAGGCTGTGGTTGGCAGCTCCACAGGGCAGCATGTAATTGGCAGCAGCAGGGAGAGTTCAGTCAGCAGGATTTTTTGTCTCATCCAACATTATGAACCGCCTCAGTTCCACTGAACGTCTGCAGCCTAAACACGCTCAGGAAATCAGCTCCTGCTACTCAACAACTGTGGAGGGGAGAGAAATTGGCAGCTGACAGCCACACTTCAAAGGGAACGTGTGCTTCTCTGCACCCTGTTCAATCAGGGTGGCTGCAGTGATGACACTGGATTATGAATTACACTGGGAATTGCCAACAGGGAGAAAAATGAAAAAATGCAGTGAAAATTATTATATAAGGAATTATGACTGTGTTGCAGTCGGTCCGCCTGAGAGGCGGATTGGTCTCGGCTGCGCCGGCTGGTGGAGAGAGCACACGCACCTGGGCTGCGTTAGCTAATCAGCCCAGGTGCTTAAAGGTGTGCTGCTCTCCACAGTTTGGGGCCGAGACCGGTAGCTAACACAGAGAGCACGGGTATGATTTTTGTTTCGTGTTATTTTGAGCACTGGATAGAAAGCATTCCTCAGCTGGGATGCTAGAGGAGCTGGACCTGGCCGGGAAGGCGGGTCGGCTGCAGAGTAGCGAACTGAAATAGCTGTCGCTCTGTTTTACTTTCTTTTGTCTTTGTTATTTTAGCTCGCTGTTTTAGTTCATTGTTTTTGCCCGGAACCCTTGAGGGGGAACTGTGAAGAGGTCTGTTAATTTTATTTCGTTTTTGTGTATGTGCGCTCTCTCTCTCCATGCGACAGAAACGGTGTTCCTCGGCACTGCCGCATCTCTCTCCCTGGGGTGTCACATTGGCGTGGGACAGACTGCCTTCAATTTGGCACTCATTCATATAAAACTAAAATCAGGTATTCCGCATCATCATATGTACAAAATGGCCTCTTTAAGCACTCACTCACACCTCAGTGTGCAGCACAGGGGAAAGTCAGGATAAAGTAAAGACAGATATACACCTTTCACTGAAGTAACTCTTTTCATTGGTAAAACTCCTCAATAGAAAATAATTCAACGTAGTTATGATTAATGTAAAAATTCCACTGTAATTCCTCTACATGTAAAGTCTATATATGAAAAATATTTACCCTCAAAAAGTGCTCTGAGAGTCTTTCTCTGATTCTGAACCTTCGTCATCCTCTGTTTCACTTGCTGTTCCAATGACCTCCTCTTCTCTTCCACCTCCTGTAAGAGCATTTTATCTATTTCATAGTGAGAGCCTCCATGCCCTGCCATCATCTCCTCTATCTTCTCCAGCAGCTCTGTGACCTGAGTCCCATCAGCCCTGTTCTCATTGTTGAGAACATGATACCTGTTCCCACATTTCTCTATGAGCTCTTGGAGGTCCCTCCCTTCAGTCTCAATGTGCTGCTCAATGGTTGTGTCTCCCAGCCAGTCTCCCCAGGTGAACAGCACTATAGTGTGTCTCCAGACTCTCTCACTGAGAAGCTCCAGGTGTTCCATCACTGATCTCTTCTCTGTATCTCTGAATGCTGAGCTCACATTAATGACCAGGAAGAGAGCGCAGGGTCCCGGGGGACACAGAGACACACTGCGCACAACCTCCTGTTTATCCAGCTCTGCAGTGTCCTTCACAGAATATGTCACCCACCAGCCTGGTGTGTCAACCACAGTGACCTGTCTCCCAGCTACTTCACCCTGTCTCATCACACACTGTGCAGTTCTTATTCCAGATTCAAACTCCTCTCTGCCCAGGATGGTGTTTCCTGCTGAACTCTTCCCACTCCGTCTCCCCCCCAGCAGCACAATCCTCAGCTCTGAGAGACGGTGCTCCTCCCCTGTCAGAGAGAAAGAGAACAATTTACTCCTCATCAGGAGTGTAACTGACATTCATCTCTGAGATGAGCTGCTCTCTGTAAGTTAGGAGTGGAGAGTATTAATAATGAAGTCATATTTATCACAGGACATAAGACAGGTGGGATATGGGAAACACCACTAGAAGTAATATTCTGTATGAGACGTTTCCTCATATCATCATAGTCATATTCAGTTCAATATTTTTTTATAAATGATTTTTTAAAACACATGCCATTCAACATTACATTTTGAATTTCTAAAGAATTTATAATAATCATAAAAGTATTTATATGCCAAGAAGAACATAGCTATTTAATTAATTACGTGTAGGATATGGAGCTGATTTGTGGCTCAACTTGGTAAAACACTGGTCCAGTGTGTGGATGCACCCCACAGTCTGCTATCAAACCCTGACTGTGCAGCGCAGGCTGTGCTGGCAGCTCCACAGGGCAGCATGTAAATTGGCAGCAGCAGGGAGAGTTCAGTCAGCAGGATTTTCTGCGTCTAATCAAGCACTAGCAACTGAGTGTCTGCAGCCTTAACGCGCGCATCAAATGAGCTCCTGCTACTCAACAACTGTGGAGGGGAGAGAATATGGCAGCTGACAGCTCACACTTCATAGGCACTGCACTCCGTTCCCAGTTGACAAAGGGGATTGCAGTAATGAGACTGGATAATAAAAGCAATTGGTCATTCCCAACTGGATGAAAAATGAATTCAGAATTGCAGGGAAAATTTTTTTACAATCACCAATGCCATTTCATTGATTGGACTTCACGCAAAAAATAGATGAAGTATTCCACATATTCAAAATCTAGAAATTTGGACTCTTTAAGCAACTCTCAAACCTCAATTTACAGCACAAAGTCAGGAGGAAATAAGGACAGATGTATACATCTCTCTGGAGAAACAAATTTAATTGGTGAAACACACCACCGTGGAAAACGGTTTAATGCATTTATGATGAACTTTAGATTTCCATTTTAAATCATCTAAAAGAAATTCCAATAAATAAAAAAACCTACCCGCAAAAAGTGCTCTGAGAGTCTTTCTCTGATTCTGAACCTTCGTCATCCTCTGTTTCACTCGCTGTTCTACTGCCCTCCTCTTCTCTTCCACCTCCTGTAAGAGCATTCTATCTATTTCATAGTGAGAGCCTCCATGCCCTGCCATCATCTCCTCTATCTTCTCCAGCAGCTCTGTGACCTGAGTCCCATCAGCCCTGTTCTCATTGTTGAGAACATGATACCTGTTCCCACATTTCTCTATGAGCTCTTGGAGGGCCCTCCCTTTAGTCTCAATGTGCTGCTCAATGGTTGTGTCTCCCAGCCAGTCTCCCCTGGTGAACAGCACTATAGTGTGTCTCCAGACTCTGTCACTGAGAAGCTCCAGGTGTTCCACCGCTGATCTTCTGTATGTATCACAGATCGCAATGCACACATTAATGACCAGGAAGAGAGCGCAGGGTCCCGGGGGACACAGAGACACACTGCGCACAATCTCCTGTTTATCCAGCTCTGCAGTGTCATTCACAGATTGATATTTCCGCCAGCCTGGTGTGTCGACCACAGTGACCTGTCTCCCAGCTACTTCCCCCTGTCTCTTCACACACTGTGCAGTTCTTACTCCAGACTCAAACTCCTCTCTGCCCAGGATGGTGTTTCCTGCTGAACTCTTCCCACTCCATCTCCCCCCAAGCAGCACAATCCTCAGCTCTGAGAGACGGTGCTCCTCCCCTGTCAGAGAGAAAGAGAACAATTTACTCCTCATCAGGAGTGTAACAGACATTCAGAGTTGAGCTGCTCTCTGTAAGTTTGGAGTGGAGAGTATTAATAATGAAATGATATTCATCACTATGGGCATATGACAGGTGGGATTTGGGTTAAACCTTCATGAACAAAGTTGTGCATGGAACTTTTGCACATATCAACAGAATGTCTTAATTTAATCAAAGCATTTTAGAGCCTGAAATTTCACAACATAATGCTTTCAATAATGTGATGGGAATATCTGAAGAATTAAAAATAATCACACAAAATCTACAGCAAGAAGAACATGGCTATATTTGTAAGTGCATTAGTGTTATGGGTCTGCTGGGTGACTCATCCTGCTAAGACATTGTTCCATAGTGTGGATGCACCCCACAGTCTGCTATCAAACCCTGATTGTGCAGTACAGGCTGTCCTGGCAGCTCCACAGGGCAGCATGTAATTGGCAGCAGCAGGGAGAGTTCAGTCAGCAGGATTTTCTGTGTCTCATCAAGCACTAGCAACCGTCTCAGTTCAACTGAGTGTCTGAGGCCTAAACACGCTCATGAAATGAGCTCCTGCTACTCAACAACTGTAGAGGGGGGAGAAGTTGGCTTCTGGCAGCCCACACTTCAAAGAGACTATGTGCTTCTCTGCACTCTGTTTAATCAACAAGGAGGGCTGTAGTGATGAGACAGGATCATGAATGAAACTTGGCATTTTTGTTATTGCGAGACAAATAAAAAAAATCACAGTACAGATTGTTTTATAAATTGTGAATACCCATTATTTGATTGGTGTTCTCTCATACAGAAATTATATCAAGCTTTCTACAATATTAAAATGCACATATTGGATTCTCTAAGCAACCACTCACACTTCAGTATGCAGCACAATGGAAAGTCAGGAGAAAATAAGGACAGGTACAGACGAGTGATAAATTATAGGAAAAAACTAGTGTCTTAGTAAGGTTTTGGGCCACCATGAGCCACCAGAACAGCTTCAATGCACCTTGGCATAGATTCTACAAGTCTTTGGAACTCTACTGTAGGGATGGGACACCATTCTTTTTAAAGAAATTCCCTCATTTGGTGTTTGATGATGGTGTTGGAGAGTACTGTCAAACACGTCAGCCCAAAGACCCCAGGAACATGCTCTCCACAGCATAATAGAGCCACAGGACCCCCTCACTGTAGTGGTCAAGCATTGAGGCCTGTATCATTCTCTTGGTGTATGCCACACATACATTCGCCCACTTGTTGAGAATGTGGTGAAGTATGACTTATCTGACCATATCATTTTTTCCCACATCTCTGTAGACCAACACTTATGGTTTTTGTACCACTGAATTCTGAAATGTGCATTCGTCTTTGTAATGAGGGATTTTTGCTCTACAACCCCACAATAATATCCCTCTCTATGTAGTTGTCGACAATCTGTTCTTGTAGACAGTCTGTTCATGTCCTGCATTGACATTCTCAGTCACCTGAGGAAGAGTTGATCTTATGTTTTTCCTCACATATCGCACTAATGCGCAAGCATCACTGTCATCCCAGTGTGCTTTTGACCACAATTTTCAACCCCATTCACTGCTGTCTTTCCCATTGATCTACATGCAGATGTCACTTTAGCTACTGTTCCTTTTGAAACACTAGCCAGTTGAGCAGTGTTTGTGACTGAAGCTCCTGTCATCCGGGCCCAACCCTCTTTCAAAGTCACTAAGATCTTTTACCTCCTGCAATCTTGATCCAAAATCCAGGTCAACCCGGCCTACTCTGCATTTTTACACATTCCTCAGAGCATGATAGAATATTAATTGCTTAATTGCATCATGCAATACACCTGTATGGAAGCATCTGCATTCATTATGTTTCTCCATTTATTTATTCAGTTTTTTCCTTTAATTTGCCACCCGTCTGTATATTCATCTCTATGGAGAAACACATTTCATTGATAACACACACCTCAATGGAAAATGATTGAACACAGATAAGATTAATCTTAAAATTCCGCTGTAATTCATCTAAATGCAATTTCAATTAATAGAAAAACCCTCAAAATGTGATCTGATTGTCTGTCTCGGTTTATTAACCCTCATCATCCTCTGTTTGACTTCACCTTCCACTGCCCAATTTTCCGAACTGAGTGGTTGTCTTGGCGCCACACAACACACTCCTGAAGTGTATACGTGCTGTGATTGGTCCCAGTAATGTGGGCATGAGCGAAAGGATGTTTTAAAATCTGATTGGCTGGTCTGCACTCAGTAAAAAAAATTCGTTCCAAAAAATTTTTCCAATTCGTCCTGTCCGAAAAATCCGCAAATAAAAGCAAGCCACAGGCAATTACAAATGTAAACAGGCTGCATTTATTTGTGGACCAGCCACATTTATTTAAAGATCACCTGAATTTAATGATCAGCTACATTTATTTGTATACCCATTACATTTTTAAATTTATTTTAGAGACAATAATAAACCCATGAAGAAAATTTTTCTACACAGAAAGAGGACACTCACCATGATGAGAGGTCACAACACCAGCTGCCATGTCAGCCCCTCTCTTTGTCCAGTTTCCTCTGCAAAATAAAATATTTTAATGGCATTTTAATGAAATCATTATCAGTTTTTGTTTAGTACGCTTATTCTTCTTCTGTTGATTTTTTGCTAAAATATTTTCACACACAAAGTGTGCCACATTTGCACATCAGGTGTTTCTCCATCTTTTAGTTCTTGCTGGGATCGTTCACTTTCTTGGGCCATTTTTTCAGTTTTTTTTGCATATTTTCAATAGCCACAGACAGACTTTATGTTAAGACATTTTACATATTTAGAGAAGCTTTTGATGATGAGTATTCGAGGCATCAGGGGTTTGTGGTTTAAATGAAGAAAATACACTTCAAAATGAAACTGAACTCTTTTGTACAGCCTTCCGTGATCAATGTTTTTTCTTTGTATCTTTTTTCCTGCCAAGGTAAGTCAAACAGGTTTGACTGCCTTTTTGTAAAAATATGTTTGACCAAATTTTTTTGAACTTTGAAAGTCAACATTTAATGTAATAATAAGAGATGAAACTAGCCCCACCCTTTTCTAACATGAAAACATCACATTGAAGGTGCTTACTTTATACTCATTTTACATTATGGTAAGGGATAGAGTTGATTAAATATCGTGTCTTGCTTTGAGACATTATGAAATATTGTATCTTGCTTTGAGACAATAATGTAGTCTGAGTGGTTCAAGTGAGAACATTGAGAGGTATAAACTAGTCATGAATATTTATATATTAGGCATACAATCTATCAGTGTAAATCCAAAGTATGCATTAATACATACATACATACATATATGCATGCATGCATGCACTGCATGACAAAAGCAGCCCGGTGGCCAATCAAAACCAAGCCATTGGCTGATAAAACCTACCCAAAAACCAGCTCAGTATCAGAAGTCAAAATATGTCCCTGATAAACCCTATGCACTACTTTTTCCAACAGCATTACTATCATTGCCAAATCTATTGTAACATTTACCAACTAATATTTTTATTGTAGCAGGGCTAAAAACATGTGCAGTTTTCACTAATAGTTATTTCACCAATTATCTTAATGAATAAATATTCATAAATAAATTAATTCATTATCATAAATAAAGTATAGCTCACTGATAGCGTCAAACATTCAATGATGTACAAATGACATTGTTGCTGTGCTGTCTGTCTCTTGCAGTTACTGCAATTACATTCTTATTTCTGCTGACATACCATATTCGTCCTGTTAATTCACTACTTCAATCACACACTCACAGCACATGTGTGTGCAAATAGGCTATGTACAGTGGTTGAATTAAAAAATTATTTCCACTTACCTGTCCGATGTGTAGTTGAGGTTGATCGTCTTTCAGCTGATGATATAAATAATGATAGCTTCGATTTTGTTTGTTTAAACTCTTTGCCGACGTTGTGGGAGTGGTGCATTTTGGTTCCAGTAGAGCAGGTTTGTCAGAATGCGGATGGGAAAAAAATAACCTTACAGGCAGTCTAACTGTGTTTGTGCCAGCTCGTTCGGAGCATGCCTTATGATCATGTGTATGTACTGACCTGGAGTCAGGTTAGGATTTAGAGTAATTAGGACTTGATTTTACAATCCCTTCAGCTGATTGGTTCTTACTCGTAGGGTGCGGGGTGGAGGGACAGATGGCTTACAGGGTCCATACTTTTTCACTGTAAGAAGGAAAGATCTGTTCAAATCAAATGGACTTTGCCTTTTCATCTGAAATTTGTCAGACACAGTAAGCGAACATAGGCTACTTAAAAAAGAAAAATGCTAATGTCATATAGGGTGGCACGGTGGTGCACTGGGTAGCACTACCACCTCACAGCAAGAATCTCAGCTTGGGCCTTTCTGAGTGGAGTTTGCATGTTCTCATCGTGTCGGTGTGGGTTTCCTCCGGGTGCTCCGATTTCCTCTGACAGTCCAAAAACATGCAAATAGGCTGATTGGAGACTCTAAATTACCCATGGAGGGAGTGAATGTTGCGTGAATAGATTCAGTAAGCTTGCTTCATGTTTATCTGTGAAGGAGAAAGATACATTCCTAGTGTCAACCCACCCTTTTAAGATAATGCCAATCATGTTTCTACTATAGCCTGAAAATGGCCGGGGTTGCAGTTCTGGCAGCCACCCAATCAGTAAGTGGGAACACATTTCCCTGCATTTGTCAGGCTATGATGTCATAGGAAACAAAGCATAAACATAATGCAGGTTTACAAGAATGTTCCCAAGCAACATATATTTTTGTAAAACTTCCTTATGCTATACCATCAATATGATGCAGTGTAACATTGCAGAAATATAATGAGAATATTACAGAATCCAAAATGGCAGACATCTACTGACTAATAATAATAATAATAATAATAATAATAATAATAATAATAATAATAAAATACATTCTCTTAAAAGGTGGCAAAAGTTATTGGTGGTTTTAATATCCTGACATATATTAAGTATAGAAGCAGTATATTTGACAACACATCTTCTCCTAAACAATCATCATTTATATAAGGTTAGCTGGGCCTCGCTCTGGATAAGAGCGTCTGCTAAATGCCTATAATGTAATGTAATGTAGTGTGTGTTGGGAGGGGCTCAAATGCATTTATTTATTCTTCACACTCTGTTCTTTTAAGACAGCTTTTTGCACTGGGGCATTTAGCAGCCTGTCCACCATGTCCAAACATGACCGATACTATGTGTGGTAAGTACTTACATTTGTGCAGATTTAGGCCAGTTGTTTAAGGCTTCATATGATTTTAACAACAAGTCAGACGAAACTCTGAGGAGGGTTTAGTGCAAAAGACTGCAAGGGTAATGGAAATGGTGTTTAAAATACTTACATTCAAATTCTCTCAAGTCCTTGACTAAATCACAAATCAAATCGAATAACCCTGTGGAAATTAGTATACAGCAGCCATGCTGGAATAAAGAGTTAACTATACCTTTAATTAGAAACTATTTATTTTCAAAAATCTTTCTGCACCAATTTACACTGTTTTTGAGTTTCACCCTCTCCCCCAAACTTGTGCTCAGTGCTGGTATTGAAGCTTGAATACAAACCTCATTTAGCCAAAGTTTCATTAAAAAAACCTGACAAACCTGCTTAAAGGACAGCATGGTATAAGTGTATCACACCCAAGTGCTCTGACATTCTGGCATAATGCTGATGATGAGGCTAAATGAATGTTTCAATTCAGGGCCAAAAATATTATCAGAATATCTTTATTAATATTTTCAAACATGATGCTAGGTCTCATACAACCAAACATAAGCTTAGGCTCTTTTTCACTTCAGGAAAACAGCCCTGACTCTGTGCTTACTCTATAGGCCTATACTGGCCAACACTGTGAACCTTTGTTCTAGTATGAGAAGCACAGATAAAGCAAATTGCATTTTGCAGTTATTTCACTGCAACTGCAGGTTTTTAAAGGTACTTCAGGTATTTGCTTAAAACAAAAAAAAATTAAAAAATGATTCCAACAAAGAAAGTAATAAAAAACACAAGGGCACTATATTAGGCATGTGAAAGTGTGTGAAAAGTGCTATTATGAGTCCCTTTTACCGTATGGAGAGCCCTATATACGCCTCCACATGAAAGGCAGTGGGATTGTGCTGGCAGTACACAGTGTGCAGGTCTCATTCGATCTTTCTCAAAACCTTTTACCCAAAACCACAACAGTGTTTGAGTTGTGTATTTATATAATTATAGGTGAATTAGATATTTATATAGTATCATGTGACATACACATACTTTTACTGAACATTCATTTTTTGTTGCAAATACTTGTCACTTTGGTGAGTCGTGTGGTGTGGTCCATAGGAGGGTTTATGTAAGGAGGGCTATCCACTCTCCTTTATATATAGAAATATATATAGAAATTATATAAATAGGCCTATGTTAATGTAATGGTGGAGTTGGCGGTGAACCCAAGAGCAGAGAAAGGCTGCAGGAGAATTGGGATTGAGTTGCAAAAAATAACAGGGACTTTAATGAGTCAAATCAGGATGTGAGCATACAAAAAACCAAGAGGGCTCAGAACAAAAAAACCAAACACTGGAGACTATGTACAACACTGAAAGAGCACCTGATCAGAGGCCAGCACAGAGCAGCAGGCACGAAGGCTTAAGACTCAGGAAGGAGCAAAGAAACTATGCAGAATAAATGGTGTAACTAATTAGCTCTCGAATTGCAAACAGCTGAACACATGATCACATAATCAGCATTCATGATGACTATGTCGCCCTCTGGCGACCAGCAGGAGGGGGTGCAGCTTGGATCCTCACAGTTACAGTTTTTCTCAATTGTTTAAACACATTTTCTGAAATTATAGCTCAATTTCTCAAAACTCTAAACACAAAGCACAGCAACAGTTAACCTTTTGCCAAAACTACACAAATCTCTTGCAAAATGCATTCATGCATTCAAAACCATGTTCTCTCTTCTCAAAACTGACTTTTTCCATCAAAATGATTCACACAGGCCTCATATGAATAGGTCTTATTGAGCATTGATTTCACACTGGTGCGATTAATTTAAAAACACAACCATCAAAATACTGTATATATGTTTTGGCCTCATGAGGTCATGTTACATATTCAAGTTATAGAATTAAAGTGTAAAAATAGCTTATGTTTTCTCCTTTTTTGAAGTTTTAATTTTCTTTTTGAGGGGTCCCAAAATAGGCTGCAATTTTACAATAAATATAAAGACTGTTGCCATGATACAATACAGGAAATATATCATCATATAAATAGTGCATTTCAGTACAGTACAGCAAAGTGTGTGAACTGTTATCAGTTTGAGTGTTGTTGTTATTGTATGATACATTGCACATTTACTGTATTGTCCTGCCAATGAGGTACAATTGGGCTGCACTCACAACCCAGGTTCCATCATGAGTCATACTGAACATTGTTAGAAGTGTTTTTTCATTTTTCTTATCAGTGCAATTATGAGATAACATTTGTGTCTTCTCAAAACTAGAACATACTTAGACTGGTCAATGGATGTAATGATCTGTTATCATATATGAAATCAATGAACAAATTCAAAAAGGTAACAAAGCAAATCTTTATTTGTTACTGTAAAATAAGTCTTTGTTCAGCAGACTGCAAAAATAAAAATTGTAGTTTGTAGGCCTGCTGTAAAAACAAAACAAATACATGATCAACCAAAGTTGCACGTATTTCATTTGAAATATTAGCTCGTCTCCCTCTTCTTCGTCCACCTCGTACACGTCCACCTCGTACACGTCCACCTCTACCTCTACCTCTACCTCTACCTCTACCTCTACCTCTACCTCTACCTCTACCTCTACCTCTCTGTGCTGTGTGTTGCTCCATTGTTTTCCAACACAATAGAGGTCACCGGAGGTCTCTTTTATGCTCTGGCAGATAATTGAAAAGTTTAGCCAATTGAGTTTGAGCAGGTGTGGCGTGAGTGAGACCAATTGGTACTTAGAGTTTGGTATTTGAAGGCCAGTGTTTTCCATGTGAACAAACAAGGCTTGATTATGAAAATTGTGCTAAATGATGAGATTTTGTGTGTAGAGTTGTGTGAAAATGTGATTTAGAATTGCTATTTGAGTGAAAACAAAGGAATTGTGCTTAGAGTTTTGCAGAAATAGTCTTTGTTGTTGACAAATGAGCTTCAAGTTTTCACTATCGTGTGCATAGTTCCAGTTTTAGTGTGTAAACATTTGAGAAAAACTGTAAATACACTAATGTGTCAAGGTATTTCATTCCCATTAAAGAGAATACATTTTTGTGTTTTATTATTTATTACTACCTTGCAGACCGGCTGTGACAGTCCAATGTAGAATCAGTGCCAGGCTGCTGCACACCATGAAAGGAAGTCCATTTCAGAATCACTGCCAGCTTAATGATCCAGTTGAACTCGGTCTGAGTGAACTCATTCAGTTTAATGATCCAGTTGAACTCGGTCTGAGTGAACTCATTCAGTTTTTAATGGGAAATCATCAGGCAAACAGAAGCAGGAAGATATTCTGTATCACTTACGGTGGCAAATCCAATTAAGGTCGATTTCTGTTAGTTTCTTTATCAATGCCGCTTAGGTCCATGTGAACAGTTGAACTTAATTTCTAATGCGTCCCGCAATCCCAAATCCAGTAACTCAGTTCCTTTAACGTAATCCACAAATAACAAGTTACTCTCAACTCCATAGGTAATGATGCAAGGTAATTTATTTTCCCAAAAACAACACAGGTTTTCAACCAGGAGGAAAAAACTTTTGGTTGTAGTTAAGGTATGTTAAGGTCACATTATGGTAAGTTACTTTATGTTATGTTACATTTACATTATTCAGACCTGGGTCAAATACATATTTAAAGTATTTTATTTACTAGAAAATACTTATTTAGAAATTATTTGAAATTCAGCATTTACAAATACTGAGTATTTCAATTACAAAATGCATGTGAAAATACATTTAAGGAGAATTTGCATGTATTTGCAAAAACTTAATGTCTTAAATATGTCTTAAAAACATTTTAAATACTGAATATTCAAATTCAAAGTGTTTGATTACATGGAATTATTTGAAAACAATGTCACAACATGAGGCCAGTGGTGTAACATGCATGGAGAGTGGATGTGTTTGTGTGGAGAGTGGATGTGTTTGCATGGAGAATGGATGTGTTTGTGTGGAGAGTGAATGTGTTTATGTGGAGAGTGGATATGTTTGTGTGGAGAGTGGATGTGTTTCTGTGGAGAGTGGATGTGTTTGTGTGGATAATGGATGTGTTTGTGTGGAGAGTGAATGTGTTTGTGTGGAGAGTGGATGTGTTTGTGTGGAGAGTGGATGTGTTTCTGTGGAGAGTGGATGAGTTTGCATGGAGAGTGGATGTGTTTGTGTGGAGAGTGGATGCGTTTGTGTGGATAATGGATGTGTTTGTGTGGAGAGTGGATGTGTTTGATTGCTGTCTTCTGATAGGCCCTCAAGGTGTTTACATGAGTCAGGACTTATGACTCACAAGTTTTTCATTTTCAAATCAAGACATTGCAAGAGCCAAAGAAAAAATTCTTTGCATTTTGTGATATTAATCATCAGTTCCCACACCTTAACAAAAAAAAATTGGACAAATTACATTTAATATGTAAAAAAAACGTTTCAGGAGCATGGTTTATGTACCGGTTGAAACCTTTTGGCAAATTCATTCTACTGCTATAACCATCATAAATAAATGTTCAACTTTTTAGGCATCGGAGCCAGCAATTTTATACTCCGGATTATTTCTATATTGCGTTATCATGTTCATATAAGGTTCATAAAGCACGCACAGCTATTGCACTTTAGCCCTTGAGTTGGCATTAAATTCACTAAAAAAACATAATTTTCCTGTTTCATGGCTTATTGTAGAAAGCCCCATTCTAAAAAAAAAAAAAAAAAGCACAAAACAGTAAACACAGTAATGGTATCTTGTAATTATCCCCAAACATGGAACATGCTGCATGCTGCATCTATGTGGACATAGAGCCAGTGATCTGCCACTTGTGTTAAAAGCTAAAAGATTAAAGGCTGTTCAGCGGGAGCTTTATACTGATGGAAATCGTGTCTTTTCTTCCTTTCTTTTCAAGAGGCTACTGACACCACCTCATGTGAGGCATGCAGCCTGTACCATAATGACAGCGTTAGCATTGCGAGTGACCTGTGATCACAATATTTTAATGGATTTTTTTACGTTCCACGTTTCATTTTCACATGTATTGAACGGCAGATTAATTCAGTCTGAAACATACACAATTAATTTTATCGCTTGAAATGCAAAATAGAACAGATATCTCTGGAAAATTGAATGATGACAGTTTGTGCTATTTGTATGAGTAACTAATTTAAAAATATATATTTCTGAAACATACTTGCCTTTTCTTTATTCAAAGAGTAACAGTATCTATTTGATATGTATGCAATTATTTTATTATTTGGTTGTGTGTGTAAGGTAGGTTGTTTGGATGGCTGGATACTTACCAGCTTCAGAGATATGCAGCAGAGCAATATGCTGCTAAAGACACCGGGAACGTTACCTGTACGTTACAAATATTCTACACCACACCTGTCCAAAAATCGACCCTACAAGGAAAAGTTTTATTTAAAGCAAATAAATAAAAAAGTGTAGTATCAACAAATCAGTACAAATAAAGATAAAATGGCCAGAGTACAATAGGTTTTAAGCTTGGTATATTTTCCTGAAAAATCTGTCAAAGAGTTATTAAATTGCAAATGTACGACGAAAGATCACATTAGTCTCGTGCATATTTCATATGTAGATTAATTCACTCACTTTAAAGTTCACTAAGGTATCAAGGAATTTCATGATAGGGTTTGTGTTCCTGTGAACACCGTGGTTTCCCCCAGGTGGAGGCGCTGCACCTCCCCAGAATTCATGAGCACCTCCGAAAACATCAGAGACAAATCAATAACACCTCTGACTCAGGCCTCCATAATCTTACATTGAACCGTTCAATAAATGTGGTGCGATTGAACAAGACTGGCTTTGGCTTTATGAAGCCATGTTTTCACCAGGCCAGGTGTTCACTATACCAGTGGTTCCCAAAGTGGTGGGTAGAACCCGTGGGGGAGACACGATGGGGGGGGAGGGGAGGGGTTGGGGTCGGGGGGGACTGCTTACAAAATTTACAGTTAACAAAGGGGGGCCCTGACCAAAAAATGTTTGGGAATCACTGGGCTATACCCTGCAAATACCATGACTTGCCACTTCTCGCCACCGCTGCTTACCCTCTGAGGCACTTCCCCTCCCACTATTTTCCTGGGGAAAGCCCAGCAAAACCCTATGCTTATCCTGTGTAGTTAATATCAGAAATTGTTACTAAAACTGACAATTGTCGTGGATCTATTACTTGAAGTACCAAAATATATGTAATATACACGAATAAAACATATACACAGTATTGTCAGTATGTCACTTGAATTATGCCACCTGCACACCAGAAGCATTGCAACAGAAAAAAAGATCAGAGAGGAATCCAGTGAAAACAAATGTGCCCATCAGGGGACTCCCTGCCAATCAGCGGATGACATGGGCATAGCCGAGGTTCAAACTCGCACTCCACTGCCATTACACACTGAGCCAGTCATATAGATACACAGATATGTTATATAAATTTGTCTATGTCATGTATACTATGAAATTACACAGCTTTCAAATTCAATCTAGTTTTCAGTTGTATATTGGCATGCCCATAGCCATCAGAATGGCTTTGATTGCATTGAATGAATCACAGAATATTTCATATTTTTACAGGCCTTTCAGTTACAACTGATCACAGACGATAATCTCTGAAGTTATTACTATGAAAGACTTGGAAATTTTAAAATCACAAACATTGAAAAGTAAATGTATGGTTTTGGAAAAAACATCAGATGAAGTAGTTACACAATCTACCACATGGGGCAGTGTAGATTAGTGTTTAGTGTGGCATGTCACCTACACTGTCCTCTTCCAGGGTCACCCTGTCAGGCTCCTCTGCTTCACTCACTACAGAACTCAGTGTTCCATATCCAGATGATGCTGAACTCTCTGGTTTACTCAATTTCAGCCACCGTAACACCTTCTTACTGGAAGGTTTCTGAGCAGGTTGGTAATCCCACACAGAGCTGCCTGCTTCAGAGGGGGCTGGAGTCCCTCCACTCACTGTAACACAACAACACCAACAAGAAGCTCTGTTACACTCATATTCACATGCATTGTATTCTGTTATATTTTTGTTATTTTCTGAAACTGTGGCATCATAACATTTTTGAGATCTTTCTAATTCACATAATAAGGTAATTTCGGGTCATTATGTAAATAATTCACTTCTCTGGTGCAGCATGGACAGATTTTTTCATTTGTACTTAATTTGCAATCATATGTTAAATTGATCCAAATTACATGTTTAATGTTCATATGTTTGTCCAGATGGTTATTACATCCTTTGTTTTAAACGTAATATTTTAGTCTGGTGTTCATATATTTGGGAGGTATGGGTTTTAAGGGTTACCTTCTGAACTTATGTGGACAGACACTATTTACAAACAACTTCACACGTCCACACAATAAAGCCTCAGACTAAGGGGATTTTGTTTTTTTTTTCCTTCTTCTGCTTCTTCTTTTTCCTGCCAATTACATCACAAATGCTCCAGGCCCACGAAGAATACGTCTCCCCATTGGACATTTAGCTACATCAGCCAATAAAACCATCGGATTCACATGGAAAATTGACATATACAGAACTGCACATTAAAAAGAAAAAAGACCCTTGTAGCAAGTTCACTAGTAGCTCACTGGTAGCGCATTTGCTTTAAGGACCTTTGGATAAGTGAGAGGCACAGACTTGGGAAAATCTCTAACTCGTTACCTAGGCTGGCTTGCTAAAAAATAATTGCATAAGAAATTTAAACTATTGCATTTGTAGCTGAAAAATCGACGCAGGAAACTCATTTATTTTTCTGAAATGCAGTCACTATCATTTCACGCATCGTTCACATTTCGATGATAAACAACCTGAAACGGTCATCTAACTTCGTTAAAAGTACGAGCAAACGACAAAATTGGAATAGATTTTAGGCTGTGTGGCTGCTCCAACATGTTAACATGGGCGCCGAAATGAAAAGCAAGAGGTTCCGCGAGCGTCACGCACACGCAGGGTAAGTGGTGCGGACCGGGCTTTATATATGCAAGTAACGTGACGTTTTTATATATTTAAATGTGTTTTTCTTCAGATAAAACTTACAAGAAGGTAGAAGAATATCCATGCTGCTTCTCCTCTTTAATGGTAGTGTGGATCCCTCTTTCTTTGAGTCAACCACAATCTTTGACATTCTCTCTATCAGCTCCTCCTCTCTTCTGCTCCATTCCTCCTCAAACCTCTTCTGCTCGTCCATTTTTAGTCCAAATAACATTTGTTTTAACGTGGAAAATAAGCCCTGGCTGTGTGTCTCCTCAAAAGAAAAGTGAACACCCCTGTTCTTGGCTACCATGTCCTCTATCTTCTCCAGCAGCTCTGTGACCTGAGTCCCATCAGCCCTGTTCTTATTGTTGAGAACATGATACCTGTTCCCACATTTCTCTATGAGCTCTTGGAGGGCCCTCCCTTCAGTCTCAATGAACTGCTCAATGGTTGTGTCTCCCAGCCAGTCTCCCCAGGTGAACAGCACTATAGTGTGTCTCCAGACTCTCTCACTGAGAAGCTCCAGGTGTTCCACCACTGATCTCCTATGATCCTCTTTGAATGCTGAGCCCACATCAATGACCAGGAAGAGAGCGCAGGGTCCCGGGGGACACAGAGACACACTGCGCACAATCTCCTGTTTATCCAGCTCTGCAGTGCCCATCACAGAATAATTACTCCACCAGCCTGGTGTGTCGACCACAGTGACCTGTGTCCCAGCTACTTCACCCTGTCCCTTCACACACTGTGCAGTTCTTACTCCAGACTCAAACTCCTCTCTGCCCAGGATGGTGTTTCCTGCTGAACTCTTCCCACTGTCACTCCCCCCCAGCAGCACAATCCTCAGCTCTGAGAGACGGTGCTCCTCCCCTGTCAGAGAGAAGGAGAACAATTTACTCCTCATCAGGAGTGTAACAGACATTCAGCTCTGAGATGAGCTGCTCTCTGTAAGTTTGGAGTGAAGAGTATTAAAAGTGAAATTAAATTTAATATTGAAGACCAAAAAGAATTGGCAAAAAAATTTGTAGGTGCACAGTTGAGCAGGAAATTTATTTCTTTATACCAATGACTCATTCAGTTCAAAGCATATTGACAGCCTAAAAGGTCAAAATACAAATCTTGTATAACTGTGATGAAAACATGTTAAAAAATTAAAATATCAGAACAGTAATTTTTGTTAAAAGGATTATTACTCAGAATTTAAAGTCAAAAGTTATAAAGGGCTGCTGGGTGGCTTATCATTCTAAGACACCGTTCCAGTGTGTGGATGCACCCCACAGTCTGCTATCAAACCCTGACTGTGCAGCGCAGGCTGTGCTGGCAGCTCCACAGGGCAGCATGTAATTGGCAGCAGCAGGGAGAGTTCAGTCAGCAGGATTTTCTGTGTCTCATCAAGCACTAGCAACTGTCTCAGTTCAACCGAACATCTGCAGCGTAAACAAACTCATGAAATGAGCTCCTGCTACTCAACAACTGTGGAGGGGAAAAAAGTTGGCAGCTGACAGCTCACACATCAAAGGGTGTGTGTGCTTCTCAGAGCCCCGTTTAATTGGAGTGGCAGCAGTAATGAGACTGGATTATGAATAAAACTGGGCATTGCCAACAGGGAGATAAATGAACTAAATGCAGTGAAAATGATTTTTAAACTATGACTACAACCTTTCTGTATGGCCCTCATTAAAACAAAAATAAATTAAAGCATTCCATATTTTTAAATGTACAAACTGGCCTCATTAATCACCCACTCACACCTCAGAATGCAGCACAGGGGAAAGTCAGGAGAAAATAAAGACAGATACACACTGTTCTCTGGAGTAACACTTTTCATTGGTAAAAAACCTCAGTGGAATGTGATTCAACGCAGTCATGATTAATATAAATAATCTAGAGAAAATCCTCTAAAAAATTATTTCAATAAATGAAAAAAACTCACCCCCAAAAAGGGCTCTGAGAGTCTCTTTCTGATTCTGAACCTTCGTCATCCTCTGTTTCACTCGTTCTTCCACTGCCCTCCTCTTCTCATCCACCTCCTGTAAGAGCATTCTATCTACGTCATAGAGAGAGCCTCCATGCCCTGCCATCATCTCCTCTATCTTCTCCAGCAGCTCTGTGACCTGAGTCCCATCAGCCCTGTTCTTATTGTTGAGAACATGATACCTGTTCCCACATTTCTCTATGAGCTCTTGGAGGCCCCTCCCTTCAGTCTCAATGTGCTGCTCAATGGTTGTGTCTCCCAGCCTGTCTCCCCTGGTGAACAGCACTATAGTGTGTCTCCAGACTCTCTTACTGAGAAGCTCCAGGTGTTCCACGTCTGATCTTCTGTGTTCCTCTCTGAAGGCTGAGCTCACATCAATGACCAGGAAGAGAGCGCAGGGTCCCGGGGGACACAGAGACACACTGCGCACAATCTCCTGTTTATCCAGCTCTGTGGTGTCCATAACAGAATATGTCTTCCACCAGCCTGGTGTGTCGACCACAATGACCTGTCTCCCAGCTACTTCACCCTGTTTCTTCACACACTGTGCAGTTCTTATTCCAGACTCAAACTCCTCTCTGCCCAGGATGGTGTTTCCTGCTGAACTCTTCCCACCCCCTCTCCCCCCCAGCAGCACAATCCTCAGCTCTGAGAGACGGTGATCATCCACTGTCAGAGAGAAAGACAACAATTTACTCGTCATCAGGAGTGTAACAGACATTCAGCTCTGAGATGAGCTACTCTTAATAGTGAAATTATATTTATTACTGAGGACATATGTCAGATGGGATGTGAGTTTAACCATCACAAACAAAATTGTGCCTGAGACGTTTGAACATATCAGTGTAATGTCTTAATCTGTTCAATGCATTTTATAGCCTGAAATGTCGGGAAACAAATTGCTTTTCATAATGTGATGGGAATATCAGAAGAATTGCAAATAATCACACCATATCTCTGCCAAGAAGAGCATTGATATGATTTTCATTACAAGAGTTTTATGGAGCTGCTGGGTGGCTCATCCTGATAATACACTGTTCCTGAGTGTGGATGCACCCCACAGTCTGCTATCAAACCCTGACTGTGCAGTGCAGGCTGTGCTGGCAAATCCACAGGGCAGCATGTAATTGGCAGCAGCAGGGAGAGTTCAGTCAGCAGGATTATTTTTGTCTCATCAAGCAGTAGCAACCGTCTCAGTTCAACTGAGCGTCTGCATCCTGAACACACTCATGAAATGAGCTCCTGCTACTCAACAACTGAGGAGGTGAAAGAGGATGGCAGCTGGCTGCTCACACTTCAAAGAGAATGTGTGCTTCTCTGAAACCTGTTAAATCTGGGTGGCTGTAGAAATAAGACTGCATTACGAATAATACTGCATATTGTCAACTGTGAAAAAAATGAAAAAATGCAGTGAAAATGATTTTCAAACTATGACTACAACCTTTCTGTTTGGCCCTCATTAAAATAAAAACAAATTAAAGCATTCCACATTTTTAAATGTACAAATTGGCCTCTTTAAGAACCCACTCACACCTCAGTATGCAGCACAGGGGAAAGTCAGGAGAAAATGAAGACAGCTATACACCTTTCACTGGAGTAACACTTTGCATTAGTAAAACATCTCAGTGGAATATGATTCAAGACAGTAATGATAAATGTAAATATTCTACTGAAATTCTTATAAAAATAATTCAATAAATGAAAAAAATTTACCCTCAAAAAGTGCTCTGAGAGTTTTTCTCTGATTCTGAACCTTCGTCATCCTCTGTTTCACTCGTTCTTCCACTGTCCTCCTCTTCTCTTCTACCTCCTGTAAGAGCATTCTATCTATTTCACAGTGAGAGCCTCCATGCCCTGCCATCATCTCCTCTATCTTCTCCAGCAGCTCTGTGACCTGAGTCCCATCAGCCCTGTTCTCATTGTTGAGAACATGATACCTGTTCCCACATTTCTCTATGAGCTCTTGGAGGGCCCTCCCTTCAGTCTCAATGTGCTGCTCAATGGTTGTGTCTCCCAGCCAGTCTCCCCTGGTGAACAGCACTATAGTGTGTCTCCAGACTCTCTCACCGAGAAGCTCCAGGTGTTCCACCACTGATTTCTTCTCTGTATCTCTGAACGCTGAGCTCACATTAATGACCAGGAAGAGAGCGCAGGGTCCCGGGGGACACAGAGACACACTGCGCACAATCTCCAGTTTCTCCAGCTCTGTGGTGTCCTTCACAGAATAATTCTTCCACCAGCCTGGTGTGTCGACCACAGTGACCTGTCTCCCAGCTACTTCACCCTGTCTCTTCACATACTGTGCAGTTCTTATTCCAGACTCAAACTCCTCTCTGCCCAGGATGGTGTTTCCTGCTGAACTCTTCCCACTCAGACTCCCCCCCAGCAGCACAATCCTCAGCTCTGAGAGACGGTGCTCCTCCCCTGTCAGAGAGAAAGAGAACAATTTACTCCTCATCAGGAGTGTAACAGACATTCAGCTCTGAGTTGAGCTGCTCTCTGTAAGATTGGAGTGGAGAGTATTAAAAATAAAATGAAATTTTATACTGAAGACTAAAAAGAGTTAGGCTAGGCAGTAAATTTGTAGGTGCACAGTTGTGCATGAGACTTTTTTTGATACCAATATAATGTCTCATTCAGTTAAATACATATTAACAGCCTAAAAGGTCAAAATACACGTCTTTTAAAACTGTGATGAAAATATGTTAAAAATTTAAAATATCAGTACAGTAATTTTTGTCAAGAGGATTATTACTCGGAATGTAATGGCAAATATTATAAAAGGTTGCTGTGTGGCTCATCCTGCTAAGACACTGTTCCAGTGTGTGGATGCACCCCACAGTCTGCTATCAAGCCCTGACTGTGCAGCGCAGGCTGTGCTGGCAGCTCCACAGGGCAGCATGTAATTGGCAGCAGCAGCAGGGAGTTCAATAAGCAGGATTTTCTGTGTCTCATCAAGCACTAGCAACCATCTCAGTTCAACTGAGCGTCTGCAGCGTAAACAAACTCATGAAATGAACTCCTGCTACTCAAGATATGTGGAGGGATGAGAAGTTGGCAGCTGACATCCACACTTCAAAGGGTATGTGTGCTTCTCTGCACCCTGTTTAATCGGAGTGGCCGCAGTAATGAGACTGGATTATGAATAAAACGGGGCTTTGCAAACTGGGAAAACAACGAACTAAACGCAATGAAAATATTTTTTTAAACTACTACTACTGCCCCTCTGTTTGGCCCCTCATTCATACAGAAATTAAATCAATAATTCTACATTATAAAATTTAGACATTGACCTCTTTAAAGATCAACTGAAACACTTCAGTATGCAGCACAGGGGAAAGTCAGGGATAAAAAATAGGACAGATATACACCTTTCTCTGGGGTAACACTTTTCATTAGTAAAACACCTCAATAGAAAATAATTCAACACAGTATTGATTAATGGTAATATTCCACTTTAATTGACCTAAAAGTAAATTCTATAAATGAACGAAACTTACCCTCAAAAAGTGCTCTGAGAGTCTTTCTCTGCATCTGAACCTTCGTCATCCTCTGTTTCACTCGCTGTTCCACTGCTCTCCTCTTCTCTTCCACCTCCTGTAAGAGCATTCTATCTACTTCATAGAGAGAGTCTCCATGCCCTGCCATCATCTCCTCTATCTTCTCCAGCAGCTCTGTGACCTGAGTCCCATCAGCCCTGTTCTCATTGTTGAGAACATGATACCTGTTCCCACATTTCTCTATGAGCTCTTGGAGGGCCCTCCCTTCAGTCTCAATGTGCTGCTCAATGGTTGTGTCTCCCAGCCAGTCTCCCCTGGTGAACAGCACTATAGTGTGTCTCCAGACTCTCTCACTGAGAAGCTCCAGGTGTTCCACCACTGATTTCTTCTCTGTATCTCTGAACACTGTGCTCACATTAATGACCAGGAAGAGAGCGCAGGGTCCCGGGGGACACAGAGACACACTGCGCACAATCTCCTGTTTATCCAGCTCTGTGGTGTCCATAACAGAATATGTCTTCCACCAGCCTGGTGTGTCGACCACAGTGACCTGTCTCCCAGCTACTTCACCCTGTCTCTTCACACACTGTGCAGTTCTAATTCCAGACTCAAACTCCTCTCTGCCCAGGATGGTGTTTCCTGCTGAACTCTTCCCACTCAGTCTCCCCCCCAGCAGCACAATCCTCAGCTCTGAGAGACGGTGCTCCTCTCCTATCAGAGACAAAAGTTGAGTTAACAAACATCGCTTTTTGAGAAAATCAGCTGTTTGATTGATTTATATAATCCTTTAATCCTTTTCCTCTTTTCTGGTAAGTACGGTAAGTATTGGTTGTAAAAAAGAAACAATCAAAAAGAAAAAATCAATTTCTACACACCATGATGAGAGGTCACAACACCAGCTGCCATGTCAGTCGCTCTGTGTTGGTCCATTAATTCTGTAAAATAGAATTATTTTAATGGCATTGTAACACACTTCTGGGTATGTACACCATATAGCTAGGTTTGGGAAGGAGCAATGGGAGTAGACAATGTACCTTAAATGAATGGAGACGACACAATGTGCAAACTTTATAGAAAATTGTTCACTTTCGTGATATTAGAAAACAAAGTTTGTACCAACTTACAACTGTAACGAGTTTGCATCAATAAACTCCTTTTAAAGAAAAGAAAATAATAAACAGGCCTATTTCACACCGTGTGCGTTTGTTTGAAAGTCTTTTTCCTCGGGTGCACCCTCAGAATGAATGTAAGTGTGAATGTCTATGGCCTGCGTGGATACAGTTCGTAGTGACAATGAGAAGTTCAGTCTTTCCGGCAGATGATGTTTCTGTCCTCTGCGTGCGGTTGTCAATGAAGATCAAGCTGGGTGGCTCGCCATCACTAATTGTTGTTCAGCCATAGACTGATTTCTTTGATGCTGCACTCCCTTCCCTCCTCAGAAGATTGGGTCATCACAATCACAGGATCACAAAGACACCAGGGTCCCCAAAAGTCCGGGGTCTCCAAAAGACCTGACCTGTATTACAAAAAAGGGCGTACAATCTTCTGTTGTATGCAACATAATACTAGGGTAATAACATTATAGGCCCTTTATCTGTTATACTCTTTTTACTGTACAGTATAATATTCAACTGTACAATATAATATTCAACTGTAGTGTCAAAAATATGTTTTCTGAAAGATCGCCAAAACAGGTTTGACCTCCCTATAGCTAGCTGAGTGATAAGTAAAAAAGCTACTCTTATTATAGCTCTGTTACATTAGTAATCTTCGCGTCTCACATTGCGAATCCTCATTTTTAAGCTGTTCATCTCTCGGAAAGAGATTAAAATTTACGGAGAAGTTGAACCTTCCTTACATTGTGCATTGTGGAATACAGCAATGATTGTTATTTATGTTCTCTTATTTTTTTGGAACTTGAAAGGTTTTGAAAAGGCAATTTTCAGATTTATCCTAATTAATTGAATTAATGAATCATACATTTTATTCAATTTATTGACTTGAAACAATCGAGGAAATATTGGGTAGCATTGCTTTGGAATACAGTTTATTTAATTTTGGTGAGGCAAGATAGCCTATATTGTTTGTAGTACAGTAACTTGGCGTCATTTTGATATCAACACTTTTAATGGCAGGCCTAGATTTTGCCAGTTTGAATGAATGAGTTATAGACAGTGTATGTCTTGTATGTGAGTAACTTGGCATTTTTGTACGTTGAAAACGTGTTTTTTTTAAATGAGATATCATTTCTTTTTGCATTTTAAAAAGCATTTTATTATGAGAGTGAGAAATGTGAAGTGACCCTGTAAGAAACGGTCGTGGATTATGGCTATCCTTGTGTGAATTTGTACAGTCTGATGAGCGTGTACCGTTGAGCACTTTCGCTTTGCTATATGTAAAACAGTGGCCGTGACAAAGGGTGCGGTGGCGTAAGTATAAACGCATGAGAAGCTCAGCTGAAAAATGCCCAGTGTATGTACTCGCGGATTTGACGGCCATCCTACGAGCCTTGATTGACAAAATTATCAGCAAGCTCACAGAATTAGAGCTCCCGAGGTCGCAACTTGTGTACTCTTCTGTCCTGCTCCGTTTTCGGTTATTTCGTCGAGATGCACTTTTAGTGTTTGTAAGGTTTATAAGGCATTTTGATTGGCTTATCTGCAGGTAGGAGTCTTCTTCACTGTTTTTCTAAACTAGATCAGTGACCTTACGTGAGAATTGGAAGTAGTAGAACCGGAACACTTGATAGTGGAGATAAGGAGCAGACGCATATGACCCAGCAATGTTTGCATATGATAAAATAACAATAGTACGAGAAAAATGAGGAGAAATTATGAAATTGAGTAGTTGAAACAATATGTTTTTTAGCAGAATGGGCATGTAGGTGAAGTTTGACATGATCACAGACTATAGTGCAAAGTAAATGAAGTGACCATGAGCGAGATGCGTTTCCTTATCGAATGGTATATATAACAGACGGTATAAGAAATCACTCGTTAAAGTGGTGGGTGAAGTAACATGTGATAATGTGTAGGAAATCTATTGCACTGATGTACTTTTGGCATGTTCAGTACTAGTAGTTATAATTATGATTGAGTCATGATTATAAATGTAATGTTTTAATGGGGAGTTGCAGACAGTACATACGTAGTAATTGTTTGTGTGTGGGTAGACAGAGAACAGGGCGAGGTAACACGAATGTAGAAATGTGGCGTTTGCTGATAAGAACGTTTTCTACAGTAGCCAAGTGAAGAAATATAGTTATTAGAAATGGCAGCCTGTGCAACTTTTTAAGAAAATCAATACATTTGCCGTCATGAAATGCATATGGCTGGCCGTGAGTGACTTTTGGTACAGCAAATATAAGTGTAAGAAAATGTTAGTGTAAAATATGAAAACATCTACCTGAGGGCGAGGCGGGATTCGATCCTTTGACCGCTGGCTTTCCAGTGCGTAACTTTGGCAGTACGCCACCACGACATAATTATTTAATGCGTGAAATGTCATGTCAAACCTGTCCATGGTTTTAAAGAAGAACACAGGCCAGTAAGCAGTGCTGAGCTCTGGCTGAATCCATATGGCCTGGTGATATTGTAGCCGGTTAACTGGACGTGTAGATGGTACGTCATAATGCAGTGTATACATTCAGTGAACGCCGGGTAGATGTGGTGCAAAAGCAATAATGAGAAGTAATAGACAATTATTAGTGAGGAAAAAAACCAGGTTAAAGAAACTTGTTCCTGGCTGGGCTTCAACCGGCGACTTCATGGTCCATAGACTATAATTTTGACCACTAGGCCACAAACAGACTAGCTGTTAAGACTGGAAATGTTTTAGACTAAAAAGATATGGCTATTTTGCGTGGGTATTCGAGATTTTGATTGGCTCGTGTAGGTGAACGATGGGCTGGTGTCGGTAAAATGTCCAATAGGGAGACAATTTGTCTGTGGGATAGGCGGCAGGAAGAAGAAGAAGGGAAAAACGCAAAATCCCCATAGTTTAGGGCTTTATTGTGTGGACATGTGAAGTTGTTTATGAATTCTGTCTGTTGAAATGGGGTGAGAATGTACAGAATTTAATGTTTTTAAGGGCTGAGTGTCTGTGGCTGTTGTGGTTATTTCTGTGGGGAACCCAGAAAAGTGCCAAACTCTCAGTGCTGTATAGGCATGGGGCATGCTGCCCCGCCAAGGCATAACTTAAAAACACGTTTTCAACATACAAAAATGCCAAGTTACTCACAATGTTACCCAATGTTTCCTAAATCGTTTCAAGTCATTTGGCCCTGTGTTTTTTAATCTTACCATCTAACAATGTCGTCATTCAAATTTGACTGTTCTGTATCGCACTGTTTTTCTCTAACAGAAATGATTAATGTCATTAAAAGTAATTAAGCTCCGTTTTTACAATGCACAAATAAGCATTATAACATGGTTCATGAAGAACTCACTGTACCGTAGCTAAGTAACCATGTGAACAATATAGCCTGCGGCCAGCATACAAGGTAGTTATCTTAATAACCAGTGTAGCCAAAATTACCTTACAACAATCTCGTGTATAAGCATGTCAACAGGAATTTGTACACATAGTACAACTATTGAAAATTCATGCTTCGTACGGTCTTACCTGCAAATAAAATATAAAAGCTTTTAGCTGACCACATACGCAGACACTCGCTCTCAGCTCGCTTAGCTTGTTGCTAGTATTCCAGCAAAGCTTACTACCAAGCAAGATGTCCTGTGCCCGCGAATCTCACACTGACTGGAGGCCACTGCCATCTATTGGCATCAGCTGGTATCGCAGTAGCTAACAGAGGGACAGGAAGATTCTTGCAGTAATATGTATCTCATGAAGAACACATTTTCAACGTACAGGAATGCCAAGTTACTCGCATACAAGGTAGCTAACATCAACCCCTTAGCACACATGCCAAATCTGGCCAATCCTTGCCCATTTTTAAAGCATATTTAAAGCTTTATAACTCCAGATGTGAACACTACATTACAGGCATTTAGCAGACGCTCTTATCCAGAGCGACTTACACAACTTTTACATAGCATTTTACATTGTATCCATTTATACAGCTGGATATATACTGGAGCAATTTCGGTTAAGTACCTTGCTCAAGGGTACAACGGCAGTGTCCTACCCGGGAATCGAACCTGCGACCTTTCGGTTACAAGCCCAGTTCCTTACCCACTGTGCTACACTCCGTCCATTTTTCAAGTCTCTACAGAGACATGAAAAATGGTTTAAATGAAGCAAGACATTTTACAATACTAACTTAGATTAGTTTATATTCATAATTTTGGAAGAAATAAAGTGCCACAAATGCAATTGTCTAGGCAAAAAATCAAAAATGAATTTCCTCTTTTTTAGTTTGCAATGAAATACTGAGAGATTGCATATAGACAGCAGGTTAAACTATACATGTCCTGGATCAAAAACTTCTTGACCACAAGTTCATAAAATCTAACGGTGGTTATGTAGAACTACTAAAGATTTATGAAGCAAAAACTAAGCAGTGTACCCAGCGTCTGCAAATCTATCCAAAATGTCTAAATTATGCATTGCTGTAAATCACAACATATTCACGTATTTCACTACAAATCAACTGTTTTGACTCAAAAAACTCACCGTTGCATCATTTTCAAGAGGGAATTACAAGCTTTCCGTCAGTACAGTGGTCTAAAATATGTAGGGGTCCAGAAACATCTCCAAAAATGAATAAAATGCTTTTTGTAAATTATAAAGCATATAAATAAGCCCCTTATGAAGGTTTAAGATGAAACATTGATATCAGCTTAAAAAATAATGCAAAAACATTGTCACACAATGCGGCACAGTACCTAAATGTGTAATAATTAACTCTCGTATGTACTGTATTTCTGTACTCTGTACTCTCGTAAGTTTTCTTGTATGAGGATAGGACAACATGAAAACAATTTTCTACCGTCCACCACATTTGGCAATGTTCCAACTCTCACGTCATCACTGTTGCATGCATCACAAAAACTACTAAACTACCAACGAACGCTTACATTACAGTGTGAAATAGGCTATCCTCATTATAAAATGCCACTAACCTATTTAAAGACACTCAATTTCAAAAATAACGTATAACCAAAATATTTTGAGCAGTAATACTTACATAGCGATGATGAAACCTTATCTGTGTTCAGTAGATAGAGACAGAGACAGTAAACGATGTCAGCTAGGTCTATCAGCAAACATATGGCTTAGCTATGCTCAGAAGTCCTCAATAATAATAGTATTTTCCAAGAAACTACAAAAAATCATTGATAACGTTTCATCAGTTGCAGTGTCTTTTACTGTTACCACAGAGAGAATGCATAAGTGAATGCGATGATGAGAAAACCTTCGGTTACGCTGAGCTATAAAACGCTATTCCAAAAGCAAAATTAGACATGTTGTACATTAGAAAGCTTATACTGTCACCTACTGAATAAATGAATTGTCCAGACTGTACTAAAAAGGGCAACAACGCCGTAAACAACACGTGTGGTATTACGCACAGCTATTTTGGAAGGTACCCAGGCGTCACAAATGCGCGTATATTTCACAAACGGATTGTCCAAGACAATATATGACCACTCAGTCTCAAAAGGGACATCTCTACGCATAAAACCAATAGTAAGGTTGTATATTTATTCAATATTTTGTCCCAGATATTCACTGTAGAATGCCATGGTATAATTTTTTAAAACTTTGTCTTGTTTATTTTGTTATTCAGTGAGCAGCGTTTTCACTGCTGTATTGGCATATCATAGGGCTATTGTCGGGTTTATCTTGTTGCTATGACGGAATACGATTTTTGAGTAGTGAAAATTTTTATGAATGCCCAGATAGACAGTATTGTCCATTATGTCATGGGTGGGGGGCGTAGTTGCAGATGAGACTGCAGGGAGGGGGTGCTTGTTAAATGAACGACCAGAGTGACAATGGTGGTGCTGCGAAACTCCATATTCAGCATAGCTGTCTTGTATCGTCTACTAATGAAACTAAAACAAAGCGTCTCATACTTTGGTTTCAGGACCAATGAATGTCTGAGTTGAACAATCTAGGCACACCGGCATGCCGACCATTAGGTGTGTGCTAAGAGGTTAAACACTGTGAAAATGCTGAAAGGCGGAACTGACCCGGAAATATTTTACAGATGCAAAAGCAATAGTTGAAATGTTGTATTTTTAGTTAGCCAGCAAGCCAGTGTAATGAGTTAGAGATTTGCTTCAGTCAGAGGGGGGGACTAAACCCAAGTCTGTCAGTCCTGAAAACAGTTGCAAAAGGCAACGGCACTACCCAGTGAGCGAGTGAAGTAGACGTCAGAGCTGCAAAGTTTTAAATCTTCGCACTTGTATATATGTTGATTTTGTTTTTGTATCTGATGTCTTCATTGGTTGTTGTACATAAAATTACCAATGGGGAGACATTCTTTGTGGGCTAGGAGCATTTGTGGCAGGAAAAATAAGAATAAGAACACAAAATACCCTTAGTTTGGGGCTTTATTGTGTGGACGTGTGAAGTTGTTAATGAATTCTGTTGAAATGGGGTCAAAGTGTACAGATACTCATGTTTTTAAGGGATGAGTGTATGTGTTGTTGCGGTTATTTCTGTGGGGAAGCCTGAAAAGTGCCAAGCTCTGTGCTGTATAGGTATGGGGCATGCCCAGCCAAGGCGTAACTTGGCGAGATGGCATATCTGCCATCCCAATCACAATGCCTCCTTCACACTAAAGAGTGGATATGTTAGCAAGCTAAAAGTTAACTCACTCACTAAAAATAAAAGAATGTGAAAACAGGACTCCAGGTAGCTCAACTGTGATCATAAAACATCCTACAATGAATTTGATAAGTTATAATCATTTACATCATGTTCTGATCAAATGATGAACTTATCTGAACACGATCTACTCATGGAATGTTTTTGCCTTTTTGGTCTCACTGCTCTGCTGATCACGCAGTGCACATATGCGAGAGGTGTCACTCAAAATCAAAAATCAAGGCAGAACTTCCCTATTTTGCACTTCTGACAAGCTAATAGTGGGTTAAATTGATTTCACTCATTTTTTTAACAAAAAATATTTAGCAACCCATATTTTCTACCGGGTTACAGCATTTTTATAAAATTATTGTCAGTTTTTAATTAGTATGTTTACCCATCTTCTGTTGATTTCATACTGAAACATTTTCACACACAAAACGTGGGCCACATTATAATATCAGGCTTTTCTCCCTTTTTGATTCCGTTTTTGCGGGAATAGTTCACTGCCTCGGGTCATCGCTTCAGTTTTAGTCACTGGTTTTAGTGCATGTTTTCAATAGAGTGTTACAATAATTACATCTTTTTGGAGGCCAACTCTGCAATTACATCCCCATGGGTTCCCTCAACTAATTTTCAATTCATTTTTACCATAGGCATTTTGTTTTCTGTCGAAAATAAGGTCTGAGGTTAACGTGTGTCGAAGAGAGTTTTATGTTTTGTTCTACGAGATAAATTACACCCATTAATATCTCAACCGTGAATTTAGAAGACGTTATGTGCTTTAAAAAAGTAAGTTGCTAACAAATTGCTATGTTGAAACTACAACGATTTGTTTGGCTCAAAAAAAAAGTGAACTTACTTCTGGGGTTTAGGACTATAAACTGTAACACTCTATTGAACGTTTTTTGTGCAAAGTTAAGATATTTTACATATTTAGATATGTTAAAGGATTTCGTGTTTAGACTCAAAAACTAAACTGAACTGTCCCTTCAAGTTCAATGTCTTACCTTTACAACTTTTCCCCACACCCAAATAAGCAAGACAATAAGTCCAAGTTTGACAGCCATTTTGTAAAACTACGTTTAATGTAGGCTAATAGAAAAGTATAGTAGGCCTATATGTTTTAAGTGCATAGTAGTCAATTAAATCACAAAATGGTGCCATATGTCTAATAACAAATATGGATTCCCACAGATTAAACTGCATAAAGTATTCAGTTTGTTAATAAAATTTTAATGCAGACTCATCAAATTCAACAACCACACTTCCGAAAGTCCGTAGCCTACATCTTTATACCCAATACATTACAACTTGACAAACCGTTAATATGAAATAATTCTATCATTCATGTTACGTGAAAAGATCATGCTGAAATATGGTAACTTCCATACCCAGCCTATACATTATGGCGAGCGATAGAGTTTTACTTTCTTATTTGTTTCAGACATGACGCAGTAATGTTGGCAGAGCAGTGAGTGAAAACATTGAGAGCTGTAGGCAAGCAAGACTATTTATGTATACAATTTATGTGATTCTGCATATCTGAGAGCATGATGAAAAGAAAAAGAAATACAATTTTACCTGACTGACACAACTCCTGATTGTTCCCACTCACAAATTGGAGTCGTTTCCGTAAAACCGTGATCCAGATCGAGCAAATGTGAAAATCTCCGTAGCACCAAATGATTGCAAAGGTGGTAAATAATTTCCCATTGGTAAATGCAGTGTCGCAGTTTTCCTATTGGCTAAGCAAGCGTTGATGGGCATGGGCGAGGGCTCTGAACGAATAGAGGAAACGCCACCGAGTCTTGTACTTTCTTCAAACTGTAGTGCTTCCTGTAGAACAGAAAGGGCTTCACCATGGCAAGTACTGTAACTATTTATTAACACAATCTGTTGAAACATCTTATATTATTCATGTCCACGTCCACATACCATCCCCATCCTCACTCACTTGGCCTCTGATTCAACTAAACTGAACCTGCACAACAAAAAGTTTTCAGTAAAAAAAGTTTGGTGGGTAGAGTGAGAATAAAACAGGGAAATGAAGACAAAGTGAAACTAATGAAGAGAGCTGGAGCCCTGCATACTGCAGCACATATGTAGGTGCGCATGGATTGAATTTGGGGGGAGTGTTTAGTTTGTGTTGTAGTAATAGTAACTGGAGTAGTCGTAATAGTAGGTGTGTATGTGTGTGTGTATGTGCATGTCTGAGACTGAGAGTGAGTGTGTGAGAACTGCAAGTCATTTTACAGAACACTTTTTTTTCTGTATTTAAAGCAAACCATTAAAATCCTTTCTGTATCAAGTCCTTTTTTGATGGAAGAAAAAGACACACAAGTGAAAGGATGGACTGTGGGTGTCTTGGTAAGGAACCATTGATTTCAGGATTATACCTGTCCTAATGGTCAGGAGATTCAAGATTTCAAGTTTGTGGCTTGAAAAGGCTATTGACACCACCTCATGTGAGGCATGCAGCCAGTACCATAATGACAGCATTAGCATCGCAAGTGACCTGTGATCACAATATTTTAATGTATTTTTTTTTACATTCCACGTTTCATTTCCACATGTATTGAACAGCAGATTAATTCAGTCTGAAACATATACAATCAATTTTATGCCTTGAAATGCAAAATAGAACAGATATCACTGGAATATTTAATGATGACAGTTTGTGCTATTTGTATGAGTAACTAATTAAAAAATTCAAAGAGTAACTCAGTGGGAAAAAGCATGCAATGCATTAATTATTTGGTTGTGTGTGTAAGGTAGGTTGTTTTGGATGGCTGGATACTGACCAGCTTCAGAGATATGCAGCAGAGCAGTATGCTGCTAAAGACACCGGGAACATTACCTGTACGTTACAAATATTCTACACAAAACCTGTCCAAAAATCGACAGACGCTACAAGTAAAAGTTTCATTTAAAGCAAATAAATAAAAAAGTTTAGTTCATCAACAAATCAGTACAAATCAAGATAAAATGGACAGAGTACAATAGGTTTTAAGCTCGGTATATTTTCCTGAAAAATCTGTCAGAGGTATTAAATTGCAAATGTACGACAAAAGATCACATTAGTCTCGTGCATATTTCATATGTAGATTAATTCACTCACTTTAAAGTTCAGTAAGGTATCGAGGAAATTCATGATAGGGTTTGTGTTCCTGTGAACACCGTGGTTTCCCCCAGGTGGAGGCGCTGCACCTCCACAGAATTCATGAGCACCTCCGAAAACATCAGAGACAAATCAATAACACCTCTGACTCAGGCCTCCATAATCTTACATTGAACCGTTCAATAAATGTGGTGCGATTGAACAAGACTGGCTTTGGTTTTGTGAAGCCATGTTTTCACCAGGCCAGGTGTCGGCTACACCATTGGTTGCCAAAGCGGTGGGTAGAACCCGTGGGGGAGACACAGTGAGGGCTGAAGGATTAAGGCACAGTACAGGATGTGTGTGTGGGGGGGAAGTGGGGGGGGCTGCTTACAGAATTTACGGTTAACAAAGGGGGGCCCTGACCAAAAAATGTTTGGGAATCACTGGGCTATACCCTGCAAATACCATGACTTGCCACTTGAAGCCACCACTGCATACCCTCTGAGGCACTTCCCCTTCCTCTATTTTCCTGGGGAAAACCTTGGAATACCCTGCGCTTATCCTGTGTAGTTAATATCAGAAATTGTTACTAAAACTGACAATTGTCGCGGATCTATTACTTGAAGTACCAAAATATATGTAATATACACAAATAAAACATATACACAGTATTGTCAGTATGTCACTTGAATTATGCCACCTGCACACCAGAACCATTTCAGCTGAAGTAAAGAGCAGAGAATCGTGTCTCTCATCCGGTAGCAGTCCTTACAGTCTGACTGCGCTGGCCTGTTCTGGCTGTGCTTGTGCCAGCTCGTTTGGGGAGTGTCTCATGGTCATGTGTGTATGTGCTGATCTGGAATCAGTTTAGGATTTAGAGTACTTATGGCTTGATTTTACAATCCCTTCAGTTGATTGGTTCTTACTTGCAGGGTGTAGGGTGGAGGGGCAGGTGGTTTACAGGGGTCCACAGGTGGGTTCCCTCCTTCATCAATGTTTAATTGATATACCCACTACATGTCCAGAGGGCTCAACAGCATCACCTGGCATCCCAGGTATACCCCACTCTGTACCTACCCCCGTACCAGCCATCTTGGGGCCCAGCTGGGGTTTCTCATCTTCATCCAGAGCCAATGGCTGCTTTGTTAAGCTGCCTCAGAGAGTGACTGTATGGCTTGTTGCTGTGCCTGGTCCCTTATTCCCATTTCTCGCAGGAGCCTAGTGGCGGGTGTAGTAACAAACCCTCAACAGCAAATTTTCATTGGGAGTACCTGAACCTTTTATCCGTGTTGTTCAGCGTTGGCTGCTAGTTCTGTGTATCTCAGCTTCTTGCATTCGTACACTTTTGCTCCTCCCATGTACAGTAATTGTCTGATCTGCAATATATACAGGCTTAAAACTGACGGCCACATCAGGTCTGAGGTTTGTTGCAGCTGTCCCTGGGGGGGGTGGAGAGTTCTTCTTTGGTTGAGGTCCCTCCAGCACTGCTTGACAGGATTAGCTAGGTAAGAGTGAAAATGTTATGGAAAACTAAGTTATAAAGTCTTTTGAGCTTCAACAGAGCGATGGCATGCTGATAAGGAAAACAAAGGGCAAAAGGGAACAGTGCTATTATATTATAAAATTACACTTGCGCTTCTGAAAACTGACAGGCTAATTCCTGTAGATTTTGAAAACGCAAGGTCACATTGTACATTCCCTTTACTGATACTTTTTCACTGTAAGACGGAAATATATTTACAGAATTGGACAAGACTTTATGTTTTAAGGTGAATTTGTCATATTAAATACGGATTTCATCTGTTAAAAATAAAATATAATCACATATGTTTAAATCAAATGAACTGCTTTTTCATTTGAAATTTGTCAGACATGTTAGGCGTATGTAGGCTACTTAAAAAGGAAAATGCAAAAGTAAATTAGTTTTGAAATTTAATTGGTTTTATGTTTTATATTATCCACACACATAAGAGAAATGAAATTACACAAACAATAATGAGTTACCACTTTCCAATTTGCAAACGAAAAGTCCAGTGTGGGGTGTGTGAGTGTGTTTGGTGGGGGTTGTGAGAGTGTTTGGTGCGGGGTGTGTGAGAGTGTTTGGTGTGGGGTGTGAGTGTGTGGTGTGGCGTGTGTGAGAGTGTTTGGTGTGGGGTGTGAAAGTGTTTGGTGTGGGGTGTATGAGGTGTGTTTGGTGAAGGGTGTGTGAGTGTGTTTGGTGTGGGGTGTGAGAGTGTTTAGTGTGGGGTGTGTGAGTGTGTTTGATATGGCGTATGTGAGTGTGTTTGGTGCGGGGTTTATGTGAGTGTGTTTGGTGCTGGGTTTGTGTGTGAGTGCATTTTTAATACTGAAACATGCATAGTAAAAAGAGGGGTCTTTTTCACACCCACAATGGTGGTTTACATCAGTTATACATCAGTTAGGATTTCCTGTCTCAAGATGACTGGATACTTACCATCTGCTAAAGACACAGGGGACGTGACCTGGTGAGCATCACAAATATACTGTATCACACCTGCCCTCAGATACTACAAAAAATGTTTTATTTAAAGCAAATACATCAAAAAGTGCAGTTTATCAACAAGCCATTACAAATCAAGATGAAATTGGCAGAGTATCATGTTTTAACCCTTGGTATACTTTATCAAAAGCTGTCAAAGTTGCATCTATAAAGAAAGATCCTGTCACATTAAGCAGTCTTTTGCATATTTCATATGTGGATTATTTCAGTCACCATAAAGTTCAATTAGGTAACCCTTAGTATCAGGGATAAGAGCAGGGATGCTTTTCATCAACCAGAGGGCAGTTTTGACAAGGAATGTCATAACAGGGCTGGTGTTCCTGTGAACACGGTTTCCCCCAGGCATTAACAGCAGAGACGCTGCGCCTCCACTGCATTCACGAGCGCCTGCGCAAACATCAGACACAAACCAACAAACCTGAGACTCAGACCTCCATCATCCTATGTTGAACCATTCAATACATGTGGTGTGATTTAACAGGACTGCCATTGTGAAGTCATGTTTTCCCCAGGCCAGGTGTAGGATATACCCTCAAACGCTCGCTTTCCAAAATGGGCGGCGGAACAGGTGGGGGAGACATGGTGGGTGTTGAAGGATAAGGGCGCAGTGTAGGGTATGTGTGTGCATGTGCGTGTGTAACTGTGTGGGTAGGCGGGTTGGGGGGGGGGGGGTGCATTTCCTATTAACAATGGGGGGCCCCAACCAAAAATGTTTGGGAACCACTGAGCTATACCATGTGAGTGACTCACCACCCCACACCACCACTGCATACCCTCTGAGGCACTTCCCCTTCCACTATTTTCCTGGGGAAAACATTGGAATAACCTGTGCTTATCCTGTGCTTTTCAGTTAAGTTCACTCATTGTTCCTGAAACTGATATAATTGTGACCGATTTATTACATGGAACACAGGGATATATACAATATATAAAAATAAGACATATACAAAGTATTTTTTTTCAGCATGTATATTGAATTAATACCACCTGAACCACAGGAGCATTGAGCTGAAGGAAAGAGCAGAGAGGCGTGTCTCTCCTCCTGTACCCTGTGTGCAAACTGAGCCACTGGGGAGAACTAATGCTGCAGTAACCAGAGGAACCCAGAGAGACCAAATGTGTCCATCAGCAGACTCCCTGTCAGTCAGCTGATCACATGGGCATAGCCGAGGTTAAAACACATTCATGTTGCATAAATTTTGTATTGTCTATGTCATATCGTATACTATCACATGACACAGGTTAAAAAGTGCAACTACACTACTGTGGGTTACATTTTTGCAAATGACTGTAAATAGGCCTTTCATTTACAACTGATTACAAACAAAACTGTCTGTAGTCAGACATAAGAAGATACTTGGAAATTTCTATATCAAAAACAATGAAAAGTAAATGCATTTAAAAATATTAGGCGGCTGGTCGATTCACAATTTGCTAGATACTGGAGAAAAAAAATATGAAGTAGTTACACAATCTACCACCAGTGTAGAGTAGTGTTTAGTGTGGCATGTCACCAACACTGTCCTCTTCCAGAGTCACTCTGTCAGGCTCCTCTGCTTCACTCACTACAGAACTCCGTGTTCCGTATCCAGATGATGCTGAACTCTCTGGTTTACTCCTTTTCAGTCACTGTGACACCTTTTTGGAAAGTTTCTCAGCAGGTTGGTAATCCCACACAGAGCTGCCTGCTTCAGAGGGGGCTGGAGTCCCTCCACTCACTGTAACACAACACCACCAACAAGCTCTGTTAAACTCAGATTCATCTGTATTACATTCTGTACATTACATTCATTTTTGTTATTTTCAGCAACTGCTGCATAATGATTTAAGATAATGACATGATTTAAGATCATTATGTGAATCATTGTCTTCTGTGGTGAATGGATGTTTCTCATTCGTAGTTCATATGCATGCATAGTTTAAATTGATCCAAATCAGCAAACTGTTTGATGTTCATATGTTTGTCCAGATGGTTATTAAATACTTTGTTTTAAAAGTAGTACTTTAGTGTGGTGTTCATATATGTGGGAGATGTATGTAAAATGTCCTGCATACAAAAGCTAAGTATTAACTTGTAGACTGCATTGTTATGCGTTTGAGAAGGTGTAAAAGCTTTTACAATGTAGACTAGAACAGTCACTTAGAAAGTACATTATAAATTGATCATTGTTAAATCATTGTATAATGTACATGGTGATGGTTGTTAATGGACTTGAAGCTAAACTGTAGGTGCTGAGAAATTCTGTAAAAAGGAAGATTATGAACAAAACTCACAAGGAGGAGGAAGTAAATCAAAGCTGTTTCTCCTCTTCCTGAATGGCAGTGTGGATCCCTCTGTCTCTGGGTCAACCCCAGCCTTCAACATCCCCCCTGTCAGCTCCTCCTCTCTTCTGCTCCATTCCTCCCCAAAGTTCTCCTGCTTAATTTCCTTTTTCTTTTCCGCAAAAAAATAAATAAAACAATTGTATGTTAAAATTCTAGGGGGCTGACGGATTTACAATCTGTTGATTCACATCAGGGCTGCCAAAGCATGTTTGTGGAGATCGACAGTCCTTTAGGTTTTCATAGGTTTTGTTAGTGTCGAGGTGAAAACCTACAGTACCTACCGTAGATCTCCAGAAACAATTTTGGGCAGCCCTGCATTACAGTACATTTTGTAAAAAACAAAAAATGATTAAATTAGTGATACAATCTATCACATGGACCAGTGTAGAGCAGTGTTTAGTGTGGTGTGTCACCTACACTGTCCTCTTCCAGGGTCACCCTGTCAGGCTCCTCTGCTTCACTCACTACAGAACTCCGTGTTCCGAATCCAGATGATGCTGAACTCTCTGGTTTACTCCTATTCAGCCACCATGACACCTTCTTACTGGAAACCTCATGAGCAGATTGATAATCCCACACAGAGCTGCCTGCTTCAGAGGGGGCTGGAGTCCCTCCACTCACTGTAACACAACACCATCAACAAGCTCTGTTACACTCAGACACATTAACATTATATTCTGTTATATATTTTCTATTTTCAGCAACTGCTAAACTGTATCATAAATGTTTTTAAGATTATGTTGATCATGTGAATCAAAAAAATTCCAAAAATATTTATGATGGTTATATGAATTGTTGCCTTCTCTGGTGCATGGATATGTTTTTCATTTTTACTTAATCTGCAAGAATATGTAAAACTGATGCATGATCGTATGTTTTTCCAGATATTAAATCCTTTTTTACATTGTACATTAATCTGCTGTGCATGAATGTGGGAACACCACCAACAGACTCTGTTACACTCAAATTCACATGTTGGATTCTGTTTTATTTAAGTTATTTTCTGAAACTGCAGCATAATAAATATTTTTGAGATCTTCTTGATTCACATAATGATTTATGATAATTAGGTTATTTAACCTCATTATATGAATCATTGACTTCTTTGGTGCAGTATGGACTGCTTAATTTGCAATCATATGTTATACTGATTCAAATTACAAATCTGTTTCATGTTCATATGTTTGTCCAGATGGTTATCACATCTTTTGTTTTTAAAGTAATATTTTAGTCTTGTGTTCATATGGGAGGTAAGGGTTTTAATGGTTACCCTCAGACCTAATACGAACAGACACTATTTACAAAGAACTTCACACGTCCACACAATAAAGCCCCAAACTAAGAAGATTTAGTGTTTTTTCCTTCTTTTGTTTCTTCTTTTTCCTGTCAATTACATCATCACAAATGCTCCAGGCCAACAAAGAATATGTCTCTCCATTGGACATTTAGCTACATCAGCCAATAAAAACATTGGATACACATGGAATATGGACATATACAGAACTGCACATCTTTTAAATAAAAGAGTTCACCAGTAGCTCACTGGCAGCGCATTTACCAATATTACATTACAGGCATTTAGCAGACGCTCTTATCCAGAGCGACTTACACAACTTTTACATTGTATCCATTTATACAGCTGGATATATACTGAAGCAATTTCAGTTAAGTACCTTGCTCAAGGGTACAACGGCAGTGTCCTACTTGGGAATCGAACCTGCGACCTTTCGGTTACAAGCCCAGTTCCTTACCCACTGTGCAACACTTCGTCCAATAGGACCTTCAGACAAGTGAGAGGCACGGACTTGGTAACATAGCCTAGCTTGCTAATAAATAATTGCATAAGCAATTTTAACTATTGCTTTTGCGACTGAATAATCGACACAGGAAACTAATTTATTTTTCTGAAATCCAGTCACTATCATTTCACGGATCGTTCACATTTTTATGATGAACCTGAAAAATCATCAAACCTGAAACAGTTGTCTAACTTCTTTAAAATAACGAGCAAATGACAAAATTAGAAAACATCTTTTTTTATGGCAAAGTTCTATATAATTGTTTGAATCCTTCTGGGCAAAATACACCCACACTTTAGACACTTTCGGCATTTTGACTGAGTTTAACATTTGACAGTTTGCTGACGAATAAACAGAACGAGTGTATAACTTTAGTACAGACGGCACTAAAATGAATCACCAAAATCTGTGTTGCCATTCAGCCCGGTAGGTAATGTTACTGGTCGTATGGAAACTACCGCAAGATAATGATTTCTTCACAACAGGTAAGCTGTATCAATTTTTTTACAGTGAGAACGGTCAAATTGACTGCTGCACCATTTCTACTGTAAACTACTTTTAAACTAAGCTACTGTAGCTACCCTGCAAATGACACATTTATATATTAATGTAGCTCTATAGATCATCTACAGACATACAAACAATTAGTAGGTCTGTTGTGTACTCAATAGAGTGTACTCAACACTTCATTTAAAAATATGACAAACACTTTCATTTATTTGTCATCATGATAAAGGAAAAATGACTGAATCCATGCCTATGTAGCTACTTCTTTCAGATAGTAATGTATGTGTGTTTTGCTTGTTTTTATGAGTATGCATGTCTCTTTCATAGCCTAAATTTATGTGAGTGACTATAATCACTTACTCATAACAAACACAGTTCAAAAAGTAATGACATCAGAAGAAAAACACTTTTTCAACAAACAAAAATGCCAAGTTACTCACATGTACAAAGAACAGAGGGCCAAGTTACTTTAAATAATTTAGGTAGCATTGCTTTGGAATACAGCTTATTTAATTTGCGTGAACAAAGATTGCCAATATTATTTATTGTAACTTGGCCTGATTTTGACATCAACACTTTCAGTGGCAGGCCTAGATTTTAAATGTTTGAATTAATGATTTTAATTCTCCACTTTATATATGCACGTAACGTGATATTTGAATATATTGAAAAGTGTTTTTCCTCAGATAAAACTTACAAGAAGGCGGAAGATGAAGCAAGCTGCTTCTGCTCGTTAATGGCAGTGAAGATCCATCTTTCTTTGAGTCACCCACAATCTTTGACATTCTTTCCATCAGCTCCTCCTCCCTTCTGCTCCATCCCTCCTCAAAGCTCTTCTGTTGAACCATATTCTTTCCCGTAAATTTGCCATCTCTGTCTCTCTCCTCTATAGTGAAGGGAACACCTCTGTTCCTGGCTACCATTTCCTCTATCTTCTCCAGCAGCTCTGTGACCTGAGTCCCATCAGCCCTGTTCTTATTGTTGAGAACATGATACCTGTTCCCACATTTCTCTATGAGCTCTTGGAGGGCCCTCCCTTCAGTCTCAATGCGCTGCTCAATGGTTGTATCTCCCAGCCAGTCTCCCCTGGTGAACAGCACTATAGCGTGTCTCCAGACTATTTCACTGAGAAGCTCCAGGTGTTCCACCACTGATCTTCTGTGTTCCTCTCTGAAGGCTGAGCTCACATCAATGACCAGGAAGAGAGCGCAGGGTCCCGGGGGACACAGAGACACACTGCGCACAATCTCCTGTTTATCCAGCTCTGCAGTGTTCTTCACAGAATATGTCACCCACCAGCCTTGTGTGTCGACCACAGTGACCTGTCTCCCAGTTACTCCACCCTGTCGCTTCACACACTGTGCAGTTCTTACTCCAGACTCAAACTCCTCTCTGCCCAGGATGGTGTTTCCTGCTGAACTCTTCCCACTCCGTCTCCCCCCCAGCAGCACAATCCTCAGCTCTGAGAGACGGTGCTCCTCCCCTGTCAGAGAGAAAGAGAACAATTTACATCTCAACAGGAGTGTAAATGACATTTCGCTCTGAGATGAGATGAGGAGAGAAGAGTATTAATAATGAAATGACATTCATCATTATAGGCATATGACAGGTGGGATTTGGGTTAAACTTTCATGAACAAAGTTGTGCATGGAACTTTTGCGCATATCAACAGAATGTCTTAATTTAATCAAAGCGTTTTACAGCCTGAAATTTCACAACATAATGCTTTCAATAATGTGATGGGAATATCTGAAGAATGAAAAATAATCGCACAAAATCTATAGCAAGAACAACATTGCTATATTTTTAAGTGCATTAGTGTTATGGGGCTGCTGGGTGACTCATCCTGCTAAGACACTGTTCCATAGTGTGGATGCACCCCACAGTCTGCTATCAAACTCTGAATGTGCAGCGCAGGCTGTGGCTGGCAGCTCCACAGGGCAGCATGTAACAGGCAGCAGCAGGGAGAGTTCAGTCAGCAGGATTTTCTGTGTCTCATCGAACACTATGAACCGCCTCAGTTCCACTGAACGTCTGCAGCCTAAACGCGCTCATGAAATCAGCTCCTGCTACTCAACAACTGTGGAGGGGAGAGAAGTTGGCAGCTGACAGCCACACTTCAAAGGGAACGTGTGCTTCTCTGCACCCTGTTTAATCAGGGTGGCTGCAGTGATGACACTGGATTATGAATTATACTGGGAATTGCCAACAGGGAGAAAAAAGGAAAAATGCAGTGAAAATGATTATATAAGGAATTATGACTGTGTCGCAGTCGGTCCGCCTGAGAGGCGGATTGGTCTCGGCTGCGCCGGCTGGTGGAGAGACACACGCACCTGGGCTGCGTTAGCTAATCAGCCCAGGTGCTTAAAGGTGTGCTGCTCTCCACAGTTCGGGGCCGAGACCGGGAGCTAACACAGAGAGCGCAGTTATGATTTTTGTTTCGTTTAATTTTGAACGCTGGACAGAAAGCAATCCTCAGCTGAGGTGCTAGAGGAGCTGGACCTGGCCGGGAAGGCGGGTCGGCTGCAGAGCGGCGAACTGAAATAGCTGTCGCTCTGTTTTACTTTCTTTTGTCTTTGTTATTTTAGCTCGCTGTTTTAGTTAATTGATTTGCCCGGAACCCGTGAGGGGGAACAGTGAAGCGGTCTGTTTATTTAATTTCGTTTTTGTGTGTGTGCGCTCTCTCTCTCCATGCGACAGAAACGGTGTTCCTCGGCACTGCCGCATCTCTCTCCCCGGGGTGTCACATTGGCGTGGGACAGACTGCCTTCGATTTGGCACTCATTCATACAAAACTAAAATCAGGTATTCCATATCATTATATGTACAAAATGGCCGCTTTAAGCACTCACTCACACCTCAGTATGCAGCGCAGGGGAAAGTCAGGAAAAAAATAAACACAGATATACACCTTTCACTGGAGTAACTCTTTTCATTGGTAAAACTCCTCAATAGAAAATAATTAAAAGTAGTTATGATTAAAGTAAACATTCCACTGTAATTCCTCTATATTTAAAGTCTATATATGAAAAATACTTACCCTCAAAAAGTGCTCTGAGAGTCTTTCTCTGCATCTGAACCTTCGTCATCCTCTGTTTCACTCGCTGTTCCACTGCACTCCTCTTCTCTTCCACATCCTGTAAGAGCATTCTATCTACTTCATAGAGAGAGCCTCCATGCCCTGCCATCATCTCCTCTATCTTCTCCAGCAGCTCTGTGACCTGAGTCCCATCAGCCCTGTTCTTATTGTTGAGAACATGATACCTGTTCCCACATTTCTCTATGAGCTCTTGGAGGGCCCTCCCTTCAGTCTCAATGTGCTGCTCAATGGTTGTGTCTCCCAGCCAGTCTCCCCTGGTGAACAGCACTATAGTGTGTCTCCAGACTCTCTCACTGAGAAGCTCCAGGTGTTCCACCACTGATCTCCTGTGTTTCTCTCTGAATGCTGAGCTCACATTAATGACCAGGAAGAGAGCGCAAGGTCCCGGGGGACACAGAGACACACTGCGCACAATCTCCTGTTTATCCAGCTCTGCAGTGTCCTTCACAGAATATGTCACCCACCAGCCTGGTGTGTCGACCACAGTGACCTGTCTCCCAGCTACTTCACCCTGTCTCTTTACACACTGTGCAGTTCTTACTCCAGACTCAAACTCCTCTCTGCCCAGGATGGTGTTTCCTGCTGTACTCTTCCCACTCCATCTCCCCCCCAGCAGCACAATCCTCAGCTCTGAGAGACGGTGCTCCTCCCCTGTCAGAGAGAAAGAGAACAATTTACTTCTCATTAGGAGTGTAAAACACATTTTGCTCTGAGATGAGCTGCTCTCTTTAACTTAGGAGAGAAGAGTATTAATAATGAAATTGAATTTAATACTGAAGACAAAAGAGAGTTGGGCCGGGTAGTAAATTAGTATGTGCATAGTTGTCCATGATACTTTTTTTGATACCAATATAATGTCTCATTCGGTGCAATACGTATTAACAGCCTAAAAGGTCAAAATACATGACTTTTAAAACTGTGATCAAAATATGTTTAAAATTTTAAATATCAGTACAGTAATTGTTGTCAAGAGAATTATTACTCCGAATTTAATGGCAAATTACATAAAAGGTTGCTGGGTAGCTCATCCTGCTAAGACACTGTTCCATAGTGTGGATGCACCCCACAGTCTGCTATCACACTCTGACTGTGCAGCACAGGCTGTGCTGGCAGCTCCACAGGCCAGCATGCAATTGGCTGCAGCAGGGAGAGTTCAGTCAGCAGGATTTTCTGTGTCTCATCAAAACCTAGCAACCGTCTGAGTTCAACTGAGGGTCTGCAGCATGAACAAACTCATGATATGAGCTCCTGCTACAACTGTGGAGGTGAAAGAGGATGGCAGCTGGCTGCTCACACTCCAGAGAGAATGTGTGCTTCTCTGCACTTTGTTTAATCAGGGTGACTGCTGAAAAAAAGATTAGATTATGAATAAAACTGGATATTGCCAACCTTGAAAAAAATGAAAAAATGCATTGAAAATGATTTTCAAAACATGACTACAACCTTTCTGTTTGGCCCTCATTAAAACAAAAATGAATTAAAGCATTCCACAAATTTTAACTGTACAAATTAGCCTCTTTAAGCACCAACTCACTCCTCAGTATGCAGCACAGGGGAACGTCAGGAGAAAATAAAGACAGATATATACCTTTCTCAGGAGTAACAATATTCGTTGGAAAACACCTCAATGAATATGATTCAAGACAGTAATGATTAATGTAAATATAAACTACTGAAATTCCTCTAAAATATAATTTCAATAAATGAAAAAAACTTACCCTCAAAAAGTGCTCTGAGAGTTTTTCTCTGATTCTGAACCTTTGTCATTCTCTGTTTCATTCGTTCTCCAACTGCCCTCCTCTTCTCTTCCACCTCCTGTAAGAGCATTCTATCTACTTCATAGTGAGAGCCTCCATGCCCTGCCATCATCTCCTCTATCTTCTCCAGCAGCTCTGGGACCTGAGTCCCATCAGCCCTGTTCTTATTGTTGAGAACATGATACCTGTTCCCACATTTCTCTATGAGCTCTTGGAGGGCCCTCCCTTCAGTCTCAATGCGCTGCTCAATGGTTGTGTCTCCCAGCCAGTCTCCCCTGGTGAACAGCACTATAGCGTGTCTCCAAACTCTCTCACTGAGAAGCTCCAGGTGTTCCACCACTGATCTTCTGTGTTCCTCTCTGAAGGCTGAGCTCACATCAATGACCAGGAAGAGAGCGCAGGGTCCCGGGGGACACAAAGACACACTGCGCACAATCTCCTGTTTATCCAGCTCTGCAGTGTTCTTCACAGAATATGTCAACCACCAGCCTGGTGTGTCGACCACAGTGACCTGTCTCCCAGTTACTTCACCCTTCCTCTTCACACACTGTGCAGTTCTTATTCCAGACTCAAACTCCTCTCTGCCCAGGATGGTGTTTCCTGCTGAACTCTTCCCACTCCGTCTCCCCCCCAGCAGCACAATCCTCAGCTCTGAGAGACGGTGCTCCTCCCCTGTCAGAGAGAAAGAGAACAATTTACTCCTCATCAGGAGTGTAACTGACATTCAGCTCTGAGTTGTGCTGCTGTCTGTAAGTTTGGAGTGGAGAGTATTAATAATGAAATGATATTCATCACTATGGGCATATGTCAGGTGGGATTTGGGTTAAACCTTCATGAACAAAGTTGTGCATGGAACTTTTGCACATATCAACAGAATGTCTTAATTTAATCAAAGCGTTTTACAGCCTGAAATTTCACAACATAATGCTTTCAATAATGTGATGGGAATATCTGAAGAATGAAAAATAATCACACAAAATCTATAGCAAGAACAACATTGCTATATTTTTAAGTGCATTAGTGTTATGGGGCTGCTGGGTGACTCATCCTGCTAAGACACTGTTCCATAGTGTGAATGCACCCCACAGTCTGCTATCAAACTCTGACTGTGCAGCGCAGGCTGTGGCTGGCAGCTCCACAGGGCAGCATGTAATTGGCAGTAGGGAGAGTTCAGTCAGCAGGATTTTCTATCTCATCCAACACTATGAACCGCCTCAGTTCCACTGAACGTCTGCAGCCTAAACGCGCTCATGAAATCAGCTCCTGCTACTCAACAACTGTGAAGGGGAGAGAAATTGACAGCTTACAGCCACACTTCAAAGGGAACGTGTGCTTCTCTGCACCCTGTTTAATCAGGGTGGTGGAAAGTGATGACACTGGATTATGAATTACACTGGGAATTGCCAACAGGGAGAAAAATGAAAAAAATGCAGTGAAAATGATTATATAAGGAATTATGACCGTGTCGCAGTCGGTCCGCCTGAGAGGCGGATTGGTCTCGGCTGCGCCGGCTGGTGGAGAGAGCACACACACCTGGGCTGCGTTAGCTAATCAGCCCAGGTGCTTAAAGGTGTGCTGCTCTCCACAGTTCGGGGCCGAGACCCGGAGCTAACACAGAGAGCGCAGTTATTATTTATGTTTCGTTTAATTTTGAGCACTGGATAGAAAGCATTCCTCAGCTGGGATGCTAGAGGAGCTGGACCTGGCCGGGAAGGCGGGTCGGCTGCAGAGCGGCGAACTGAAATAGCTGTCGCTCTGTTTTACTTTCTTTTGTCTTTGTTATTTTAGCTCGCTGTTTTAGTTCATTGTTTTTGCCCGGAACCCGTGAGGGGGAACGGTGAAGCGGTCTGTTCATTTTATTTCGTTTTTGAGTGTGTGCGCTCTCTCTCTCCATGCGACAGAAACGGTGTTCCTCGGCACTGCCGCATCTCTCTCCCCGGGGTGTCACATTGGCGTGGGACAGACTGCCTTCGATTTGGCACTCATTCATACAAAACTAAAATCAGGTATTCCACATCATCATATGTACAAAATGGCCTCTTTAAGCACTCACTCACACCTCAGTATGCAGCACAGGGGAAAGTCAGGAAAAAAGTAAACACAGATATACACCTTTCTCTGGAGTAACTCTTTTAATTGGTAAAACTCCTCAATAGAAAATAATTCAACGTAGTTATGATTCATGTAAATATTCCACTGTAATTCCTCTATATGTAAAGTCTATATATGAAAAATACTTACCCTCAAAAAGTGCTCTGAGAGTCTCTCTCTGCATCTGAACCTTCGTCATCCTCTGTTTCACTCGCTGTTCCACTGCACTCCTCTTCTCTTCCACCTCCTGTAAGAGCATTCTATCTACTTCATAGTGAGAGCCTCCATGCCCTGCCATCATCTCCTCTATCTTCTCCAGCAGCTCTGTGACCTGAGTCCCATCAGTCCTGTTCTTATTGTTGAGAACATGATACCTGTTCCCACATTTCTCTATGAGCTCTTGGAGGGCCCTCCCTTCAGTCTCAATGTGCTGCTCAATGGTTGTGTCTCCCAGCCAGTCTCCCCTGGTGAACAGCACTACAGTGTGTCTCCAGACTCTGTCACTGAGAAGCTCCAGGTGTTCCACCGCTGATCTTCTGTGTTCCTCTCTGAAGGCTGAGCTCACATTAATGACCAGGAAGAGAGCGCAGGGTCCCGGGGGACACAGAGACACACTGCGCACAATCTCCTGTTTATCCAGCTCTGCAGTGTCATTCACAGAATATGTCTTCCACCAGCCTGGTGTGTCGACCACAGTGACCTGTCTCCCAGCTACTTCACCCTGTCTCTTCACACACTGTGCAGTTCTTACTCCAGACTCAAACTCCTCTCTGCCCAGGATGGTGTTTCCTGCTGAACTCTTTCCATTCCGTCTCCCCCCCAGCAGCACAATCCTCAGCTCTGAGAGATGGTGCTCCTCTCCTATCAGAGACAAAAGTTGAGTTAACAAACATCGCTTTTTGAGAAAATCAGCTGTTTGATTGATTTATATAATCCTTTAAACCTTTTCCTCTGTTCTGGTAAGTACGATAAGTATTGGTTGTAAAAAAGAAACAATCAAAAAGAAAAAATCAATTTCTACACACCATGATGAGAGGTCACAACACCAGCTGCCATGTCAGTCGCTATGTCTTGGTCCATTAATTCTGTAAAATAGAATTATTTTAATGGCATTGTAACACACTTCTGGGTATGTACACCATATAGCTAGGTTTGGGAAGGAGCAATGGGAGTAGACAATGTACCATAAATGAATGGAGACGACACAATGTGTAAACTTTATAGAAAATTGTTCACTTTCGTGATATTAGAAAACAAAGTTTGTACCAACTTACAACTGTAACGAGTTTGCATCAATAAACTCGTTTTAAAGAAAAGAAAATAATAAACAGGCCTATTTCACACCGTGTGCGTTTGTTTGAAAGTCTTTTTCCTCGGGTAAAAAAGACATATGGCCCTACGCCTCTGTCTGCAAGGTGCGTTTCAGAGCTAGCTAACAGAAATAGTATTTCAAAAGCCCCTTTAATTAATACTCTTAAACTAGAATCTGATATCTGTTATATTGAGTCTGTGTCCGTTCCACGCATCTATGCCAAATGTAAAGCTAACCGTGGAATTGATGTGGATAACTTAATTGTCATTAAAACACGGCACGCTGCTATTATTCATAGTGAACCATCCTTAAAAATTGGACTATTAAATGTTAGATCACTCACTCCAAAAGCAGATCTTGTCAACGAATTGATAATAGACCATAATCTCAGTATATTATGTCTGACTGAAACTTGGCTAAGACCTGATGAATATGTTGCGATTAATGAAGCGTCTCCTGTGGGTTTCATAGGTACTCAGGTGTCACGTCCATCAGGCAGAGGGGGAGGCGTTGCAGCTATTTATCAGTCCTTATTGAGTCTAGCGCCTAAGCATGGATATATGTTCTCCTCTTTTGAAGTTCTTATTACTAACTGTGTACAGCCCGATCTAGCTAATAAAAGTGCTAGCGGGCAGTCCTTTTTTCTTGTGTCTGTTTACAGGCCACCTGGGCCTTATTCTGATTTCTTAAGGGAATTTGCTGAGTTTTTATCACACCTTGCAGTTTCAGCAGATAAGGTCATAATTGTTGGTGATTTCAACATACATGTGGATAAAAATGGTGACCCCCTAGGAACAGCTTTTGCCTCTATTATTGATTCCATTGGTTTTGTACAGAATGTTTGTGAGCCTACTCACTACCATGGCCATACCTTAGACTTAGTTTTGTCCCATGGTATTAGTGTGGTAAATCTTACCATCGCACCTCATAACCCTATACTATCAGATCATTTCCTTATTACTTTCAATATTAAGGCAACAAATCCTCCTGTATCAGAGCCTAGACATTACTACAGCCGCTCAGTGAACCCTGAGGTTATTCCAAAGTTTTTAAATATGCTTCCGGAGTCATTCCTCTCCACAGAAGAAAAGGCTGATGAAAATGCTGACGAAGCCGCTTTGGACCAACTGACTAACCAGCTAACCCTTACCCTCAGGAACACTCTTGATGTTGTTGCCCCCCTTAAAAGAAGAAACCCTAGTCAGAAAAAGCACACTCCATGGTATAACGATACCACCCGGGCCCTGAAGCAGTCTACTAGAAAATTAGAGCGAAAATGGCAGTCAACAAGTATTTCATCTTGCATGGAAAAACAGCTTTCTTCAGTATAAGCAAGCTCTTGCTTCTGCTAGATCTGCCTTTTTCTCAAAACTTATTGAACAAAATAGACATAACCCAAAATTTCTATTTAGCACTGTGGATAAATTAACTAAAAAACAATCATCAGAGTTTTCATCTTATCCCTCCAATCTTAGCAGCAATGACTTCATGAACTTCTTCGATCAGAAAATTGAGGCTATTAGAGACCAGATTTCCAAATTGTCTCCATCATGCACTATTTCTGTTCATGTTAATAAACAGCCCCGCACCTGGTTACAAGAAGATTCACAGACAGCAGTACTAAGCTGTTTTACGCCCATTAGCATGGTTGAGTTATCTGAATTAGTTATGTCTTCAAAACCGACGACCTGTATACTCGATCCTATTCCTTCAAACTGGATTAAAGAACTATTTCCAGTACTAGGCCAGCATATACTAAAAATCGTTAACACATCCCTAGTCACAGGATACGTACCTGAGTCACTAAAAATGGCAGTCATTAAGTCATTATTGAAGAAACCAAACCTAGAACCCGATAAATTGGAAAATTATAGACCCATTTCAAACCTTCCATTTTTTTCAAAATTATTGGAGAAAATTGTTGCTAAGCAACTAAGTGCATACCTTAGCTCTAACGGTATCCATGAAGTATTCCAATCTGGGTTTAGACCCCACCACAGCACAGAAACCACACTTATCAAGGTTACAAATGATTTACTACTGTCAGCCGACCGTAACTCTGTGTCGGTTCTTGTGCTCCTCAACCTGAGTGCAGCTTTTGATACAATTGACCATGGAATTCTTCTGGACAGACTCCAGGCCTGTGTTGGACTTCATGGACAGGCACTCGCATGGTTTGGATCATACCTATGTGACAGGAAACAGTTTGTCAAATTAAAAGAAGATGAGTCCAGCTCCTCAATAATGAAATACGGTATTCCACAAGGATCAGTACTAGGACCAGTACTCTTCTCGCTATATATGCTACCACTTGGCAATATTATTCGGGCACATGGCATAGTGTTCCACTGTTATGCGAACGATACCCAGATTTATATTTCAATGAGACCTGGCGAAGCACTGCCGCTTTCACGGTTAGAGGCCTGTATCGTAAATATCAAGGTTTGGATGCTTTCAAATTTTCTGCTCCTAAATTCAGACAAGACTGAAATGTTGGTTTTAGGTCCCAAAATATTAAGGGAGAAATTGTCTACTCTCACCTTAAACTGTGATGGTTGTTTGGCTGAACCTAATATGGTCGTTAAAGACCTTGGTGTCACCATTGATCCTGATCTATCTTTTGACACCCATATAAAAAACATATCCAGAATTGCCTTCTTTCAGCTGCGCAACATAGCTAAAATTAGACATTTCCTGTCAGTCGGGGATGCTGAAAAATTGATCCATGCGTTTGTTACGTCTAGGTTAGACTACTGTAACGCCCTGCTTTCTGGCTGCCCTAATAACTTGTTAAAGAGTCTCCAGCTTGTGCAGAATGCAGCTGCTCGTATCTTGAGCAGAACTAAGAAGTATGAGCACATTACACCAGTACTAGCGTCGCTTCACTGGCTACCCATTAAGCATAGGATAGACTTCAAGGTTTTGCTCCTGACTTTTAAAGCTCTGCATGGACGTACACCTGTGTACATATCGAACCTGCTCCTACCTTATAAGCCCACAAGGTCACTCCGATCTCAAGACGCAGGCTACTTGGTAGTCCCAAGAATTTCCAAAAACCTAAAAGGTGGTAGGGCTTTCTCCTACAGGGCCCCACTACTGTGGAACCAGCTTCCAAAATTTATAAAGGAGTCAGACACAGTCTCAATATTTAAATCTAGATTAAAAACGCACCTCTATGCTCAGGCTTACAATCAGTTGTAGTCTGGAGACAGGGTGCAAGAAGCCTGTAGTCATAGAGCTTTGTAGGTGGCAATCCTTTCCTTATTGTCACCTGTCAATCAGCTGTGACCCGACTTTACATGGGCTGGCTCTTGATAGGCGGGTATGGTTGTCTACCCCTCATGATTGCATGGGCTCTCCATCCCTGTCCTAGTAGATATGCAGCCATATTCTACTCCTGGAGGGGTCCTCCCAATACATTTCACTGGCACTTTACTCACTGTCTGTTATATTGCAAATTCCCTAATTGCCGTCTCCACCCTCTTCCCCACGCTGCCGGCGGGGCTCTTGCCCCAACCCTCGAGAGTGCTTCGAGAGTCGTCTGGTCTCCCCCACCTCTGCGGTCCAGCCCCTCCGTCATTGCCTCCACCCTGCCCACATCTGCCGCCATCTGCTCTTCCCCATCACCGCCACCCGGCCCCACCCATCATCTGAGCCACATCACATATCATATCTTGTGCATAAACTGGCTGACATGCTGGTCACCAGTCGGCACCCTGAGCTGACCAGAGGAGGATGGGTTTCCACCTTGAGCCTGGTTCCTTCCAAGGTTTCTCCCCATCTGCCACAGGGAGTTTTTCCTTGCCACTGTTGCTTAGGCTTGCTCCTGTGGGGGTTTAGGCTAGTGTTGTCTGTAAAGCGTATTGTGACAACTGTTGTAAAATACGCTATATAAATAAGATTTGATTGAAATTTGATTGATTGGGTGCACACTCAGAATGAATGTAAGTGTGAATGTCTATGTCCTGCGTGGATACAGTTCGTAGTGACAATGAGAAGTTCAGTCTTTCCGGCAGATGATGTTTCTGTCCTCTGCGTTTGGTTGTCAATGAAGATCAAGCTGGGTGGCTCGCCATCACTAATTGTTGTTCAGCCATAGACTGATTTCTTTGACGCTGCACTCCCTTCCCTCCTCAGAAGATTGGGTCATCACAATCACAGGATCACAAAGACACCAGGGTCCCCAAAAGTCCGGGATCTCCAAAAGACCTGACCTGTATTATGAAAAAGGGCGTACAGTCTTCTGTTGTATGCAACATAATACTAGGGTAATAACATTATAGGCCCTTTATATGTTATACTCTTTTTACTGTACAGTATAATATTCAACTGTACAATATAATATTCAACTGTAGTGTCAAAAATATGTTTTCTGAAAGATCGCCAAAACAGGTTTGACCTCCCTATAGCTAGCTGAGTGATAAGTAAAAAAGCTACTCTTATTATAGCTCTGTTACATTAGTAATCTTCGCGTCTCACATTGCGAATCCTCATTTTTTAAGCTATTCATCTCTCGGAAAGAGATTAAAACTTATGGAGAAGTTGAACCTTCCGTACATTGTGCATTGCGGAATACAGCAATGATTGTTATTTATGTTCTCTTATTTTTTTGGAACTTGAAAGGTTTTGAAAAGGCAATTTTCAGATTTATCCTAATTAACTGAATTAATGAATCATACATTTTATTCAATTTATTGACTTGAAACAATCGAGGAAATATTGGGTAGCATTGCTTTGGAATACAGTTTATTTAATTTTGGTGAGGCAAGATAGCCTATATTGTTTGTAGTACAGTAACTTGGCGTCATTTTGATATCAATACTTTTAATGGCAGGCCTAGATTTTGCCAGTTTGAATGAATGAGTTATAGACAGTGTATGTCTTGTTTGTGAGTAACTTGGCATTTTTGTACGTTGAAAACGTGTTTTTTTTTAATGAGATATCATTTCTTTTTGCATTTTAAAAAGCGTTTTATTATGAGAGTGAGAAATGCGAAGTGACCCTGTAAGAAACGGTCGTGGATTATGGCTATCCTTGTGTGAATTTGTACAGTCTGATGAGCGTGTACCGTTGAGCACTTTCGCTTTGCTATATATGTAAAACAGTGGCTGTGACAAAGGGTGCGGTGGCGTAAGTATAAACGCATGAGAAACTCAGCTGAAAAATGCCCAGCGTATGTACTCACGGATTTGACGGCCATCCTACGAGCCTTGATTGACAAAATTATCAGCAAGCTCACAGAATTAGAGCTCCCGAGGTCGCAACTTGTGTACTCTTCTGTCCTGCTCCGTTTTCGGTTATTTCGTCGAGATGCACTTTTAGTGTTTGTAAGGTTTATAAGGCATCTTGATTGGCTTATCTGCAGGTAGGAGTCTTCTTCGCTGTTTTTATAAACTAGATCAGTGACCTTACGTGAGAATTGGAAGTAGTAGAACCGGAACACTTGATAGTGGAGATAAGGAGCAGACGCATATGTCCCAGCAATGTTTGCATATGATAAAATAACAATAGTACGAGAGAAATGAGGAGAAATTATGAAATTGAGTAGTTGAAACAATATGTTTTTAGCAGAATGGGCATGTAGGTGAAGTTTGACATGATCACAGACTATAGTGCAAAGTAAATGAAGTGACCATGAGCGAGATGCGTTTCCTTATCGAATGGTATAGCCTATATAACAGTGGTGGGTGAAGTAACATGTGATAATGTGTAGGAAATCTATTGCACTGATGTACTTTTGCCATGTTCAGTACTAGTAGTTATAATTATGATTGAGTCATGATTATAAATGTAATGTTTTAATGGGGAGTTGCAGACAGTACATACGTAGTAATTGTTTGTATGTGGGTAGATAGAGAACAGGGCGAGGTAACACGAATGTAGAAATGTGGCGTTTGCTGATAAGAACGTTTTCTACAGTAGCCAAGTGAAGAAATATAGTTAGTAGAAATGGCAGCCTGTGTAACTTTTTAAGAAAATCAATACATTTGCCGTCATGAAATGCATATGGCTGGCCGTGAGTGACTTTTGGTAAAGCAAATATAAGTGTAAGAAAACGTTAGTGTAAAATATGAAAACATCTACCTGAGGGCGAGGCGGGATTCGATCCTTTGACCTCTGGCTCTCCAGTGCGTAACTTTGGCAGTATGCCACCACGACATAGCCTAATTATTTAATGCGTGAAATGTCATGTCAAACCTGTCCATGGTTTTAAAGAAGAACACAGGCCAGTAAGCAGTGCTGAGCTCTGGCTGAATCCATATGGCCTGGCGATATTGTAGCCGGTTAACTGGACGTGTAGATGGTACGTCATAATGCAGTGTATACATTCGGTGAACGCCGGGTAGATGTGGTGCAAAAGCAATAATGAGAAGTAATAGACAATTATTAGTGAGGAAAAAAACAGGTTCAAGAAACTTGTTCCTGGCTGGGCTTCAACTGGCAACTTCATAGTACATTGACTGTAACTTTGACCACTAGGCCACAAACAGACTAGCTGTTAAGACTGGAAATGTTTTAGACTAAAAAGATATGGATATTTTGCGTGTGCATGAGAGATTTTGATTGGCTTGTGTAGGTGAACGATGGGCTGGTGTCGGTAAAATTTCCAATAGGGAGACATTTTGTTTGTGGGATAGGCGGCAGGAAGAAGAAGGAAAAAACGCAAAATCCCCTTAGTTTGGGGCTTTATTGTGTGGACATGTGAAGTTGTTTATGAATTCTGTCTGTTGAAATGGGGTGAGAATGTACAGAATTTAATGTTTTTAAGGGCTGAGTGTCTGTGGCTGTTGTGGTTATTTCTGTGGGGAACCCTGAAAAGTGCCAAACTCTCGGTGCTGTATAGGTATGGGGCATGCCGCGCCGCCAAGGCATAACTTAAAAACACGTTTTCAACATACAAAAATGCGAAGTTACTCACAATGTTACCCAATGTTTCCTAAATTGTTTCAAGTCATTTGGCCCTGTGTTTTTTAATCTTACCATCTAACAATGTCGTCATTCAAATTTGACTGTTCTGTATCGCACTGTTTTTCTCTAACAGAAATGATTAATGTCATTAAAAGCAATTAAGCTCCGTTTTTACAATGCAAATAAGCATTATAACATGGTTCATGAAGAACCCACTGTACCGTAGCTAAGTAACCATGTGAACAATATAGCCTGCGGCCAGCATACAAGGTAGTTATCTTACTAACCAGTGTAGCCAAAATTACCTTACAACAATCTTGTGTATAAGCATGTCAACAGGAATTCGTACACATAGTACAACTATTGAAAATTCATGCTTCGTACGGTCTTACCTGCAAATAAAATATAAAAGCTTTTAGCTGACCACATACGCAGACACTCGCTCTCAGCTCGCTTAGCTTGTTGCTAGTATTCCAGCAAAGCTTACTACCAAGCAAGACGTCCTGTGCCCGCGAATCTCACACTGACTGGTGGCCACTGCCATCTACTGGCATCAGCTGGTATCGCAGTAGCTAACAGAGGGACAGGAAGATTCTTGCAGTAATAGAGAGACTTGAAAAATGGCTTAAATGAAGCGAGACATTTTACAATACTAACATAGATTAGTTTATATTCATAATTTTGGAAGAAATAAAGTGCCACAAATGCAATTGTCTAGGCAAAAAATCTAAAATGAATTTTCTCTTTTTTAGTTTGCAATGAAATACTGAGAGATTGCATATAGACAGCAGGTTACATTACATTACAGGCATTTAGCAGACGCTCTTATCCAGAGCGACTTACACAACTTTTTACATAGCATTTTACATTGTATCCATTTATACAGCTGGATATATACTGAAGCAATGCAGGTTAAGTACCTTGCTCAAGGGTACAACGGCAGTGTCCTTACCCGGGAATCGAACCTGCGACCTTTCGGTTACAAGCCCAGTTCCTTACCCACTGTGCTACACTCCGTCCTATACATGCCCTGGATCAAAAACTTCTTGACCACAAGTTCATAAAATCTAAGGGTGGTTATGTAGAACTACTAAAGATCTATGAAGCAAAAACTAAGCAGTGTACCCAGCGTCTGCAAATCTATCCAAAATGTCTAAATTATGCATTGCTGTACATCACAACATATTCACGTATTTCACTACAAATCAACTGTTTTGACTCAAGAAACTCACCGTTGCATCATTTTCAAGTGGGAATTACAAGCTTTCCGTCAGTACAGTGGTCTAAAATATGTAGGGGTCCAGAAACATATCCAAAATCTCTCCAAAAGTGAATAAAATGCTTTTTGTCCATTATAAAGCATATAAATAAGCCCCTTATGAAGGTTTAAGATGAAACATTGATATCAGATTTAAAAAATAATGCAAAAACATTGTCACACAATGCGGCACAGTACCTAAATGTGTAATAATTAACTCTCGTATGTAGTGTATTTCTGTACTCTGTACTCTCGTAAGTTTTCTTGTATGAGGATGGGACAACATGAAAACAATTTTCTACCGTCCACCACATCTGGCAATGTTCCAACTCTCACGTCATAACGTATAACCAAAATATTTTGAGCAGTAGCCTAAAACTTACATAGCGATGATGAAACCTTATCTGTGTTCAGTAGATAGAGACAGAGACCGTAAACGATTGTCAGCTAGGTCTATCAGCAAACATATGGCTTAGCTATGCTCAGAAGTCCTCAATAATAATAGTATTTTCCAAGAAACTACAAAAAATCGTTGATAACGTTTCATCAGGTGCAGTGTCTTTTACTATTACCACAGAGAGAATGCATAAGTGAATGCGATGATGAGAAAACCTTCGGTTACGCTGAGCTATAAAACGCCATTCCAAAAGCAAAATTAGACATGCTGTACGTTAGAAAGCTTATACTGTCACCTACTGAATAAATGAATTGTCCATCAAGCCAGACTGTACTAAAAAGGGCAACAACGCCGTAAACAAGGCGTGTGGTATTACGCACAGCTATTTTGGAAGGTACCCAGGCGTCACAAATGCGCGTATATTTCACAAACGGATTGTCCAAAACAAAATATGACCACTCAGTCTCAAAAGGGACATCTCTACGCATAAAACCAATACTAAGGTTGTATATTTATTCAATATTTAGTCCCAGATATTCACTGTAGAATGCCATGGTATCATTTTTTAAAACTTTGTCTTGTTTATTTCGTTATTCAGTGAGCAGCGTTTTCACTGCTGTATTGGCATATCTTAGGGCTATTGTCGTGTTTATCTTGTTGCTATGACGGAATACGATTTTTGAGTAGTGAAAGAATATTTTTATGAATGCCCAGATAGACAGTATTGTCCATTATGTCATGGGTGGGGGGCGTAATTGCAGATGAGACTGCAGGGAGGGGGTGCTTGTTAAATGAACGACCAGAGTGACAATGGTGGTGCTGCGAAACTCCATATGCAGCATAGCTGTCTTGTATCGTCTACTAATGAAACTAAAACAAAGCGTCTCATACTTTGGTTTCAGGAGCAATGAATGTCTGAGTTGAACAATCTAGGCACGCTGGCGTGCCGACCACTAGGTGTGTGCTAAGAGGTTAAACACTGTGAAAATGCTGAAAGGCGGAACTGACCCAGAAAGATTTTACAGATGCAAAAGCAATAGTTGAAATGTTGTATTTTTAGTTAGCCAGCAAGCCAGTGTAATGAGTTAAGAGATTTGCTTCAGTCAGAGGGGGGGACTAAACCCGAGTCTGTCAGTCCTGAAAACAGTTGCAAAAGGCAACGGCACTACCCAGTGAGCGAGTGAAGTAGACGTCAGAGCTGCAAAGTTTTAAATCTTCGCACTTGTATATATGTTGATTTTGTTTTTGTATCTGATGTCTTCATTGGTTGTTGTACATAAAATTACCAATGGGGAGACATTCTTTGTGGGTTGGAGCATTTGTGTCAGGAAAAATAAGAAGAAGAACACAAAATACCCTTAGTTTGGGGCTTTATTGTGTGGACGTGTGAAGTTGTTAATGCATTCTGTTGAAATGGGGTCAAAGTGTACAGAAATTCATGTTTTTAAGGGATGAGTGTATGTGTTGTTGTGGTTATTTCTGTGGGGAAGCCTGAAAAGTGCCAAGCTCTGTGCTGTATAGGTATGGGGCATGCCCAGCCAAGGCGTAACTTGGCGAGATGGCATATCTGCCATCCCAATCGGTGCCCTTTGCCACTGCTCTGCTGATCACGCAGTGCACGTATGTGAGAGGTGTCACTCAAAATCAAAAATCAAGGCAGAACTTCCCTATTTTGCACTTCTGATAAGCTAATAATGGGTTAAATTGACTTCACTCATTTTTTTAACAAAAAATATATAGCAACTCATATTTTCTACCGGGTTACAGCATTTTTATAAAATTATTGTCAGTTTTTAATTAGTATGTTTACCCATCTTCTGTTGATTTCATGCTGAAACATTTTTACACACAAAACGTGTGCCATATTAGGCTATAACATCAGGCTTTTCTCCCTTTTTGATTTAGTTTCTGCGGGAATAGTTCACTTCCTCACGTCATCGCTTCAGTTTTAGTCACTGGTTTTAGTGCATGTTTTCAATAGAGTGTTACAATAATTACGTCTTTTTGGAGGCCAACTCTGCAGTTACTTCCCCATGGGTTACCTCAACTAATTTCCAATTCATTTTTACCATAGGCATTTCGTTTTCTGTCGGTCTGAGGTTAACGTGTGTCGAAGAGAGTTTTACGTTTTGTTCTACATAAATTACACCCATTAATATCTCAACCGTGAATTTAGAAGACGTTATGTGCTTTAAGAAAGTAAAAAAAAAATTTTTTTAAAGTTGCTATGTTGAAACTACGATTGGTTTGGCTCAAAAAAAGCGAACTTACTGCCGGGGTTTAGGACTATAAACTGTAACACTCTATTGAACGTTTTTTGTGCAAAGTTAAGATATTTTACATATTTAGATTAAGGGATTTCGTGTTTAGAAATAGAAAAACTAAACTGAACTGTCCCTTCAATTTCAATGTTCAATGTCTTATCTTTACCCCACACCCAAATAAGCAAGACAGTAAGTCCAAGTTTGACAGCCATTTTGTAAAACTACGTTTAATGTAATAAAACATATAGGCCTGCTATATTTTTCTAAGTGCATAATAGTCAATTAAATCACAAAATGGTGCCATATGTCTAATAACAAATGTGTATTCCCACAGAGTAAACAGCATAAAGTATTCAATTTGTTAATAAAAGTTTAATGCAGACTCACCAAATTCAACAACCACACTACCGAAAGTCCGTAGCCTACAGAAGCACACTGCAGCAACTGCAAAAAAAGAAAAAGAAATTAACAAAATAGTATAATGTATTTCAAACTAATATGGGATCATGAAATTATCACATTATTACACATATATATATATATATATATATATATATATATATATATACCCAATACATTACAACTTGACAAACAGTTAGGCTAATACGAAATAATTCCATCATTCATGTTACGTGAAAAGATCATGCTAAAATATGATAACTTTTATACCCAGTCTATACATTATGGCGAGCGATAGAGTTTCACTTTCTTATTTGTTTCAGTCATGACGCATAACGTCGGCAGAGCATCGAGTGAAAACATTGAGAGCTGTAGGCCAGGAAATAATATTTATGTATACAATTTATGAATATGATTATGTATATCTGAGAGCATGGTGAAAAGAAAAATAAATACAATTTTACCTGACTGACACAACTCACAAATTGGAGTCGTTTCCATATAACCGTGTTCCAGGTCGAGCAAAAGTGAAACTTTGTAGTAGCCTAGGCCACAGAACATGGGTGAGTTCAGCGATGCTTTTTGCCACCAAGTCTTGCACAAGTTTTGGTGGTGCTGACTGTAAGCAAATGTTTTTCACATTTACCGTTCGATTGAGCAAGTACCATGCGCAGTACATTTTTATGGGTTAGTGCTGTCAGATTGTGCTAGCTACTTTACATGAACCTTGTATGGCGATCAATAGGCTAACAGCACAGTAGCAGTTATTGCTTGTCACTTGTACCATCACTGTAATGAACACGTGCATACACTGCTGGTGACATTGTAAAGCTCCGTTTTGCTCTCCGTACTATATAGGTAGCTAGCTATGGCACGTCCTCACCTCTAACCTTATTTGTTATTTGTTGTCCTCCGTGTGTCCATACACCTGTATCCGTGGTTGTAGCTGTGTGTCCTTAGCTCCTACTGATGCGTGCAGGACAGCAGCCGTACGCGCTAACTAGGTTAAGGAAAGTAGGCGATCCGTACGCGCTATAAACTAGGTTAGCTAAAGTAGGTGAAACACGAACATGTTAAGGTGAGCTAAAGTAATGTTAGGCGATAAAGCTGTGCTTAAAAAGGTCGTGCCGTGAACGGCACAAGATTTTTAAGCACAGCTTTATCGCCTAACGTTACTTTAGTTAACCCTAACATGTTTGCGTTTGACCTACTCCGACTAAATGGAGCACCACCTGCGCATGCGTCCCGTTTGGCCTACTCCTACTAAACAAAGCACCACCTGAGCATGCGTCCTACTAAATGTCCTTCAAAGGTCATCCGTTAGTGAGTGAGTGAGTGAGTGAGTGACCACAATTTGCCATACATAGCCCACGGCCAGTTCCTGCACGCCGTGGGAAAAATGCAACAGTAACATTTCACCATAATGGGTTAGGATGTAGACCAGGACCCCTTCTGCCAGGAACAAGTGTCAGAATTTTCTGAACTTTCACATTTGGGGAGAAATACTTTCATATTTTTCAATTGCCGTCTATTGGACTACATGGAAAGTTTGAAGTGGGATTATTAAAAAATGCTACAGTGAAATTTCACAGAAATGGGGTAGGATGTAGACCAAGACTCCTTCTGCTAGGAACAAGTGTCAGAAGTTTGAGACCTTTTAAATTTCAGGAGATATTCCAATCCAAATTGTTGCTTTTTGTCACTCAGCCTGCATTGGATTACATAGTTGGGGTGGGATTATTTGAAAACCCTTCAGGAATATTTCACCCAAATCAGGTCAGTACTACTTCAGGACCCCTTCTGTTATATTTAAATGTCAAATTTTGAGACCTTTAAATTTTGAGGAGAAATGGCCATCTAATATGTCCATTGTTCAATAGGATTGTGTTACTTTATTTGTTTATATAGACAGTTTGGAGTTTTATTGCATATGCTGCAGTGATATCAACACCATTTCAAACGTACATTTCCTGTTCTCTCATACACACGACATGTTGAGACGATTAGACTTTGAGGAGAAAACAAAATGTGGTATCTGATCCTTCCATATTACAGTCTTAAAAGACATGTGAAGTGATCGTAACAAAATAAATAATAATTTAAAAAAAACTAATTTCACATCACCACCTTTGTTCAATTTCTCTCTTGAGCGGTATATCACATTTAGAAGCAAATTATAGCCTTTTCAAACACGTAAGGAAGACCGCGACACCATCCAATCATATAACGCAACCGATTTAAAGTGGACCGGAAATTTCGAATACGGAGCCAACTTCAGCGTCGACTAAAACGAGGTCTATACATTATGGCACAAGCGATAGTTTTACTTTCTTTTTTGTTTCAGACATGACGAAGTAATGTCGGCAGAGCATTTAGTGAAAACACTGAGAGCTGTAGGCCAAGCAAGAATATTTATGTATACAATTTATGAATATGATTCTGTATATCTGAAAGCATGGTGATAAGAAAAATAAAGACAATTTTACCTGACACAGCTCCTGATTGTTCCCACTCACAAATTGGAGTCGTTTCCGTATAATCCTGTGTTCCAGATCGAGCAAAAGTGAAACTTCTATAGTAGGCTACAGAACATGGGTGAGTTCAGCGATGCTTATTGCTAATGTCGACACCATTGAAACTGAGGGAAACGTCCGGAAAATATCCGTAGCACCAAATGATTGCAAATGTGGTAAATAATTTCCCATTGGTAAATGCAGTGTCGCAGTTTTCCTGTTGACTAAGCGAGCGTTGATGGGTGTGGGAGAGGGGTGTGAACGAAGAGAGGAAAGGCCACCGAGTCTTCCTTCAAACTGCAGTGCTTCCTGTAGAACAGGGACCGGGAAAAAGCTGGGAGAGTGAGAAACAGAGAACAATACAAGGAAATGCATGCAGGGTGGAGCAAATGAAGAGAGCTGGAGCCCTGTATACTGCAGCACATGTAGGTGTGCATGGATTGAATTTGGGGGGAGTGTTTAGTTTGTGTTGTAGTAATAGTGACTGGAGTAGTCGTAATAGTAGGTGTGTATGCGTGTGTGTATGTGCATGTCTGAGACTGAGAGTGAGTGTGTGAGAACTGCAAGTTCGCCTCAGTTCCACTGAACGTCTGCAGCCTAAAGTCACTCATGAAATGAGCTCCTGCTACTCAACAACTGTGGAGGGGAGAGAAGTTGGCAGCTGACAGCCACACTTCAAAGAGATTATGTGCCTCTTTACACTCTGTTTAATCGGCAATGAGAGTTGTAGTGATGAGACTGGATTATGAATGAAATTATTTATTTGTGGACCAGCCACATTTATTTGTGCATCACCATAATTTATTTCTGGATCAGCTACATTTATCTGTGGACCCATTTCTTTTTTCTTTTTGTAACAATAATAACCCCATGAAGATAAAAAAATTCTACACAGAAAGATGATACTCACCGTGATGAGAGGTCACTGCTGCCATGTCAGTCCCTCTCTTTGTCCAGTTTCCTCTGCAAAATAGAACTATTTAAATGGCATTTTAATGAAATCATTATCAGTTTATCATTTAGTAGGTTTACTCTTCTTCTTTTGATTTTGTGAGTAAAAGTGAGCCACATTTGAACAGGCGTTTCTCCCTCTTTTAGTTCTTGCAGGGATCATTCACTTTCTTGGGTCTTTTTTTGTGCATGTTTTCAATTGCCACAGACAGTTTTATGTGTTAAAATTTTTTGCATGTTTAGAGAAGGTTTGACAACATGTCAGCTTTACAATGGCCATTCAAGGCATCAGGAGGTTTGTGTTTTAAATGAGGAAAATGCACTTCAAAATGAAACTAAACTCTCTTGAAGTTTGATTTTCAATGTGTTATCCTTGCATCATTTCTCCCTGCCAAGTGAAAAAGGTCTGACTGCCTTAAAAAGAAAAACGCAGGTTTGAAAGTCAATACAAGATGAAACTCACCCGACCACTTTATAACATGAAAACATCACCTCAAAGGTAGTAACTGTATACCCATTCTACATTATGGTACAAGTGTTATTGTCATGGTTCTGTGTTTTGTCTCTGTCTTTCCTTGTTGGGCCGCCAGATGGCGGCACTTCTGTTTTGTGTCCTGCTTGTACCCTGTGTAATTGTATTATTGTTTTCAATTGTTCAATTATTGCTTTTTGGTTGTCTCGTTTTCCCTTCCCTCTCTGTAGCCTGATTGTTCATGGTGCCCTCCTGTGTCTCGTCAGTGTCTGTTCTATTTAAGTTTCCTTCTTCCTTGACTCAGGTGCTGGATCCTTGGTTGTGTTTTCGCTTGTGTTTCCACGTGTGTCTTGCCTAGGAGTTTGCCCGTGGTTTCCCCGTGCCTGTTTTTGTCCACCTGTTTCTGCCGTGCCCGTTTAGCTTCTTTTTGGATTTTCTGTTTTCTGTTTTTGAGTTTTTGTTATTAAAGTCGGTATTTCCCTTTTGGAGTTCTTGGGTTTTTTTTAAACTCTGCATTTGGGTCCATTCCCTCGCCAATCCGTGACAGTTATAGCTGATTAAATTTTATCTCCTTTTTGCTTTTAGACATTATAAAATAATGTAGACTGAGTGCAAGTGAGAACATTGAGAGGTATAAACTAGGCATCATGAATATTTATCTATTAGGCCTATCAGTGTGATTCCACATTATGTATTAATATAAACATATATATATGTATACCAGCCTTTTGTTTTCTTTTTATTACTATTTTTATTTTATTTGCAAAGTAATAATATTATGTATAATGTGCAATAATATGCAAATATGCGCAATAAGCTATATGTGTATTTTACATGTTTATTATTATTATTATTTTAATTTTTTTAACATTATGCTATATGGAGTGGCAGCCAGCAGGTACATTCAGATATCATTTCTCCTGTTTTGTCTTATACGTGAATGAATGTAACTTTTTGGGCTTGTACCTGCAACCGTTCTCATAAAAATTAATAAATAAATAAAAACTTCACAAAAAAAGCATAAACATGTTCCAAAGCAACATAGGTTTTTGTAAAACTTCCTTATGTCATACCATCAATATAATGCGGTGTAACATTGCAGAAATATAATGAGAATATTACAGAATCCAAAATGGCAGACATCTACTAATAATAATAATAACAATAATAATAATAATAATAATAATAAAAATGAAAAAATACATTCTCTTAAATGGTGGCAAAAGTTATTGGTGGTTTTAATATCCTGACATATATTAAGTATAGAAGCTCGGGTTCAGTATATTTGACAAAACATCTTCTAAACAATCATCATTTATATAAGGCTAGCTGGGACTAGTGTGTGTTGGGAGGGGCTCAAATGCATCTATTTATTCTTCACACTCTGTTCTTTTAAGTCAGCTTTTTGCACTGGGGCATTTAGCAGCCTGTCCACCATGTCCAAACATGACCGATACTATGTGTGGTAAGTACTTACATTTGTGCAGATTTAGGCCAGTTGTTTAAAGCCTCGTATGATATTAGCAACAAGTCAGACGAAACTCTGAGAAGGGTTCAGTGCAAAAGACTGCAAGGGTAATGAAGATGGTGTTTAAAATACTTACATTCAAATTCTCTCAAGTCCTTGACTAAATCACAAATCAAATCGAATAACCCTGTGGAAGTTAGTGTACAGCAGCCATGCTGGAATAAAGAGTTAACTATACCTTTAATTAGAAACAATTTATTTTCAAAAATCTTTCTGCACCAATTTACACTGTTTTTGAGTTTCACCCTCTCCCCCAAACTTGTGCTCAGTGCTGGTATTGAAGCTTGAATACAAACCTCATTTAGCCAAAGTTTCATTAAAAAAACCTGACAAACCTGCTTAAAGGACAGCATGGTATAAGTGTATCACACCCAAGTGCTCTGACATTCTGGCATAATGTTGATGATGAGGCTAAATGAAAGTTTCAATTCAGGGCCAAAAATATTATTAGAATATCTTTATCAATATTTTCAAACATGATGCTAGCTCCCATACAACCAAACATAAGCTTAGGCTCTTTTTCACTTCAGGAAAACAGCCCTGACTCTGTGCTTACTCTATAGGCCTATACTGGCCAACACTGTGAACCTTTGTTCTAGTATGAGAAGCACAGATAAAGCAAATTGCATTTTGCAGTTATTTCACTGCAACTGCAGGTTTTTAAAGGTACTTCAGGTATTTGCTTAAAACAAAACAAAAAATATTAAATGGTTCCTACAAATAAAGTAATAAAAAATACATGAGCAATATATAAGGTGTGAAAGTGTGTGAAAAGTGCTATTATGAGTCCCTTTTACCGTATGGAGAGCCCTATATACGCCTCCACATGAAAGGCAGTGGGATTGTGCTGGCAGTACGCAGTGTGCAGGTCTCATTCGATCTTTCTCAGGATGATGTAGACCAATCCGCTGAGCAGGGCCAGGGGGAATGCCACCCAGGCCAGCATGTAGGAGAAACCAAACACCTCCCTCTCCTGGGCCCAGCCTGGACTCTGCACTGTGTACACGGCAGCTGCACTCATGACCAACACACCTGTAGGGAGGGATGGAGGGAGGGAGGCATGGAGGGAAAGAAGGAGGGAGGCAGGGGGAGAGAGAGAAACAGAGCGGGGGAATATGGGAGATCAACAAGACATGTAAAGGGGGTGGAAGAAAAGAGGGAGAGATGAGGAAAGAAGCAATAAACCAATGAGAGAAGGCAAGATAAAAAGACACAGGGGGACAAAATGGGGAACAGAGAGAACAAAACTGAAATATCGAGGGAATAAATGAGACAAATAAAAACAGGCAGTTAGAGAGGGAGAGCCACATCATTTTATGAAAGGAGAGTAACGCCAACACTCGAGACACAGTCTGACACATCCCCACATTTGGAAAACAAGTGAGCGTCAGTTGCGGTCATAAAAGGCCTTGAGATGGCATTGAGAGCGCAGAGGTCGGCGTTTGCACCCACTGGCAAGTATCTGGAAGACTGCGGCGAGGAAGAAACGGCCCCCCTTCCGCAGGGTGAAGAGCTGGCAGAGGAAGAACAGGAGAGCCAGGGCACTGTACAGCACAGACAGGACCATCAGGCCCTGGACCAACTGGATCCACACTGAGATACAGAAAGAGGGGGAGCGAGAATGGGGAAATGTGGGGTGGAAGAGAGAAAGATTGAACATTGAGAAACTGAGAGATGGAGTCATCAATTTAGAGTGCTTAGTAGCTTGTTTGTCAGAGGTAAAAGCGGACACCACCTTCATCTCAGCTTAATCACTTGTGAGTGGCAGCCCACTAAACGGACGCACCTCTGATTGGTTAGAATTTACATCACTGTAATATTTTGAAACCAATTTCGTCACCAGTAGATAGGTCAATACCAAATTCTCATTTATTGGGCAATGCAAGTGAGAAATATATATGAAATAGGCTCAATGAAATAGGCTTAATACAATAGTATGCATCTACTTTAACTTGTCATATAAAATATATTACAAAATATTAACTTTATTGTACAGTCTTATAAATAATTTCGTTTAAAAGAAGTAAAACCTTGTATCATTTTATCTGCATTCCAAAAAGGGAACACAACAAGAAAGTGTAAACATATGTTAGTTACTCTCCTTTACAAACAAGATTGATAACTGATATGTCGATTGGAGGTGCTTTTGGAACTTGCTCCTATGTGAATCTGTGTGAACTGCATGGAGCATGCACCCCATAATGCCATTCTGTGTGCATACCATGTTATGATGTCAGTAAGCATCGTAGACTTCAGCAAACAGAATGCATTTGGTTGTACAGGGGTTGTAAAAATCCAAATGGCCGGGCCCACGAATACAGACCTCCTGTAGGCGTAGGTTTACAGTGATACCCTCCATTGGACGTAGAGCATTTCAACCACAGATCAGAACCGCTGGTCTCTCCCACAGTCCAAGCCTGCTTTGCCAAACAGAACAAATACAAACTGTCGTCTTTGCAGATGCATTAAATCTTCGATCAGAATTTCTATTTCAGTTTTTCAAAAAGCATACACACTCTGCCAGTAATCACAGTGTTAAAGATGTTTTCGTTCGTGCACGCAATAAAAGCATACGTAGCATATTCGGTATGCACAAATAATTTTACTCACATTAACAATAGCTGAAACAAAGAGGAGAACCAGGACAGTAACGTGAAGAGTAAGTATTATTAATATTCGGAGTAGCATTTTCAAGCAGTTACAAAAAGTTCGAAAGCGAAAGAAGAGTCAGCGAACCAATCACTCCCGTTATATTAAGGGCGTGTCTTTATTTAAACACCGGTAGTTCTCCATATCGATACCAGGTGGCGCCATTTCATTAAAAAAACACCCTACGAAGACCATAAATTCCAAGGTTTTTGTAGACGAACTATGGTTTTCTATATATTAATACATTATGTATATATTCAAGTAATTATTTGCACGCGTGTTATGGAATCCCAACACGTAAAACCAAATCAAAACGCTGGGGTCTGCGCGCGTCCCAACGTGCAGCTGTTTTTATAAAACGTTCCGTCTCGTTATCCGGTTACGCTACGAGCAGTAATACCAGCCATAGTAAACTGGCTCTCTCAACTGCAACTAATAACGTAACTATACAGACAACATATTCTGGAGCAAACCGGGTACATATGATCGCATATCCAACATACTGAAACTGAAGTAAACGGATGGGGAAACATGGCTAGGGACAGTGCCCCACGTTACCCTTCCCAGACGAGGTTAAGCACAAACTTTAAGTCACAAAAATTACAGTTCATTACTTGCAGACCTGAAAGGTAAACACCGAATATTATCCCGGTAGTTATAAAGAAGAATATTATTGCTTCGTCTTTGATTATTTTGTGCAGCACACAGTGAAGTGACTGTCTCGTGGAAAGGGAATTAACCGTTAGTGAACAATTACTAAAAGCGGCATACAATATAAGGTCACTTAGTTGCAGGCAGCGATGTGCTGGTGCGCCCCAGGCAGCCCCCAGTGACCGGGTAACAAGAAGATCGGCTCCTTGAGGAGAGGAGGGAAACATTTTCACAGGCTCCAATAACTACGTGAGGGAGGGCAGTTCCTAATCAGCACAGGTGTAGACCTTTTCACAATGTAGGCGTGGATGGGCTCCCAGTTATCACAGGAGATCAGGAAAAAATACCTACAGTACAGTACACACAATGCTTCAGGAATAGGGGAGAAAAAAAGGAAAAATAATATTTTTTTACTTCAACATTTTGAAGTCTAACATAACTTAAAATACGAATGACAAAATTCCAAATAGAAACCATCTTTATTGTTACAGAATTATTGTCTGTTAGAAATGGACATAACAGAAGGTGGGTACCACAGTTCACATAAGTCGTACAGAGAGACACACTCACTTCTGTGCACAGGTCTTTAAGCATTTATGCATTAGTCTACTCTGATGCACAAGGAAAAAAAATGCCTTATCCACAGACCAAAATGGATACACAGGGCCAGTTTTAGGCATGGGCAATACAAACAGATGCCTTGGGCAGAGGTAACCAACCCAGGTCCCGCAGAGGGTCTGCTGGTTTTCTGTTGACACTCGGCACTTAATTGATCGATTAAAAAGTAACTGATTACACAGCTACCTCACCTGGCTTCCTGGGTCTAAAGCGGTTGCTCAATTTAAGGTGAAATAAACAAAACTGAGCAGACCCTGCAGCTTCCCAGGACCCAGATAAGGCATTCCTGGTCTGGGTCTGTAAAACCAGCATAAAAACCATGGGTCCCGAGACCGAGTTTGAAAAGCCCTTCTTTAACATTTTGTTTTAACGGAAAGTCCGACACAGCTTCAAAGATACTAGCATTTTAGTGTCTTTGTGCATCAGAGTGGAACAATGCCGCTTGAAACAGCAGCGTACGTACGTCTTTCTTTCACGCACACCACCATCTTTCCGCTTTCTCAGCAGGGCCCTGCGCCCCCGCCCCCCTCGCCCCCGCCCCAAATCCCCCCACAGCGGGGCCATGGGCCTCACTTCTCCACACCCCCCACTCAATGATAGAAGGCGTGCTGTTTACAGAGGAGAATACATTGGCGAAAAGGACAGGGCTGTGCACCTCATCGCTCTGCACACCAGTAGGGGGCGCTCTTTCCCAATCGCAGCCCGTTCCACATTTCTGCTCTACGCTTCCGTGTCTGGCCACTGTGGGGTGCCCCAGTTCCCAGACAGCCAGAAAAACCCAGTGTCACTGAACCTGGAGTAAATCCTCAGTGTTAAATAAAAGGTGAAAGGACGCTGGTGTGAAAGTAACTCTAACCACACAATAACATCATGAGGTTTTGGCACACAGAGGCATACCTTCCTGTCTGACCATTAAAAAAAGACACTAAAAAGAAGCAGCTGGACTGGCAGCTTCTGTTTATCTGAAACCGCTGGCACACTTCCTCTGCTGTCTGACACACACGCAGATCCGGCAGTGGGCCAGCCGCGGTCACAGGCAGTTACGGCCGTGAGCCCTTCATTTCCGTAATCTTTAGTGACTGCCACGATGATTCTGGGTCTGGTGCCCATACTGGAAGCTGTAGGCAGAGCAGAGAGACCCAACAGAACCGCAGTTTTGAAGCAGCAACGTCTTCTCCTGTGCGGAACAGACAGCAGTACTGAACCCGTGTACATGTAAGGAGTCTTTACGACTGCTGTCAGTCTTTATAGCTGTCACTATGCCCATGTGTATGTATTGAGTCTTTATGACTGCTGTCACTATGTCCATGTGTATGTATTGAGTCTTTATGATTGCTGTCACCATGCCCATGTGTAAGTAATAACCATTTATTGCAGCTCTCAGTGCACCAATGTGAATGTAATGAAGAGTCGTTATTCTAGCGGTTACTGTCTGCAGTCACACATGCCTCTCCTCAATGGAGATACACTGGAATTCTTGAATTCTACATGTAGCAGGCCTCTGAAGAGACAGGACTGGGTGAGAATTCAGACACAAGGCCTCCATGGTAACAGTAAGAGAAACCTGTGCACTTGCGTCTCCAGAAGGAGCAGCCGTTCCTGGTAACTGCACATTCATCTAGCAGTAGGCCCGCTAGTGTCTCTCTCTTCTCTTTATCACTTACTTTCTCCCTCTTTCTCTGTATCTCTCATACGCTCTGTCAATCTTAGTCGTTTATGTTTTTTTTTTTTTTTTTACACTCTAATTTCATCATCTTCCTCCTCCTCCATGAAAGAGAAGCTCTCTTCCTCCCCCTGTGTTGGGCTGAACTTGGTGCAGTCCGTTTCTCCCCCTTGCGGCTGATCGGGTGGTATCTCCTCCAGGGGTGTGGAAGCTGAGCTGGAAACGGAGCAGGTGTCCAGATGGTGGTTCTCAGGGTGTGTGGGCTGGGTCTCTGGGGTGCAGGGGCCTTTGATGGGGTTCTCCACGTTCTCAGTTATGGGAGGCTGGACTGTGGGCTCCTGTGAGTCTCCCTCTCCCTCTTCCTCTTCCTTATCCTCCTCCTTGTTGTCCTCCTCCTCGTCTCCCTCGTCCTGGGCATCGAGTGGCGGGGGCGTCCCTTCCTCCTCTCCCCCGAGGCCGTCGTCCTCTTTCTCCATCACATCCAGGATGTCCCCCAGCATGGAGGGGCCCAGGTCCACGTGGAAGGACATGACGGACTCGGTGCGCCTCATGGCCCCACAGCCGCGGGGTGCCATGGAGACGGGCAGGTCCGTCAGCTCCCCGAAGCTCCGCTCCGCCTGCTCCGGGTCCAGGGCCGCGGTCCCGTTAGTCCCATCCGCTTCGGAGGGAAGCTCCATCACGGGGCTGGAGGAGAGACTTTTGGGCACCCCTCCCCGCCCCCGGCTCTCCCGCCCCCTCTCCCCGCCCTCGTCGTTGAGGTGCGGCAGGGAGAAGGCGTTCTTCACGAGGGTCGGCGAGCCGGCCAGCGGCGCCAGCGGGTTGGAGCATCGGTCCACCCGCGTGACCGACTGGGAGCGCTTGCTGGTGCGGAAGGTTCGGGAGAGCAGGCTCGGCCTGGGGGAGCGGGGCGCTCCCTCCCCGACCCGCGGGGGCTCCCCGGAGCGGCTGCTGAGGAAGGAGGTGTCCCCGAAGGTGTCGCCCCCCCGCCCCACATGCATGGTGTGGCGGAAGTCGCCCAGCGGGGCGCTGATCATCTCGGTGGTGAGGTCGAGTCGCGAGCGCCGCTTGGACTGGGACGATCCGGACACCAGCTGCTTCAGGATGGGCATCTCGTACCTTCCCGAATGTCCCCCCCAAAAAAGATAATCCGCCCTCCTCCTTTACCCGTTAAAGTTCTTAGAGACAGGGCAGGAAGTAGAAGGTTCCCAGAATGCAAGGGTACGCCACAAAATAAGAAAAAACAATCTCCCTCCCGTTTTTATCTGTTGGTAAGGACAGAAAGCGGCGGTTGTCAGAAAGCAAGTGTATCCAGGTCTCTCTGCGTCACACCCACTGCAGTCCCCCGCTACAGTTGCCCTGGTCTCTGGTTCCAGCCATCTTCTGGTCAAGCTGGTGAGGAAAGAAAGATGAACTCAGATTACAAAAGGAAAATTAGACACGACTGCCGCAATCAGTGTTGCAATGACTGAGGTTCAGTTAGTTTGCCATTAGTCAGTCAGTAACCTGTACATGAGGAAATGTACAGGTTTTCTTTTACTGTGACAACCCACTGAAGTAAAATGGTACGGGATTGCTACAGCTGCAGCTGTAAGTGGGTGATCAGGTGGGTGGGGTGAACGGACTGAGACAGTCAGTTTGGGATGTCGCCCAGGACGGTGGCATTAATAACCACATTCTTTCAACAAGTGCCATGTGGGAAAAAATATAATATTTGATGACAGTGTCAATCCAAACAGTTCCAGAGACAAAGTGCAGTCTTGAAAATTAGTTCAATGACTCACTTCCAAATCCAGGTATACATCGCTGTGGTGTCCAGCTCAGTGTTCATGGCATGTAGTCACCAAGGAAACCCCTTTCCCACAACAGAGGAAACCTGGAAGCTATGGTTCAACCAGGGAGTGCTTGTGGGATAAGTTGTTTAAAAGGGAAAACAATGCATGTTCAGCTGCTGTAAAATTCTGCCATTCTATATTTTTTTACGGAGCAGCCAATCAACAACAGCCTCTACTTCTATATATACACATGTACAACAGAATCGACCAGTGTCTATGATGTCTGTGCAATTGAGTGTGTATAGCAGTAAGAGACATGGAAGTAATCCAGCTCTTCTCCAACCTTCCATTCTCCCCCTCCTCTCTTGTCCCTCCCCTGTGGCTCAGCCTTCACACTTCCTGTCTCTGGCATCACCTGTTCACGTCTCCATGACAACCCCAGCTGAAGGCAGTCTTGAGGTTAGCGCGCAACCGCTTCCTGCCTCGGGCGTAGAGCACAGCGCCGCTTTTCCGCCCCACAGCCCGGCAGAATCGAGCCCCGCAGACAGCGCTAGGGCCACCACGAGCTCCCACCAACTGCCAACGGCAGGGACAGCAGGGGAACAGACCAGCGCATGCACCAGCTCTCCCGCCACTTTTACTAACTTCAACGAGCCAGTAAAAAAAAAAAAAAAAAAGTGTTTCGCTTTATTCAGCGGCTGTCTATTTGAAGGTCGAAGGGACCATAAAGTTTTTTTTTTTTTTTTTTTTTTTAAACTGACACATTAATGGAACAATCCATCGCACTGATGACTGAGTAGGATGTCTTGAGAGAAGCTGATGATTTTTAGAACAGTCGTGAACCTGTGAACCATGAACTATCAACAGCCATGTTGTGCACCTCTCTGCGAGTGCATAAGTGAGACCTTTCATTTGTGCATTTCTGATGAATACAACTTCAATTGAAGCTTTTACTCCATGGTGTGTTTCCACGGTCATCCTCTTAGAGGTCCTTCAGATGGGTGGGTGTTTAGAATTATCACCCCCTTTCAACCCACTATCACCGTAATATAATACTGATCTCACATCATAACTAATTGTTGACACTAACAGTCATGTCCAGTATCAAAGATAGGTAACACTACCGAGGGACACTAGTTTGATCTGGAGCACAAACATAGCCTAAACGTTACACAAACGTAGAACAAACTAACAGTATATAATTCATTCTTTGTGCCATTTTGGGTGTTATTTTCAGTGAGCTATTCCACAGAATGTTAACACACCCTCATTTGCACAAAGTTAACCCTGTATACTTTCACAACTTTCACAAATTACTTTTCACAAATTTCAACAGGGTACTGTTCAATCTGAGAGTACAATAGGTTGAACGGGATTTCCAAACACACATACCAGTACCGGGCCAGAGAAACCAAATTTTGTCCTTCATTCCATAGAAACCCCATCACCCCTTCATGTGTGAACTCACCTCTCCTCCTTTCTCAACACTTCGTGCCCCACCACCATCCCTCACTACTCGCTCCCCCTCCACCATCTTCTGTCTCCAATTCCTCCCTCACCACCACCTCCCATCTCCACCTCTTCCCTCTCCAACAAATTCTGTCTCTAATTCCTCCCTCTCCACCACCTCCCGTCTCCACCTCCTCCCTCTCCAGCACCTCCTTTGCTTTGTTTCTTTTTATACCATTGTGCTCCCCCTTGAAAATGTCACTTTAAATCAGTACCTTTTCATTTATTCAATTATCTATGCAGTGGTTCCAAGGTGAACAGGGTGGGGGCAGTCTGGTGACGGGTGACAGGATTTCGTGGAGTAGCGGCTCGTGATGATGTACTCCGCGCCCTCCATTTCCTGCCCCGACGATTCAGTTAAAGTATGCAAAACCCCACAGCCCTACCCCCTCCTTAAAATACTACTGAAACGGTTTCCATGGTGAGCATCGGCACCCTCGTTTCCTGCTGAACAGACGAAAATGACCCAAACGGCATTGTGAAAAAATGTTGCAGATCAAGCCACGTACACTGGTTGCAAAAGACGAACCCTACCCAGATGAAAAATATCTGTTCCTAAAATATCTAAAAGATCTGTTTCTGTGAGTTAAGGCTCTTGCACACATGCACACACACATGTACACACACACGCACGCACGCACACACACAGCTGGAAACCCATGAGGCTAACTGGAGGGTGGAGCTGTGATGGATGTGATGATGAGGGGGGACTTGGGCTGGATCCAACAGGAAGGGCAGGGAGCATGTGAGCCAGTCAGCCCCCAGACCAGTGGAAACCCCCTCCTGATCTCTCTCTCTCTCTCACACACACACACACACACACACACACACACACACACACACACACACAAATGCACACAATCTTTGGAGGTGCCATTCCTTAGATAGTACTTTGAGTTCATTATATGAAAAGTGCTTTATTACAGTGCAATACTTGTTAAAACCACCCTGTTACAGGATGTGATGTCATCCTAGCTCTTTTCTACAAAGTGTGTTACAGTTAAAGTCAGGATAAGGTCAAGGATTAGAATTTTAATCAGGCCTAGCCTTGGGTTATCATCTGATGATAGGATTAAACCTAGCATTAGAAATAGGATTTGAATTAGGCCTAGTGTTTGTGTTATGGTCTGAAGTTTTAGGATTAGTTAACTTTAGGACAGGGGCTAAAATTTAGGATTAGAAATAGGCCTTGGGGCTGGGTTTAGGACTGAGGTTAAGATTAGGGATTATAGTTCGGATGAAAATCCAGGTACAAGACAGCGCTGCCTTTTTGAGCAAGTCTGCTAGTCTACTGTACATCTCGACCATTTCCCAAGCCCCAGAGTGGAGGCTATGTACCCACTAGGTATCAGTGTTAGAACCATGAAGGAGATCAGGCTGAGGCCAGCGGGATTTCCAGGAAGACCCACAGAGGAATGCCACACTAGACCAGAGCAATCCCAGGTGCACAGGTCACACCACACAACAAGGGTCAGCCAATGGGAAAACACAGATGTTCCTTAGAAATTTCTTCCACCACCCAGCTGGTGTCAGTAAAGAAGGGAGGCACAAAGTACTACATTACATTATTATTATCATTTAGCAGGCACTCCGAAAGAAAGAGACATTTTTACTTCTATTTTCCCCACAGTAAGCATTTACAGGAACCTTGCTCGAGGGTACAATGGCAGTGTCCTACCTGGGAAGTGAACCTATAACCGGTGGGGTTTAGAAACCTGTTCCTTATCCATTATAAAAAACCTGCCAAAACATTATGTCAAACGCCAAAAAAGCTACACATTTCTATCTAAAAAGCCTCACATGGTCTCATACATACACACACACACCCACACACACAAAATCACACTGCACAAGTACACACACACACACACATACATACGCCGACGTGCACTCACAGTCACACACACTTTGTTTTCAGCTACAGAGCCATATCAAGGAGCCAGACTGCACAGAGGCAAGGCTCCACCTCAGGAGACGTGAGGTCAGCTGTCCTTGGGTGTTCCAGAGGGCCCCAACTCATGGACCCAGGGCTGACCCTTGACCTCTGAAAAACCCCCTCCCTCCTTGTTTTTACGACCAGTTTATTATCAAAGGCCTCTCTGAGTCAGGAGACAGACATGCAAGGACCTCGCAAACACTCTCAGGTGTTGGGCGGGTGTCAACGTTAGCCCCGTGAACGCACAGGGATGGACACATTTGATGCTACAGAAAAGACACCGAAATAGCCATCACATTTTTTTTAAAAACGAAAAAAAACTTGGGAATTCACAAATGACCGACGGAAAAACGACACCCGTTAAAATGCCCGTCGTGAGCGACGCCGTCGTCGAAAGGCGCGTGTCTCGGGGCTCGCATCGCGGCGTTCCGCTCCTCCTTCGCCTGCGTCACGGGCGGACGAGCCCGTAATTAGCGAATCGCCATCAGGCGTCCCCTCTCCAGGGGTGCGGCTGCGCTGTGACCATCACGGGGCGGCCAGCGCGGTTTCGCCGTGCGAGCGGCTAAAGGGCGTCGGGACTTCGCCACCTCCTGCGGGCGGCTGAAGCGGGCCAGGCCGGTTCTGAGAGAAACGGTGAAACCGCCGCTGTGGAAGTGCGGTTGCCGTGGCGTCGACGGTAGCAAAGGGCGCCTTCGGTGTCCCGCGGCCGTGCTTTCTCTTCCGAGCCCGACCTTTCGCCCGACTGCGTGTCGCTGCGTAGTCGTCACGGTTACGGACCCCGAGTCTCGAGGCGGAGGAGCACGCGTGCTCGCGTTCGTAGGCCCTTCTCACCATGGCAACGCCCTCAGAGCACTCCACCAGGTGCCTCCTTCATTTCACTCTGCTAAGCTGTGCGGGCATTTCTGTGTAAACATAATGTCCCGAACACATCTCTTTAAATGTGCAACAAATAATAATAAAAAAAAAGAGATAAATGACTGAGAACTGATGACTGCTCTCGATTATTATGAGAGCTCAATCATTGATGGACTGGTTTAAGACAAACGCTGATCATTTTCTAACGCTAGAGGCACCAAAATTGCAACCTTTTCCCTTAGCGGAGCACACTTTGGGCTCGCTGGCGGTTCTGATCCCGGAAGGTTCTTATTTGAGGCTCTGCACGTGGCCCCAGAGCTGCGGGCGGGCGTGGCCGCTGCGCGGTACGGTGCCGAGCTCCAGCTGGTCACTCTCCCACAACTAGTTCAGTCACGTACAAGGACAGGTCCGCCGAGCCCTGGCCTGCCCTTCCCCTACAGCCCCCTCGCTGTCCACAGCGACTGGGGAGACCCAGAGAAAACAAACAGTTTACGCTGGAATGTCCTGGAATGCGCGGGTGGGGGATGATGGATGTGCACATGCACGCACCCCTGCATGCGCAAGCACACACACAGAGACACACACACACACACACACACACACAGACATACTACTCATGTCTTCATGTAGAAAGACAATAATATCCCATTACTGATCACATAAAAAGAGGTCAACACACTGCTGCTACAATTTAACTGAACAGATAAAGACAGATAGAGACACAGACTGACAGACAGACAGACAGACAGATAAAAAGAGCTAATGCTAATCTCCACAGAACACAGTGAGAGTGAGGGCACCACAGGCCAGAGGAAACTCCACAGTCACACACAGCACACGATGGAGCACCTGACGAATAGTAGCAGAGCTTTGGGGCAGAAACCGCCTGAACGGGAGGCTCAAACAACCAGCCAGCGACTTTCTGCCGCGAAATTCACCAAAACGCACACAATCGGGCAGCGGCTAGATTAGAAACCAGGAGAACGCCTGTGACGGCAAACCACCCCATCACTGCTGCAGTGTTAGCAAGGCAGGTACAGCACATCAGGCTGCTGCAGCCATTACTCAACTATAGGAGAGGTCAAAACACACACACACACACACACACAAGCACACACACACTCACACACACATTCACTCACTCCGATCAGTGAAACAAGTCACACAGGAACTGCAAACAAAACTCAGCATCCTGCAGCCGGTGACGAATAGCAGCAGGTCACATTGTGTCAAAGTCTGATTTCGGTATTACAAGACAATCAGTGCAGAGCCCGGTGCAGAGGTGGGGGAATCGCAGGAAGAGAAACACACGAGAGTCACGCTGCCCTGGCGGCCCAGGCACACATCTCTTCCGCTCCTTTGGGTCCCTCTGTCAGTCAGCCTCAGGGTATAATGAAGCCACTCTTTAATAAAGAAGGGATCAGATGTGTCTCGTCTCATTGCCACTAAACCAGAAGAGTCACAGTTTGCCTCACCCTAGGGGCTTCTGAATCACATGGCGCGGACAGGTCAAAGGTCAAAGGTCAGTCCCACGGCCCACACTGCCTCTAAAGCGAAAGGTGTAAACCATGACAAAATGCTGCGGAGGAAACTCTAAATTCAAGATTGTGTGTTTGGAATGGGAGTTCCTACAAAAGTGTGTGTGTGTGTGTGTGTGTGAGAGAGTGTGTGTTTGCGAGTGCACAAAAAAAGACTGTGTCTGTGAACATGTTTTCTGTGAGTGAATGTGAAGTATGCATGTGTGCATGTCCATGCTGGAATGTAAGAAAATGTGAGTGTGTGTGTGTGTGTGAGCATGCATGTGTGTGTGTCTGTGTGTGTGTGTGTGTGTGTGTGTCTAGATGCGAGAGGTCTTTGTGCCTGTGAAACAGGGTTTTTGTACGGACTGCAAACTCCTCGCCTGGGCCCTGTTAATGTTCAGCTCAGCAAGCAAATGGAGAGAGTGACACGCGGTGTTGTGCGATCTTCAGTTTCGCTCTTTTCCTCAGCCACAGCAGCTTCACTGCCATCTGTCCTGTGCTCCTGTGAGCAAAGGCAGCCCTTTCCCCAGCTTGCATCCGGCTGGCCCTCTCATATCACAGCAGCCTTTAAAGTGTCACAGGCTTGTCACTGAAAACTGATCAGCAGGCAACATAGGCCCAGAGTTTCGACCCCAGCCCCCCCTCACTTTGCTGGTTATCGCCCTTTTGAAGTATTCTGACAGCATAAGAACTTGTGGTTTTTTTGTTGTTGTGTTTTTTAAGCAAACAGCATAATCTCGTCTATAGCCACACGTAGGCTACAATCAATCAGTCTAAAACCGACATGGAGGCTTGCACAAGCTACTTAGAAAATAATCATCAACTATATATATATATATATAATTCCCTCCCCTTGAAACACTCAGTGGTATGTCAACCCCATGTCTTGGGCTTCCCACATTTGCAGGGACATGTTCGACAAAACTATTCGAAGCTGATCTTTTCAACACATTTACCGGTTTTCAGCTGCCACCCAATCTGCCTCTCTCTCTCTGGCCCGAAGATTTGCGCGCTCGATTCAAGTCGCAAAAAGCATCCAACAGCAAAGAATGGAGAGTTTCCATCTACAACAAGATGAGCTACAAATTTTAGCGTGTTCTGCTACTCCTAAAGTCGGCATGCAGACAGATGGTCAGACCAACAAACTCAGTCTGTGAACTGACGAGACGACAGAAGTAGACGCGATTACACAGCAAAACACCGATTCGATGTAACGGTACTGGTAAATTCAAGTCATAGGAATAGGAATCAAACGAAAACAACACGCACAGACGAAGATCGATAAATTCGCTGTTAGAGCACTGAAAAATGTAACAGCGTTTCCCAGTTTTATCAAAAGCATGATTATGAATCAAAACTGCAACGTCATTATTCGTGTACAGCACGTGCAAGCTATAGGTATAAGCAGCAAGAATGTCGGCAGTAGCCTACGCATCAGCTTTACCACTGTTTAAATTCGAGCTCGACTGAACATGAACAACACATGGCGGAGGTGCTACAGGTGCTGTGTGTGTAGCCTGCCACGGGAGTCAGCGTCGCTACCCACACATCTTTCGCTGGAGATGAAATGATGAATGCACACTTGATCACACCCATGAGCATGAGAGACGACAGACACCGACATTCAAACAAAAACGGAATTTGGTAGCCTATACGGAATCTTGCTGGAAATTATGTCGCCGCCGCGACCCATCACACGGTGCATTATTTCAGAAAAACCCCAGAATCGCGCCATGGTGAAATATCCCCAAAGGATATTGCAAAAATATCATGCAAACATACACCGATGCCCGCCCTTTCTGTTGCTGTCGCGGCATTAACAAAGCCGACCCGAGAGCGATACACATTTTCAATGGGGCCGTATTGGCTACATAATCAAACGGAACGCACAGTTGTATTCTATAGTCGGTTAAAGACAAGGCTGTGCAAAACGGTTGACATAAAAGTAGTTCGTTTTGTGAGCTCTGCGCCATCAAGTGACATACATACTTCCCATGCTGAGACAACTTGAAATATATGAATATAGGAACAAAAACAAAATTATCGAGCGCGCATTAGAGGTTCCGCAATGAACTTTGAGGTTCTAGATGAAGTTACAACAGCAAGCAATCAAGAACTTACTCGGATCTGTTCCTGTCGGTCACGTTCTTCGATCAATTTCCTAGATTTACAGTTAGCGAGCTGCGAACGATTCTGTTCCAGGGAAGGCATTCGGAGTTCACTAATCCCTTTGGTAACTTATGCCGGTTCCACTATTAGCCTGTAAAGCCCAGACAGTATAATGCATTCATAGTGTATCCAACACCTGGAGAGTCCGGTTCTATAGCTTTGTGCTTGCCATCATTGTACTGTGTTGCTGTACACTGGCGCACGTAGTGCTCCTGTCAACGGACTCCCCACAAACGTCTCTAAGGAAACCTCCCACTTGCCGGTTAAAGCGACAGAACACATTACATTACGCATGGTTCAGTGATTCAGGGAAAAGGCCAAGAACAAGCTGACCATTTTACAACGCACAACAGAATCACCTTGATGGATGAATGAATATACGACGACTTACAGTGCCGCGCATCAATTTGACGATGTATACGCTACAGCTGAAATTCTTATAACAAAGTGTTCTAAATAAGCGCTAGCTGTGGCATAAAATGCCAGGATGTTAGGGATCACGCTTAATAATAAAAATAATAATAGTAGTAGTAGTAATAATAATAATAATAATAATAATAATAATAAATTAACAATGACAATTCCCCCAACCTGGAGTCATTTACAGAAGGCTGGCTTCATAGTCTATTATATTCTAGCATGACAGTCTCACAGAATCTCACGCAATTTTGCAAACCTTGACACGCCTGAGCAGGAACATGAACATCTCTCTGAACACTTTGATCTCATTTAAAGTGCTACTGAGGAGATATCCGAACGGCCATGACCATCATCAAAATTTCGCGTAAATTCTTATTTGGACGGCTATTGCGTGTACATTGCACAATACATGCTGATCGCAAATAAATTAACCATAGATGGGTGAAATATTGAAACAGCAGTTGTGGAACGAACGTTATCAGTCAGCGATTTGACTGAAAGTCCGAACATTCCTCCTTCAGACAGATCCAGACAGCGAGTGGGAACGTGTTTGTTTATTGCAGATCACCGCTGCCATTCATCAGAAATGCTAAGTCCCTAGTAACACCTCCTGATTAATCGGCATTTACACCTCGTGCTAAATAGCTTATTGGAGGCTGTTAATAAGCATTTAAAACCCAAGGCGTCACACTTGGCCCTTGTGTTAAATTGCCTATCAGACACATTATACGTCCCAAAGGCCACTAGTGTACCCGACCATTGAATTCAGATAGGACGTTTCTCATGACTGAATTGGTTGTTGGACAGAAACAGGATAGCTAGAAGTGAACAGGAGTTTAACAAACATGTCCCGTCCCGTCAAGATCATACATGCAGAATCCAAGAAGAGTTCTCAGGGATCCCTTCTTTTAACAGTGGTGCAAAGCACACACACAATGGCAACACTGCTTATGAGCTTTGTATTGGGGGGCAACAGTAAATACTCAAGAATGCAAAATCTTCATGGAACACAGTGAGAGAGAGAGAGAGAGAGAGAGAGAGAGAGAGAGAGAGAGAGAACATCAGACCACTGTGGTTGACTGGGTATGGGACAACCTGATTAGATCAGGTTATTCGTTAAATAATGAACTTAATACATTCAATGCATAAATAATCAAATATTCTAAGGAATGGAATGGCATGTGTGAGGAGGGAAGTCACCATCAAAGGTCAAAGTTCAGGCTAAATTCTTCACCCCAAATCAATAGGGAAATGCATGATGCTTTCAATAACATTGCCTCCTATTGCTATTTTACAATAATGATGTGTTATTTAAAGCCACTTTTTAGCAGGGGATACAAAGGTGTCAATGGATTAAATCCAACTCCTATTCACCTTTGCTCAGTTTTCATACCTGAATGATTTGTGGTCATTGGTATCTTTGTTTTGAGTAACACGCAGGCCTTAGTAACAGTCTTCCCAAACTCGTCTGACATTAAGACATCAGCACTGCAGAGTGCGTTTTAAAGTCCCGCCAAGCACACATTTCGAATTTCCTTTTGAAAACTCACATAGTGACGCAGGCGCTGGGCCTTGACTTGCATCTTGCACTGAAGTGAAAGGTAGACCTACGGCAACAAGAAAAACAACACAAAAGATAACCTTCTTTTGGAGTACGCACACAGTGACATCATCAGGACCGAAGCTAAAGAGAGGCGACAGAGTTGCGTTTTAAATGCCATGTGGCTCCCCGCTACCCCCAGGGCACATATCCCATCTCCGTCTCTCCTGGAGAGACCATAAATCACGTGCAATGCCTATTTAACAGCTCGTACTAGCCCAAGTGCACATCTGGCTTTTCAGCCACAATTACAGCAGACTGCCTTTGAGCGAGTGTCAGCCAGTGTCATGCATAACGTATACCATAACGTAGAACCAACGCACGGGCAGGGACTACGCATCCAGATCATGCACTCCTCTGTGATCAAAACAGTGATGTGGGGGAGGCTAACCTAAATAGACCAAGGACCAGTGTGAAAGAAGCACATTTAATCCCTTGTGCTGAAATTATTATTTGTCACCCCCAAGAAAGTTGGTCCAGCATGGCTGTAGCCTGAACCGGCCTCCACTCACTCTGGCATGCAGAGTCTTGGCAGATGGTGAAGATCTTTTAACCACTCAGCCAATCAGAGAGCAGAAGGGTGTGACTCGTGGAACATTCGCAGGAAGTGAACAGTGTAGAGCAGAAAGTATAAGCAGTGATCTTAACATCAGCTCTGCAAAAGCGAAGAGAAGAAAACATGATCATCTTTTCAAAATAAAGTTTTCCCAGCTCACACAGAGATGATTTAATACAAAAATGGCTCTTGTATTTAAAAAAAAAATGATAGCATTAAATGTGTATATTACTTCCTGAACATGCAGGACAAGATTGGATGCGTTAGGAAAGGACCATTAGCCTTGTGTACTCTGGCTGGAAGGAATGCTAATTATCCCCCCAGGAGCTGCCCCTTTGGACTATCCTCAGGGCATCTGAGTTGGTATGCAGAGGACCGAGCATGTTACCTCCCCCAGTTTTCAGCGATTCCTCACCCCAGGCAGGAACAGGCAGTATTTCCGTGGAACTGTCCAGAAGGAACTTTACTGAATGGGCTTCAAGGCCCCAACCCCCTCAACCACAAGCATGCGCCACACTTTAAACTAATGTGTCTCCCCCTGGATCCCCACCCAATAGGCAAGCTGGTTCCCAACTAGGGTTACTTTATCCTGCGCTGGTCTTTCAATTCACCCCGTCTTTACATCTGCCTACCTCGAGAGGTTAAGTCAGGTGATTAAAATCAGCTGCCACTGCGTCAAGTAAGTAGCGTTGGCCAGAGTCTGAGCTACCATGCACCTAGCTCAGGGACAGCAGACACTCTTACCCAGAGCAACCTTCATAGAGTACTTTTTTAATACAGCTAGATATTTTACAGGAGCAATTCAGGTTAAGCAACTTGCTCAAGGGTACAACAGCAGCATCCACAATCCTTTTGAGTCATTCCCAAATCATTATGGAACACTGCCACCCCATTTCAGTTTAAATTTCACCCTGGAATGTTAACGCAATGACAGACATTTTTAACGTTCTGAATTTCCCTGGACTACAAAGGTATAAAAGGTCATTTACCAAGAGAACTTGACTAAATCCACAAAAAAAAGCACGTGGCAACAGAAGGAAGTCGACCACAGTGAACAGCAGCAGGGCGCTAAATATGCATTTGACCTGAAAAACAAGATCAGAAAAAATCTAATCACCGTTAAAGGAAATTACGTCAGGACTTTTGTAACATGCAGATCAGTAAAGCAGCACAGATCTTGAGTGCGGTTATGAAAGGGAAAAAAAAAAACTCATTGGTATTTCCTGCAAGCATTACAGGCTGCGCTGCAATTAAAAAATTTTTTTTTTTTTTTTTTGCAAAAGCATATTCCACCACAGGAAAGGGCGATACACCACACCAGCACCATGTAGCCAGACGGCATGCCGTTTAGCATCAGGGCTGTGAAAAATAGAAGCATTTATTCTGGAAATTCACCACGATCCCATCCAGTGATTGATAACGTATATGTTTCCAAAAAAAAAAAAAAAAAAAAAAAAAAAAAAAAAAAACCAAATTGGGGAAATTACAGCAGATGATGAATTTGAGTGAGGAAAAGAGAAAATGTACTTCAAAGGCACCTTTTTAAAAAACATGTTTCAAGTCACTTACCGGCCAGGACCACCCAGTCCTACATGTTTGTACATCTGCTGGCGACCGTAAAATCAGCTGAGATGAGTACACTAATCAGGGACAGAAGAGTCTTTGCGTTACTGTTTGCTGATCGGACGGCCATATCGGCCACTGTCTTTGACCGCTCAACCGTTGTGCGTACATTGTGTCATTTTAGAGAAGGTTGTCACCAAAACCTCTTTTCAAGCTCAACACCCAGCTGGTACGCAGGACTAGTTCCACGTGAACCCATTCAGTCAGGACTGTGTGACCAGCGAGCGGACCATCCATACCAGATGCCCTGATGAAAAAAAAAACAAACAAAAAAACATGCAAGAGCAATGCTGTTCTGCAGGAGAAACTTTATGTTCCAGGTGTAATTACAAATTCCATATACCCCATGTGCTATAGAAACACTGAAGAGAATTAGATGTGGTAAAAAGGTTCTCTACCTTCTCTTGGGTTCTTGTGAACCTGTTTCACTGACAAACGCCGATTCTTTGACACAACATACAGCTAGACCCAGAAGTGGCACGAAAACATGGCCTGTATTCATAAAACGCAAACTGAAGAGTTACAATAAACAATCACTGTCAGTTTCACATGTAATGGCAGACTGTCAATCGACTGCTGATGGTTAGGCCTGCCTCCTGAGCGGTGTTTCAAATTTGTCGGACAGCTCTTTGTGGTGTTTTCTTCATTATGGTGAGAATTCATCGATACAGGTCTTTGGTGGCCTACCAGGCTCTTTGTGATTTCTGAGCTCACCAGTGCTCTCTTTCTTCTTAATCACGTTTCAAACTGTTGATTTTGGTAAGCCTAAGGTTTGGTCAATGTTTCTGGCAGTTTTCTTATATCTCAGCCTCAAAACGGCTTCCTTGACTTTCATTGGCACAACTCTGGTCTTCATGTTGACAAATGCAGATAACAGATACCAAATGCAATTAAATGCAAGGCTTTAATCAAAACTAAATACTGAAAGCTCTCTTAAAGCTGCACTAAGGTAGCAATTGAACACACCTGACTAATCAGAAACACCCGTGATGCTATTTGTCCCAAACATTACGATGCCTTGAAATGGGGGGGGGGGGGGGTCTGCAAGTTTAAAAAGCTCTGGAATTTCTACATGGTGAAACTCAGTGTATGTCCTTGTTGAGTCACCCTGGATGTGTTAAATGTCTAAAAGTAGAATCAAGCAGAACTTGCATCTCAATGCATTAATATATTTTATAATTTTAAAAAAATATATACCTCACATTTTGGATAGTTTTCCATTTAACACATACCACATTTTCATGATGGACCCTGCCAAATGGATTAAAGCAAATGAGACAACGTTGGTATTAAACGCTGGTTATTGTGTACTCAGCTGAATAAACACTGAAAAGCTCCACTCGCACAGATACAATGGAGGCTATTCATAAGACAGTGATGTTATCTGAACTTTGCCAGCCATTGTTTGGTAAGTGCGCTAAATGCAATATGACTGGTCATGAATGATGCCAAGTTGTTCAATCAAGAGAGAAGAGAAGCGCAATTCAAGGCTGTGTTCACGTTTTATGAATTACCCTTTGATAGTCCATCTCATCTTCACACTGACGTTGCAACATTACACTGTTCTCCAAAACACTTTCACCTCGACTGCATGATGTTTACACCTGGTTAAAACATGGTGAACCTCACACCATAGTGAGGTGGTGGCAGAGGGGGCAGAAAGACAATCAATGCAGTCAATGCAGAGTCACTATCGGTAAGCAGAGAAGCAGAGGAGTCTTGACACCAGTCCCTGGCTCGTCCTTCCACCAATGATGTCATCAACAGGAACGAAGCACACACGGCAGTCGCCGTTCTTCAGTGTGACCGGGCGGAGTGTTGTCACCCTGGTGTGATTTTCAAGTGACATCACCGTGGTGTGGCACGGAGGCGTCCTCGTCATCGTCGCTTGACATGAGGCTCAAATCGCGGCAGCATGAGATCTTTAACATCTTGGCGGTGTGGACAGTGCTCTGTAGAAAGCAGACGACAGCAGTGGACTTGGCTTCTTCCAGCTTCCATTTTCTGTGCCTTTTTTTTCGCATTTCTGTTCAATCATCATCCACTGATGTCGGTTATTTTTAAATAATTCCTCTTCAGAAGAGCAATATTTTTTTCCAAGAATCTCACCGGCTTATTCATTTGCTGATGTGAAAGTGAAAGATCAGCTCAAGAAATCTTTTAAAACTGCAAAACAGTTCTGACTGATGTTCAGAAAACACACACGGGCATACACAGACAGTCCTGCACACAAACACAGGTATGCACAAGCTTAAAAAGGATCTGTTCATGTTTCTGAAAAATGGAGTTGTTATTTTCCATTAAACAGCACTGTTAGAATGGAAAGAACCAAACAGAAAAAAGAAGAAACCAGTGGAAACAATGACAAAAAAATCAAAGATATTCAGAGTTGCTATAAATATTAGAATTTTTTGTTTGTTTTTTTGTGTTTTTCCAACACGTCAAACGAAAGAGGAGAATCCGGCGACGGGTGTTTGCGCACCTGGGCCCAGGCTGGAGGGTGGCCTGTAGGGGGCGCTGTGGTGGCTGGGAGAACTGGGGGACAGCGGGGCGGGGGTGGGAGTCCGGCTGCCTTTAGAGCTGAACAGGGCACCCCGGGGCGGGGCCTGGGGCTGGGGGGCGCTGTTGGGCTGCGGCGGGGGAAACGGGGGCAGGGGCGGGAGGGGGGGCGGCGAGGAGCGGTGCTCTGCCCGTGCCAAATCCAGCTCGGCTTGGCCGTAGGCCTGGGGCCGGGACAGGTTCCTCTGCTGACGCCTCCAGGAGTTGTAGTAGGTGGGGTCGCTGATGTAGTGGTTGACGAAGGAGTGCGTCTTACGCCTGTCTTCCTCCACTTCATACTCGCTCTCGCTGCCCTGTGGTTGTAAATGGTTGTAAATGGTTAATAAACTACATTGTTTCAACCCGTTTTATTATTTTACATTTTATTCTATCCCATTTTATTTGTTTATAGTGTGTCTATTTCGTGTTATATCATTTTATTCTATATTTTCCTGTTTTAACTGTTTATTATTATTATTTCCTTGGTGTGAAGCACTTTGGGCTGCTACTGCTGTATGAAAGGTGCTATATAAATAAAGTTTATTATTATTATTACATTTACTTCCAAGATCGTCAACTTACTTCCAAAGATCTTTTTTTTTTTTGGCTTCCATGCAATCTAATTTGTATCTTTTAGTAACCAGCATCTCATAAAAACACATTCTGGACAAGGTTTATGCTTCTTTTCCTAATGAACTATATTTGCTACATTTGCATAAACACAGTGTCCATAACACACCGTGGTCATAAAACAGAGTAACCTGTTAACACTGTGAAATCTGATTTTGTGCCTTTTTTAGTTTGGGAATATCAGCACTGCTTGTGCTTGAAGTAGCAAATATATTAATCTTGCATCATTTAACCTCAGTAAAGGATGCAATGTTTGAAATTGCGATTGATTTCAACCTGGACAGAGAACACTCCATTCCACAGAGATTGAAGTCACAAAGAGAATCAATTCTACAAAGACAATTATTTTTTTGCCAACTGAACCCCACCCCCTGCACCCCCACCACTACCACCACACAATAAAGAATGTGAGTATCACAGCAGACTCTACACTTCCCTCGGTGTTCCCCTCATGCAAACATACATTTCATAGAACAACTGGGGAGGAGGCACTCTTCAGAAATACAGGGTGTTTGTTCTTATTCCTAGGCCTAAACACTGGAAGTCACAGGCCTGCGTTAGCACAGAGCTCCGACCGTCAGCAAAAAGATGGCTTTTCAAGGACTCCCATTTCGAAAGACTGTTCCTCCCCCTCCCCTGATCACATGACAGGAAATGGCCCATTTTTTAAAACACTAAAACCACACGTTTCTTGATTGGCGGGGCGGGGGGGGGGGGGGGGGGGGGGGGGGGGGTTGGCTGTTGGGCTTTTTTGATTTTTCATCATAGGTCTTATTTTCTACAACTTGAAGCATGAAAACCACAATTGTTCAACCTTTCCTGTCGTCTTTCGAACAGGCAAGAGAATTTTCACAGCCGCTCGGATGAGCTTTACAGGGACACGCAGTCCGTTGTGTGATGCAGGGAGTTCAGTAAATAGCCGTTGAAAGAATTTGCAGTATGTCAGAGGAGACACTGCTGGTGATGAATTACAGTAAAAAGCCCTGGTTTGCTATTCACAGGAAACAACCCCCCCCCCCCCCCTTTTATGATTAAGGACTGCGTTAAAACCGGATGCACAGCTAGGTAACTAGAGTCAGCCATTTTCTATCATAAGTACCACTTAAAGAAGGCATCTCTTAACATGTGTGAGGTAAATGTTTTGCTATTTTTTTAAAATCATGAACCATTTGACCTCAATGGCAATATCTCCTGCTGTGTTATTTTTATAATAAGAAATTATTATTATTATTATTATTATTATTATTATTTCTGTAGGAGACTATCCCTAATCTCTGGTCATTCTTCAGATCCAAGTTGGAAAATAATCACAATGATGGCAACCATAAGCCATAACCTCATGTTAGGAGAGGTTATGGCCTATGTAATACAGGCTCAATCTTTTTCCATTAAATGAAATGTAAAAAGATATGTCCTGGTAAAGGTAAATGAAAATGTAGCACAGCAGCGCTAAAATGTTATATTTCAAAGTAAAATTAAATAATAAAGTGGATCTGAGCCGTCCCATGTCTTTGTTAAAAAAGTAACCTATTTTACCCCAGGTTTGATGCCCTTTTGTTTTTGCGTGTTCATTCTCAACGCTGTCATTTGGGGAGCTTGCAGACCAGCACACACTTCACTTTCTAAATATGGTATGCCCGCCACTGTCTCTTTTCACTGTGCAGTCCACCAGTTGAGCTCTCACAGACTTTGAGTTAGAGGGCATTTCTTCTGCAGGTTGCGCAAACAGACCGTGGATACCTGATGGGGGTGGGGGGTGGGGGGGATTCCCCAGGGGTGTGGACTACAACACAGGGGCGTGGGGGGGATTCACCAGGGGTGTGGACTACAACACAGGGGCGTGGCACCACTGCAGAAACCAGACCGCGGAGCTCATCCACATGGCAGAACGGTACCTTAAACAGGACGAGCTACCCAGAAGCCCGCCACATCTCTGAATGCATCATTTGCAGTCGTTTGACATAGTAACCGTACGGCCTGTCGTCGCGTTCATACGTTGCCGATTTGAATCTGCATTCCCCCTTAAAGCAGGTTCAACTCTGCCTGAACCTGTTCGGTTATATTCTGTCAAAGGCATTCTAAATATACCACTCAAGTAGGTTCACCAACATGACAGCACACATCCAGAGGTAAACAAGGTCTTAAATCTCCTGCATCAGAATTACCATCACTCATGTCCTAAAATATTGGGAATAGTCACAAAGTGGGATGTTAGTGCACACTGCACATGTATGTTTGTGTGTTTGTGTGCGTGCGTGTGTGTTTCTGTGTATGCCTGCATGTTTTCATGATTCAATGCGTGTGTGTGTGTATGTGTGTGTATGTCTACATACAGTTGCGTGTGTATAGGAAAGTGTGTGTATGCATCCTCCTCTGTGTGGGCATGCGTGCAGCCCATTTTCAGAAGAATTTGTCCCCTGTCATTACTGCACAGTGATGTATCCCTGAGGAGCCTACTTACTGTAGCCTGCGCTGCTCAAACATCCAGCTGTGTAAATATGTAACACGCAAAAAAGCCAACAGTGTAAATGGCTACGGCGATGGACGTCTGCTGAGAATGTAAATAATGACAGCAGTGTGATGCACTCTGAGCAGACGCGCAGCTCACTGAAGCAGATCTTTCACACAGGTTATTAATACCAGCAGCAGCACCTGTGACACTCCCATAACGGTTTCCGGGGGGCCTAGAATACATGACCGGTCACACTGGATTATTATTATTATTTTTTTTTTTTAAAGAAAGAAAAAAAGAATAAGAAAAACATTCCCAGATAAGTCTGGAGAAGTGTTTCAGGACTCCATGACAGAAGGTGAAGGAAAACAATCGGCTTTCATGACATTTTCTCAGCCATCAATCTCTTAAACAAGCAAATCCTGCCAGTGCATGTGTGATCTATACAAAACAACACAACTTAAAAATGTTATTAATGGCAGCAGGGACAATTCCAAGAAAGGCCAAGGTAACATCATGGAGGGGGGGGGGGGGGGGGGGCACTCCTGCGACAGACAAGGGGAAGCAGAGAAACGATGACGCTGATAGGGTCGTTACATGAGCGAGAGAGTGAGATAATCACTGTTGACGCGTCCCCAAGCACAGGAACTGGCTGTCACATTGATTTAATGGTGCCAGGGACACCTCCTACAATGTGACCCTCCCCCCAGTTCATGCGAAGGGGACCTTTTCATCTTGAACAGCCATTTAAAACAGGCCATGGAATACACGTGTTATCTTTTTCAGCCTTTTTTGGCTGCACAGGTTTTCATCTTGTCACACTGAATTCTGTTTCTGGGGGTACTCACTTATAAAGACAGCACTGTGTGTGTGAGTTGTACGTGTGCGTGTGCGTGCATGCGCGAGTGTGTGTGCACGTGTGTGGGTGTGTGTATGTATGTGTGAGTCGTATGTGTGCTTGTGCGTGCATGTGTGCGTGTGTGTGTGTGTGTGTGTGCGTGTGTATGCATGCACACGCACGCGTGTGTGTGTGTGTGTGTGTGTGTGTGTGCATGTGTGTGTGTATGTGTGCATGTGTATGCATGTGTGTGTGCGTGTGTGTGTGTGCGTGTGTGCCTGAGACAGGCTGTGGGGTTGTACCTGTGAGTCTGAGATTTCTGACGGCTTCTCTGTCAGGCTGCTGCTGTCTGCTCTGAGGTCGTTGTACTTGGTGCTGACGTCCTCGTCAGAGTAATGCAGACAGCCAGGGGTAGGCCGAGGGGGAGATCTGGAGAGAGAGAGAGAGAGGGAGAGGGAGAGGGAGAGGGAGAAGAGGCAAAGGGAGAGGCAGAGGGAGAGAGAGATATATAGTGAGAGAGATAGAAGAGATACATAGAGCGATACAGAGAGCAAGAAATACTGAGAGCAAGAAATACAGAGACAAAGATACAGAGAGATATCAATGGCCTGGCAAACAATAAATAACTGCAAAGCAAACACTGGAAACAAAGGAACAGACGTCTTCTCTCCGGGTTGCGGAATGGGACGTGGCCGTTCGTAGGAGGTTGGTGTTTTACAGTATCTGTACCAAAAAAATGAGCCAGTCTGCAGCCCCTTGTCTCATCACTCAAGACTTGGAGCTAATATTTATGCTCTATCCTGATGACCTGATTTTGCTACAGAAAGAACAGGGACAGAATCGCAGCCCAGATCTGCTGGTGAAATACCGACAGACCTGGGCTCTGGCATTTGAGATGAAAATCATATGATTAACAATATTTATTTAAAAAAGGTGTTTATCTTAGGGTGAGAACTACAAACACAGAAAAAGATCTCGATGCTGATGAAAAATTAAGCTAGACATAAAAGATTAACTTGGCAGTGAGTAAAAAATGCAGAACACGTTATTAACCTGAGGGAAAATAACTGAATTAGTTCTGTGAATATCTATCAGCTGTAGGAAAAACGAAGCAGAAATACAAGCAGAGTTAGGTCAGAATGCATTTCACATTTGCACGCCAAAGTAGAATTCTAAACAATTTCTGTCCACAGTCTGCATCCATTGGCCAGTATTGTAAATAAAACCACCAGGGTTTTCAACAAAAGACTTCTTTTGTTCCTCTTTTCTGACCTCTTCCCAAATTTTCAACTGCCTGTTCCTGCTACTGCTTTACCACCCGCCCCTGCACACCTGCAACTGAAGACTGAACACACCTTTAATTCACTTACTGAATGGCCTGTGATAGGTGAACATCAAAAGGAAAAAAAAACTGAAACAGCTTTGTTTTGAAAAGCGGCTGATGTGTATCTGGGTGTGAGAGGAGTGGCAGAAAGAGTGAGGGAGGAGAACTGGTAAATTACAGTTTTTCGAGCAGGGCCCCTAGCATAGTGACCCTGGAGTGAGACAGGTACAAGGAGTGAAGATGACATTGGTGGCTCCACTGACCAAGTCGGCTCTCCTGTCTCATCCTTCATGACTCCTGTGGGAGGATCTAGGGTCAACTGAATCTCCAGCACATTATTGGCTGTCACCATGGCAACATCCTCAAGACATTTCAGACACCCTGGCAGTGAATGACTGAAATGTGTCTGTCAGGGAAGGGAGCTGTCTGTATTCTCTCTCTCTCTGGCAAATAAACACAGACACACAGACACTCACACAGAGACACAGAGACACACATGCACACACACACACACACACACACACACACACACACACACACACACACACACACACACACACACACAATACCAGACATTATTATTAAACAGTCCAGAATACACAGCACAGTTACAAAAGCAGACCTGAGGACAGGAAAGGGTTAACGCAGAGACCCAAAGGCGAGGCTTTCCACAGCTGCGCAGGGTGACACTGGCTGGGGGCTGGTGGGGGGCAGTGTTCTGGGTAGGGTGTGATAAAGTGCCTGTTTAAAAATTGAGAGGAAGCTCAGATGGGATGAAAAGGGGGGTGGTGGAGGTGAGGAGGGGCAGGGGGGGGTGCTTAATTCTAAATTGCCTTCTACCATGCTCCACTATCTCAAAGTGGTGAATTAATAATTCAGTGCTTCCCCCATCTGGTTCAACCCCCCACCACCCCACCCCCGTGAATGGGGTGGGGGAGCGGGGGCTGCTGTGGGGGGAACATTGACACCCTAACATCCTACCGTACCAGCCTCCAGTCCCCAACCCCCACCAACCCCTCCCATGGCAAGGGCTCATTAGCAGAATTGTATCCAGCCCAGACCACAGCTCTTCTAAGTCAGGAAGAGTCACCCCTTTTGATCCCCAACCAGGCCTCTCCAGCCAGGCCGTACAAGCTTAATCAGGCTCCCCCCCTCCCTCAAACGCACTCCACCCAGTCCCAAACGCCTGTGCCTCAGCTGCGTCCCACAGGAAACCCACCCAAAAAGCACTGCCCACCAGCACGTCCAACGACCCCCCTTTGGAAGGGGGGAGGGAGTTTGGGAAGCACTCTCTTTGATTCATTGACCGCGGCACAGAACACGTATTTTCTTTGAGCGGATCACCTGCCAACACTCACTTTCTGTCAAAGGAACCAGGTTTGCTGGCAGTTCATTATCTCAACAGGAAATATGTTAATCACCTGTCCTCTTTATTTCTACACCACACTCTTCGTATACAAGCTGGAAATAATCCACTTTGAACTTGAGAGTGCATCGCAGCCCTTATTAACCCAATTGATTAGGCACAACCAAAGGAGCCCTTGCATCATTCACAGATTCTCTATAGCAACCAGATGGCCAACTCCTTTGTTACTGCACAAATTCTCTATAGCGGGGCTGTCCAGTCGTGACTGAGAAGGGCAGGTGCGGGTAAAGCCTTTTTTGCCCTCACCCAGCACAAACACACCTCATCAACAAATCAACTGAAAACGGTCTTCAGTTAAGACATTAATGAGTTGACAGCAGCCGGTACCTTCACTACAGTATGGGAAGTTGAATGAACATTTGGGAAGAGGCATGTCCGAAGGAAGAACACCCAATGCGACCAGCATCGCCACTGGCTGTGCCTGCTTCAGCAGAATTCATAAGATAAATTAAATAGAAGTGATTCGGCTTCAGTGGCAGTGGAGATGGAATTTCCAGTGCTAATAAGAATAAAAGAGCAGATTTAGCCAAATCTGTGGCCACGACAGCCCTCACCCCTTCACACACACACACGCACGCATGCACGCCCGCACGCACCCACACACACGCACCAGCACACACACACACATACACCTGCACACACGCATACATACACACACACACACACACACAGATACACCTGCACACACGCATACACACACACACACATGCACACACACACACACACAGATACACCTGCACACACGTATACACACACACGCATGCACACGCACACGCACACGCACACCTGCACACACACGCACACACACACACACACACACCCTGCTCTGCAGTCTCACCTGGCGTGGACACCATTCTTGCGGCAGAAGGAGTTCTTGGCGGACAGCCGGCGGTTGCCGAGCTCCAGGGCGGGGAAGCGGGCCTCGTCCAGGCTGGCCATGGCCCCGTGGGTGAGGGGGACGGCGTTACAGGAGGACGGGTTCACTGGGTGGAGATACGAGGACACTGTGCGGGGGTTAGATCAGACAGACCCCAGGCCAGGGTCTCTCTCCACCGCCACTTCTGCCGATGTTAGCGCTCATTCTACTTCCACAGCTACAGATGCTACCGCTTGCCCTCCTGCTAATGATGCTAATGCTTATTCTACTGCTAACTCACACGACTGTTTCTTCCACTGCTATTGTTCGAACTTATAGCAACAGCCGCTTTGACCTCCAAAAACAATATTTTCACCACACCGCCTCTCCCCCACTGATGCCCCCCTTGCCCACCTGTGTCTGACTTCTTGGTGTACTTCTTGTTCTGTCCCCGAATGATGAGAATGAAGACCAGGAGGAGGATAAAGATGAGGCCCACCAGTGCGGTCACCAACAGAAATGACCACTCTTCATAGAAGGGCGCCACCCTCTGGGCTGGGGGTGTCAAGGCAGCACATACAACAGCAAGGAAGTCAAAAGCAAACTTAACACCTCAACTAGGAATGTTGACTCATGCCAAACAAAATGGGTACACCATCAAGATCTATTAATTCCTCACTCACTATTTCAAGTTCGTACTTAATACTTGCTTACAACTGCTTACATGAAGCACAAAATTCAACACACCCTTATTATCACAAAATCTTTCAGAGCCCTTTGGATTTTGGTCAGTCATGACGTAAGTGTATATTAGCTATAGGGAGCATAGGAGAAAAAACGAACACAGAATCCTGAACGCGTAGCTTTAACTAACCAGAGATGGAAGGTGACGGCACACTGGGCGAGCCGTAGCCGTAATCATTGACCCCAATGACCCGGAAGTCATAGCTGACCCCTTCCTTCAGGGTGTTCATGTCAAGCGTGTACGACGTCACTTCCTTTGGGACGTTCTTGACAAGGATGTCCCACAGTCCCTCATCTGAGATAGATGGAGGGAGAAGTTCACGAGAGCAAACAGAAATTGCACTCTACAGACATGTTTCTATGGTGACAGAAAACCACCCGCAACACTAACTTAATAAAATAACTAGCAGTATTTAAACCACTCCCATTGACATTCACACTACACAGGCTACACACACTGTACCAGTTATTTTGATCATGATCAGGAAGACATCTGAATTTGCTATTTGAAGACATATGCCAGACTACATTTTAATAAGGGGTGGGGTCACAGAAAAACTGTATTCCCCCTTTTTAGTGGATTATGGACTCAGGGAGTTTGGGTACCCCTGCTCCTGGCACTGTTTTCTTAGTCTGTGATAGACAGCACAGCCCATACTTTCTGGCTGACCTGAAGGCCTAGCCTCGATGACATAGTGGGTGATGGGGGCTCGTCCAGGATCCCCATTTGACCAGTGGAGGGTGATGGCCGTGCTGGAGCGGGATATGAAGGGCTCCCCTGGGGGGCCAGGTGCTCCTGAGGGGGGGGGGGGGGGGGATAAAGACCTTATGGCACCGCACAACTGTCTCCACACACCTCACACCTTACACCCCACGAGCATCACTACAGAAGACACACATCATCTCGACAATGTTAGAAGAAAACAAGGAAGAGCGAGCCATGATAGGACAAGGGCAATAAGGCAACCAGCAGAATCACAAAAAGAGTAAAACGTAAATACTACAAACAAACAACAAAAATCACACAAAGCATGGAAAACATACAAGATACGACAGTGTTCAAACGTTCCAAACGAATGTGCAGCATTCAACAAGGAGACCACACACTGTCGGTCTTTCAGGAGGAATAGAACAGAAATGGATCAACACGGGCAGTCAGACAGGCAAACGGTCACTCGGGCAGACAGAAACACAGGAAGACACGCGTGCGGCAGACCTTCCCCGGGCCCTGTCGTAACGTTGGCCTCAACGTGGGGTCCGTAGGTGAAGGTTTTGGCCCGGATGCGGAAGCTGTAGGTGACTCCTTCCACCAGGTCCTTGATCTTCATCCAGTGGGCGGCACTGCCTTTCACGTCGACCGTCACGATCTTACTGACGCCTGAAGCAGAATGAGCACAGGAGAACACTCAGGCGCAGATAAACTCCCAGTCAGCCAACCGCAGACAATCACACACACAACATGGTCTTCACAAGGTGGAAGGCTACATAGGGACAGATACAGTGTGCAGTCATAACGTAACGTAATGTGTAACGTAAAACAACACAACAGAACACAACACAACGTAAAATAAACATAAACAACACAACAAAATGACGAGAACAGGCCATTCAGCCTAACAATGCTCGCCATTTTCCTAACTAAATTGTACCTAGTGCTATGATCACCTACAGACTAGATGGTATCTAACGCCGTATCAAGCCCGGTCTTGTAAATCCCCCGAGTTTCTGTCTCCACTGTGTGACCTGACAGGCTATTGCACACATTGGCCACCTTGAGAAACAGTCAGCATTGAGAAACAGCACATGAGTTCTGCACGTGCAGAATGGGGCGGGGCCTACCATCCACGGGCGTGCAGGGCTCGTAGACAAGGCGGTACCCCTCGATCATGCCGTTGGGGTGCGTGGGCTCCCCCCAGGATACGTTGACGGAGGTGGTGGTGAGCTCGCGGAAGTGGATGAAGCTGGGAGAGCTGGGTGCTGAGGCAAAGGCAGGAGACAGGGGTTACAGGTATCCATCCGTTATCTGGAATATTCTATACCTTGCTGTGTTCGTCTGGACTGTGCTATACCTTGTTGTGCTTGTCTGGGCTGTGCTATTCCTCGCAGTGCTCATCTGAACTGTGCTATACTTTTCTGAGCTCATCTGGACTGTGCTATACCTTGTTGTGCTTGTCTGGTTTGTGTTATACCTCACAGTGCTCATCTGGACTGTGCCATACTTTGCTGTGCTTAGCTGGACTGTGCTATATCTGGCTTTGCTATGCCCACCTGTTAACTGGACAGTGCCATGCCTGTGTGCTATATTTACACCCAGTGCTGCGTTCTCATTTTGATGGATGTGATCGCGCCCTGTTCCGCCCTTCCCATGCTCCCTGCCCCACCTGCTTGCTGAGTGCGCCCCCTGGTGGGCGTGCTGCGAGGGCCGTCTCCAGCGGCATTGAAGGCAGCCACGCTGATCATGTAGGTGGTGTAGCCAGTGAGATTCTTCAGCTTCGCTCCGCTCTCCGGCAGGAAGAGCGTCTGCTGTCGCTCCGTTTCATTCCGGAGCTGGAACTCCCAGAAGTATATCTACGGGAAAGGGGGCGGGGGCACCTGTCAATAAATCAATCACTCAGACAGCACCCCCCACCCCCTCCCAATATGTCAAAATGTCTCCAGAGAGCCACCCTCCTTGAAAACTCACCTTGTACCCCTGAATGTCCCCATTCTGCGCCTCCAAAGGTGGGGGATCCCATGTGACGTCTAGCTGGGTGGCAGTTGCTGATTGGATGGCCACATTTTGGGGCGGGGCTGTGGGGACTGGAAGAAAGAAAAGGATTGCAAAACCTTTAAACAACATGACCCTCCCTGCTTTTCCCCATCTGAATGAAATGAAAGGGGCAGAGAAATGTGTGGATAAAAAATGACAGATTAACCCATGCCAGCTTCCGTCTGCGTTGGAACAACAGTAGATAGGAAACCTCAGTGTAGGTGGTAGAAATTAATATTAAATGGTGAGATCAAATTTCTGACGATTTCCTGTAGGAAAAACAATGTGATACTAGTGGCTGTGATGGTAACAATTAGTGGTAAAGCAATGTCTATAAAATTCATCTGAGCTTTCGGACCTGCAACACTTGACAAAGCTCTTAATCTCCTACGGAAGGAATTAGAAGACGGCATCTTTTAGATGGTCTGGTATTTGTAGTCAATTATATATGACTGTGATGGATGGGACTACAAAAGGCAGGTCCATCCTTACCTGCCTCTCCCACAAACACTTCCTGGGGTGTGCTGGTCGGCCCCTCTCCCACCGCATTGTAAATGCTCACGCGGATCTCATAGCGCTTGTGTTTGCTAAGATCTGAAGATAACAAAACAACTACATTACCCACAGTTCACACTGAGACATCAAAACTGAGACAGAAGCATGACAGCATACTTGATAGAGGACAAAATGGATGAAGCCAAGTTTCAAACCACGTAACTTAAATTGTCAAGTGTTTACAGAGGTTGCAAGGTACAAGTGGCAAGTGGCAACTCAAGTTTCAGGTTGCAAGTAAAGTCACAATAATGAAATCTCAAGTTTCTCAGATCTCAAGGCCTAACATTCCTAGAGACAGAGCTCAAACGTTAATTCTTCAAGACTGTGAAATTGTATGAGAATTTAATTAAAATGAGAGGCAAAGAGAGAGAGAGATACAGAGAGAGAGAGAGAAAGAGAGAGATACTTACTGTCCAGCTGGTACTGGGTAAGTGAGGTCTGGTTCAAGTTGCGCATACTGTATGGGGCTGGGTGAGGAGGCATAAGCCCGGGTGGGGCAGGGCGGGGTCAGGTCAGGGGGCCATTGGGGGGTTTAGAGCAGGGGAGAAGAGGAGAATAACAGACAGAGATGAGTGCATTTGGGCACACTACAGTTAGATCAAGCACTGGGTGAAGAAAACATAGAGAAGCACCAAGGACTCAAAGCTGAGGATAGGATACAAATGTAAATGAGACAAGAGAAGCTGTGAATCACAAATTACAAAAAGAGAAATATAACCAGACATTGAAAGTATAGTATATAGTATTAGTATATTTGTGCTGAAAGAGGGTGTGGTAGACAGTTTTATAGGGTTAGGGTAGAGGTGTGTATTCAGACTAGTAGGTAAGAGTTTAGGGGGTGTTCGGGTACTTATAGGTGAGCGTATTGGGGGTTAGGGTAATCCCTGGTGAAAGTTTGGCAGTTTTAGGGTAATCACAGGTGAGAGTCTGGGGGTCTTAGGGTAATCACAGGTGAGAGTCTGGGGGTTTTAGGGTAATCACAAGCGAGAGTCTGGGGGTCTTAGGGTAATCACAGGTGAGAGTCTGGGGGTTTTAGGGTAATCACAGGCGAGAGTCTGGGGGTTTTGGGTAATCACAGGTGAGAGTCTGGGGGTTTTAGGGTAATCACAGGCGAGAGTCTGGGGGTTTTAGGGTAATCACAGGTGAGAGTCTGGGGGTCTTAGGGTAATCACAGGTGAGAGTCTGGGGGTCTTAGGGTAATCACAGGTGAGAGTCTGGGGGTCTTAGGGTAATCACAGGTGAGAGTCTGGGGGTCTTAGGGTAATCACAGGTGAGAGTCTGGGGGTTTTAGGGTAATCACAGGTGAGAGTCTGGCGGGAACTCACAGGTGAGCTCGGCCCAGCTGACGGAGGGGCTGCTGATGGTTTGGATGGTGAAACCGTGCGGCCGGTCGTAGTGGAGCTCTCGGTACCGCACCCGATACCCCAGCAGAACTCCATTTATCCTCTCCTCAGGGGGGGGCTGAGGGAGCAGGAAGGTTTGAGAACCTCAGACAAACAGCTAACGATTACCTAGCCACTCCTACAGCACGTCCCCATTCTCCCGCACGTGGCAAAAATCACGTTCTTATTTTTAACATTTCAAGAGTTTTGACCTGAACAAAATTTATATGACTTTCAAATTGTTGTCTCATTCTACTTCTTGTTTTACTTCTCTGCTGACCATTCTTTCATCGTCTCCCACCTTCAGGAGGTGGTCTTCAAAATGTCTTGAAGTCTTCCAAAAAGGTTTTCAGTTACATTAGGACATGATTGTTTTCTTAACCCGAAGAAAATTACACTTGAAACACCCAGAGTTGGCACTGGCTCTACTATAACTATGGACAGTCGTTGGCTCAGATCCTCCATTTTGTGTCTTCAGTACACTGTTTCATTCAAGCAGGGGTGATGATTCAGTCTTGTGGCTGACCATGCCAGTTGCGATAGCAGTGAAATTTCCCACAGTCCCACAGCAGCGTCCCTCCCGCCACTTGCCTGCCAGCGTACCAGCACCGAGGTCATGGTGTGTGGCGTGACAGAGAGGATTGTGGGAGCTTCATCAGGCACTGAAAGGGGAAAAAAGAGAGGGAGAGACTAAGCCCGTAGACATAGCAATGTTTATCCACAACTGCATTACATCACATCACATGCATGGTGTCATGCATGGTGTCAATCAACCAGGCTGGCCACCATTAGGATCACATACGTCAGACACACACAGAAACACTATCCACGGGTAAGGCAGGCCAAACAAGGTAATTAGCAGAATGTGTGGCAGAACATTCAAGATCCAAGGCAAATGCCTTGATGACTGTGGCATGTGTAACTTCAGTATTAGGCACGAATCAAGCCGAGAGAGAACACAACGATGCCCTCTTCCTTCATCTGTGACATCACCTACTGAAGAAAATTGCTTAAACAATGAACCCTTTTCACTGGCAAGCTTTCTATCGCAGTATTTCTGACTTGTCGGCAAGACAGAGCATGCAGTTTGTAAAACACCATTGGCTGTAGTTCAGCTTAACGTAACGCCCAGATTACACACATCAACTGCAGCAGTGGTGCTGCTGATGGTGATAAAAGAAGTAATGAGTCACAGATGACTGAAAAAAAAATAGATGAGGAGTTCACACAGATGAAATGGGGAGGGGTCAGGGGTCAGGTTGGGTTCAGAGGTGAGAGGTCGTTACCATCCTGCAGCGTGGTGACGGCCTCACTCGAGTCGCTGTACTCGCTGTCCCCGATGTCATTAGTGGCCTTCACTCTGAACTGGTATGAAGTGAAGGGCTTGAGTCTGCAACGGGAGAGGGACAGGGTTCCAGTGACTCATTAACTAACACATAACTGTACCCGGCCATCTCCCAAACCCCTACTCTACACTGATATATCTCACCCTAACCCCTACTCTACACTGATATATCTCTCCCTAACCCCTACTCTACAATGATATATCTCTTCCTAACCGCTACTCTACACTGATATCTCTCCCTAACCCCTACTCTAGATACGCCGTTACATCTCTGCCTAACCCCTACTCTACACTGTTATATCTCTCCCTAACCCCTTCTCTAGATACACAGTTACATCTCTCCCTAATCGCTATTCTATTGATATCTCTCTCCCAAACAGTTCAAATCAACCGCAGTAACCTCACCTGTCCACGAAGTAGGAGGTGGACTCGTGGCTGACCGAGGCGGAGTGGACCGTCCAGTTGCCGTCCGGCAGCTCCCTGGCCTGGATGGTGTAATAGCGCACCGGCGAGAGGCCGTCGCTGCCCGGTTCCCATGACAACAGCACGCTGCGGGCCTGGACCTCCTCCTGCGGCACCAGGGGGCGGGCGGAGGGCTGCGGGCGAGCTGACCGGAGGAAGCAGAAAGACCCTTTCAGCTTTTAGACCTTCCCTCTCCGAGAACCAGGGCAGTCTGCTTGCGCCTCTCTCCGGGGTGGAGGGTTTATTTAAGGCACTTAAACGATTCTTCGCATCACTCCGTGTCTGCCGGTGGATTTAAGGCACCGTCGCACACAGCCGTGAACTTCGCTTTGCACGCTGACGTCAGACCTGACTGGCGCCACAAATGACGAACTGGACATTTATTCACTTGCCAGAGATGTGCATACAGCCTACAGCCCACGCAGCCTATTTAGCCTCCTTGTCATGCAGCTTAACATTTCAACAGCCATGCAGAGCACAGATGCGTTAGAGAAGACCACACCTCTCGTACTTTCGTTTGCTCCAGTGAGTCACCCCTGTGAGGACGCCATTTCATTGCAGGCAATTAGCAGATGCTCTTATCCTTATTTTTATTCATAGCTTTTATATTGCATCCATGTATACATCTGGATACATACTGAAGTAATGCAGGTTAAGTAGCTTGCTCAAGGCTACAAAGGCAGTGTCCTAGCTGGGAATCGAACCAATGACCTTTAGGTTACAAGAGCAACTCCTTACCAATTATACCACACTGCCGCCCAATCTATCATGCCCAGAGCGTGAGTTAAAAAAAAGAAACTGTACTTTAACTGTACAGTTTTGTTTGCATGATTATTTCGCATTTGGCCTTTGATTTGCCAGTATTTTGTGTTCCTCTCCTCTTTCTGCGTGCCAAACACGGGGCTGCGCGTGCGGGCTGTACCCCTCTTCTCCGTGGTGATCACCAGAGCCTCCGCCGCCTCTCCCCAGCCCTTGCGCGTCTGGGCCGTGAGGCGGAACACGTAGACCCGCTCCGGCTCCAGCCCGGTCACCGTGTGCCGCCGGGCGCCGGGTCTCAGAAGCTCCACCACGGCCGCCGAGCTGCTGGTGGAGTTCAGCCGGTACGCCATCTGATAGGCTGGGTGACAAGACACGGTCAGAGAACGCAATGGCTATTGGTTGGCATTGGGCCTAGGTTTATAAAAAAAAACTTCTTCATATTAACAGATGTGTAGGTGGACATTACTGGGTGGCATAGGGTCCGTGGCATGACTTAGATAGGGCGGGGAAAATGAGGAACAGTGGTGGTGTAGGATAAGAGTGATGTCAAGGGAGAAGAGAAAGAGAGATAGAGATGGCGTAGGGAATGGGTGATAACAAGGGAGGAGAGAAGGAGAGATAGATTGTGTAGGACATGAGCAATAGCAAGGGAGAAGAGCAGGAGAGATAGAGATGGCGCAGGGAATGAGTGATAACAAGGGAGGAAAGAAGGCGAGCTACAGATGATGTGGGGTATGAGGGTGGAACAAGATGGAGAGATACAGAGGTTGTAGGGCATGGTGGAGAGTGGCCTAACATATGTTTGAATATTGACTCAAAATTTTAAGTGGCATATCTTTGTTCATGCTCATTTTGCATCCTGCCCCAAACCCTCTCACGACTTTGAGTACAGAGAACGCATGGGGTGGAACCTGGAATGTGAGGGGGGGGAACCTCACCCAGGATGATTCCGTTGGGCTGTGCGGGAGGTTGCCAGGTGAGGCACACAGAGGAGGTCCGCACCTCGGAGAACAGAATCCCCACTGGCGGGCCTGGCACTAAAGGGCACAAAGGGGGATTTTAAGAGGAACAGGAGAGGAACAGGATAGCGGAATGTCATATTACTTCAGAATGGGACACTGTATTTTAAATTAGACAAGTTGGGAATAAACGGCAAGCTGTTAAATCAATTTTTAGAGGATTAAGAGCAATCCTCAGTTCTTCACTGTGGTGAGAAGGGTGCTTGGATCACATTAAAGAAAATGGCTGACATGGCAGCAGAGGTGCAGAAGTCATGGAGCTGTAGCCTCCTAAATATGGTCTCTTGGGATGGGGCCAGAATGCATGCCTACCATCATCCAGGGTCCTTTCCAGGACGGGGGGTGAGCTGGGCATCCCATCTCCGATGCGGGTGAAGGCCAGGACCTGGATCTGGTACAGAATGTACTTCCCCAATCCTGTAAGCTGGACACTGTGAGTGGTGTTCCCCTCCACTGTCCAGAACTGCAGAGAAGAGTCTTCATCTCTGTCCTTATACAACACCTGCCAGGGTGGGGGGAAGGGGGGGGGGGTGCATGGAGGGAGACAGAGAGAGGGGCAGGGCAGAGAGAGAGGAACAGAGATACAGACAGAGGAAAGAAGAGAGGAAGATATTGAAATGGAGAAAGAGGGAGAGGAGGAAAAGAGGTAGAGAGTCCAGGCCAGAGATATACAATGTCATCATCTATGAGTTTAGTAGTTTAACAGCACAAGATCTCTTGTCATGAAAAGACAGCATATCTGAATGGATGCAGATAAAGGGGAGGGAGAGGGAGAGAGAGAGAGAGAGAGAGAAATCAAGAGAGGATTGGATAGAGTGAGCAGGGAGAGGAGGGAAACCAAGGATGGGGAGGAACTGTCAGTGAAGAAGGACGCATCTGCTGTGTGTGTGTAGGTATGTGTATGAGACCCAGATCTCCCTAAAGCTGCTTTGTAACAATGCCTACAATGCCTACGCTATTCAAATAAAACTGAATTGAAATGGAATTGAATTGTGACTAGATATTCCCACTACTATAACATACACGCACAGTGGCCGAATCAAAAAAGCTTTGCATAACATATCCACAGTGGCTGTATACTCTGTTGTCTTTTGCGACTATTTGCACTTGGTTTGTTGTTAACATCTTGCAAGTTACCTTTGACCAAACCTCTCTCCACCCAATGAAATACAATGCAGCTGAAACACACCACAGGCCGCAAGTTAAAGCAGCCTGCAGTGAGTCTGGCTCCATATGGTTCAATTTACCGGCAAGCAGCCACCCGTCCATTATAAGCAAAAGATAAGCTCACAGGTTTATCAAGGCCACAGCATAGATTAGTTATGATAACAAACCAAGTTCATGATAAGAAGCAAGTTTAAGTACTTACTGCTGCTTGTTTGCAATATGGGCATTGACATAACAAAATGGCGTACTGCAGCAGCGCCTCCGGTAGGAAAAGGGCATCCTGCCGTATGGCGCGGCGTACCTTGTACCCCAGGATCAGCCCGTTGCGGTCGGGTTCGGGGACCTCGGACCAGCGCACCAGGATGCTGCTGGAGGTGGCGGCGAAGGCCGAGACGTTGGTGGGGCCACTGGAAGGGACTGTCGGAGGAGAGGGAGGTGTAGCATTCGAATATTGGAGATGTTTTTGTGTTGCAATAAATGAACGAGAGAGGGCGAGGAGTTAGTGACCCAGGAACACAAATAACACCTCCTAAACAAGGCTATAAGAGGGTACTGGGGGAGGGACCTCAGTCATTATTATATCATTATACGTCATTATATTACATTGCAGTCGCTAGGAAGACACGTTACCCAAGTACATCAGTGTGTGTGTGTGTGAGAGAGTGTGTTTGTGTGTGTGTGTGTGTGTGTGAGAATGTTTGTGTGTGTGTGTGTGTGTGTGTGAGAATGTGTTTGTGTGTGTCGTGTGTGTGTGTGAGAGTGCGTGTGTGTATGTGCGCGTGTGTGTGCGCGTGTGAGTGAGAGTGTGTTTGTGTGTTTGTGTGTGCGTGTGTGTGTGTATGTGCGAGAGAGGGTGTGTGTGTGTGTGTGTGTGTGTGTGAGAGGGAGTGTGTGTGTGTGTGTGTGTGTGTGTGTGTGTGTGTGCGTGTGTGTGTGTGAGAGAGTGTGTATTTGTGTAATGTAATATAATGGCTCACCGGACTCTCTGGTTCTCCCTTGGACGGGCCGGCTCCAGGGTCCCGCTCCGATGCCGTTGAGCGCCTGAATGCTGACCTGGTACTGGGTCCACTCCTCCAGGTCCTCGATGGTGAACTCGCGCTCCAGGCGATCGGGGATGACGTGGTAGAGCAGCCGGTCCTGGGGCCTGACCTGGCTGTACTGGACCCGGTACCCCACCAGCTCCGGGCTGCCGTTGTACTCCCACTCAGGAAGGGGCTGTCCCACAGAGAACGCCGCTGAACGCAGAACTCTCACACGCAAACGCACACATTCAGAGCTATAAATACGCCGCGGCAGACAGGCACACGTGCTATACGCAACGCACTTACCACCCATCGCAGCCACAGGCTTGTCTCGCTAGCCGTACGCAAGGAGACGTTGCCGGGGGCGATGTCAGGAGGCGCCTGCAGGGTCTGGATCTTACGGGACGGTTGGCTGGGGGGGCTGGTGCCCACGATGTTCACCTGACGCATTCGAAACCTGGACACAGAGAAATATCATAGATGGGCACTTGTAGAAGGTATAGTTTTGTATAGTATGTGTACCTGTAAAAGGTATAAGTATAGGGGTATAGCATGGGTACCTAAAGAAAGTATAGACATATGTTATGTCTACCTGTATGAAGGTACAGGGGTATAGTATGGGTACCTGTAGAAGTTGTATGTGCACGGTAAGGGTAGCTTCAGAAGGTAAAGGGGCATATTATGTGTACCTGTAGAAGGTAAAGGGGCATATTATGGGTACCTGTAGAATGTGTAGGGGTTGAGGTCGGGCACCACGAGAGACCGGGCATCAGGTTCATTGGGCAGCTCATGGACAGTCACCCACTCCTCGTTCTCTCCAACTATACCAATCTGACAGGACACACACAGACACGGCACTATTCAGTCCACTTTTTTGTCATTTTGCTCTTTTTATAAACAGACATTGAGACCTGTCACTCAGCTCAGTGCACTACAAACACCTCATGACTCACCTAAAAAGGATGAATAAACAAAACTAAAAATTCCCATCTGACGAACCCAAATGTTTTGCTATTTCACGATAATCCCATATTTGGGAGTTTTTGAGTGGCGCATGCTGTAACAATGGGGGGGACAGACGCACGGTACGCCATAGGCTCCTCCACTCTGGTGGGGGAGAGGCTTCTCTCCATCACTCACCTGGGCCTCCACCTGCCAGCAGGAGATTGACGTTTTGCCATCGTAGCCAGGTTTGAACTGCAAGGTGACAGAGCGGGGGCCGATGTTGGAGATGGCCATGTTGGTGGGGGGGCCAGGAATCTCTGTGGAGGGGTGGGGTGGGGGTATTGGATAAGAGAGGGTGAGGATTTACAGAGCCAGGCAAAAGGAAAACTCCTAAACAGAGCTGTAAGAGGTGACTGTGGGAGGGGACTCAACCATCATCATATAATGAAATGACATCACAATCGCTAAGATGCTCACATCCAGAGCCACTTACACAAGCATAAAATTGCAGTGCTAGTCTCAGGAATGCGAAAGTGTGATATGACTGATAATGAATAAGCTGGGGCCTGGATTCAATCAACATTTGTCCTTCCAAGTGTCCACCCCAATCCCAGAAGGATATAGGTTAAATCCCCTGCCAAGGCAGATAAAAACAGGACAAATGACACTCTCCTGCCACTGTATCACATGGCTATACATTACAAGTCTTAACAAAGCCTAGGTACAGTATGAGAAAAGGCCATCTATCAAAGGAAATCTGCATGACCAAGTACGTGTTGCACTGATACACAACATACGTCAGACCTTTATCATATGTCATACATCTACATATGTATGTCATATGTCAAAACCGCAACTGAAAACTTACGCACGTAGATTCCCACATTTTAGGGCATATTTATAGGTTTAAGGGGAGACATCATGCCACCCCCAAGATTTTCACATGAATCCGCTGCTAGACTGGCTAGTACGGCTGCGAGATTTCACATGTGACTATGCTAGACCAGGCGGCCCAGCAATGTGTCTCACCTACGGCTACTTGAGAGCTAGCTATCCTACTAGTAAGAATCACCTGAAAGGGTACATTGCTCTGTGATGCCTGGTTATATCAATTTTTTGTATTCCTGAGACAGTTAGACTTTGTTTTCCTGTTCTGTACAGTATGTTGCTATAAAAAAAATGTTGGATAAAAGCGTCAAATGATCATGTTAGCTAGGCTCTGCTCGCTTTCCTTGTTACTCCGCACTTAATTAGTCGATTGTAGAGCAGTTGATGACACAGTTAACTCACTGAATTGGGCCTGAACTGGGCGCAGATTTTACGGTGAAAACAAAAGCCAGCAGAGCCTTCTGCTCTCCAGAACCGGGGGGGCTGCAGACCCCTGATGCAGAACAATGGTGATGGGCGTGTGCACGACTGTCAAGGCTGTGTTACGGCAGAGCTCCAAGAGTGCCCTCTGGTGACAGACAAGTGTACTACAGCATAACAGTCAAAAGCCCCTAGGACTGGCCTCAACTGATCCCTAATAGGGGATGGGAGACCAAGCAGTCAAGACCAGGGGCATGTCCGAATCAGTCCAGTCGCCTACTATTGAGTATACAAGTTGTATACAGTCGTTGCTGCCAATCACACTGTTCCCAGCCATAGCCCAAAACTTCCATACAAGTAACTTTTTTCCATGACCCTTTGCCAAATTGCACAGTCTCTTGCTCCAATTTCTACAATATGGCTGCACGAAAACTGCACTTCCAACCCTTTCAAAATGCTTTTTGCAAGCCCACGAAAAGTGAATGCGTGACATCACAGTCACTTTCTCCATGTTATTTCTGCAGTCCGTGTGGGAGACACTGACCGGGGGGAACGCCAGAGGAGATGGTGGAGGAGGACAGCAGGCCCTGGCCTTTGGAGGTCATCCCAGCCACCTGGATGGTGTAGGTGGTGAGGGCAGTCAGACCGGTGACCCGGTACTCCTGCGTCACGTTGGGCAGGTAGTGGGTGACCCGGGTGCTGGTGCGGTTGTACTCTTCCCAGGAGATGCGGTACCCTGCAGACGGGGGGGGGGTGGGGGGGGGGGGGGGGGGGCACACACAGGCAGGGGTATGGAGGGAGGCAGGGGTTGAACAGTGCTTTGTGTGTGTGTGTGAGTGTGTGTGTGTGTTTGAGTGAGTGAGTGAGTGAGAAAGAGAGAGAGAGAGACAAAAAGACCGTATGAGCATCTGTGTTGAATGGGTGGGTGTGTGATGGTAGCTATGTTTGTGAGAGCACATCTGAGCATGAGCACCCGTGTACGTGTGTGTGTGTGTGTGTGTGCATGGATGCACCACGTGTATGTGTGTGTACACGTGTACCTGTGAGAACACCATTCTTCTCTGACGGCTCTCTCCAGCTCACTTTCAGAGACGTGTCCAGGATCTCTGTGAAGCTCAAGTGGCCCACGGCACCAGGGGCTGGAAACGCAACAGCCAATCAGATGGGATGAGATACCATAGACATTGCCTGCACCAACCTCACAACGAAGACCAGGGATATCCCATCAGCTTTAATACAAGTTTAATACAAGTGACCGTGGATACCACAGTCACATGCAACTTTGAGTATGGCAGGAAAACATGAACCACTGAACACTACACCCCTACATACAAAGAACAGTCAAGTCAAAGTGCACACTGAGACTCACTATACAAGAATATTGTGAGACTTATGCACCACCAAAAGGCTCATTGCACGAACACAATGACTACTGAATACTATGTCCTATTGAAAACCACAGCGCCAAATGTATTTTATTTTATTTTTTACTTTTTTAACACTCACTGTCCTCGTGCGTGCGCAGTCGCTGAGGAGGACTGCGCGGTCCGTCCCCGGGCGTGGTGAAGCACAGCACCGAGGTGAAGTACTCTGTGAACTTCTTCAGTCCTGTGACGTAACCTACGTGGACGCTGTCCTGGAAGTTGGGCCTCACCGTCACCACGGTAGCCTCCTCCTCTTGACCTGGTTCCCATGCCAACAGCTAAATGATTAGGGGAGGCAGATTTGAGCCAAGATTTAAGAAAAACGCAGCACATTCAGCCTCAACCTGAAACAATACGGCAGGATTTCTCGATTCCCACTAAATATTATTTAAATGTAATTAAAGACACTTGACCAAATAAGGTTGATCGCCCACTGCAATCCGTGCCCAATTTATAAACTCAAAAAACATGCCGATAGTCAACTAGACATTCACAAGGAGTTAAACGACAGAAGACAATACAGCACAACAACTCAGGCAAGGTTCCGGCAGTAGAAGACAGTTCTTCATCCCAGCACTAGAGGTCAGCGTGGCACTGTAGCTCACCTTGTAGCCCTGGTTGATGCCATTGACGAACTGGGGGCTGGGGGCGCTCCAGGTCACGTGGACGGTGGTGGAGTTGACCACCTCGGCTCGCACGTTGCCAGGAGGGATAGTGGGCACTGTGGAAGCGTGAGAAGGACAGAAAAAGGAGGGAGCTTCAGGCAACAGACGCAGAGTGAGTACAGCTACCCGCACACCTACGGCCCCGCACGGTCCCACCCCCGGCTGCCAATCACACACAGAACTTGCCCAGGAGGGAGGGGGGGGGGGGGGGGTCAAAGCCCTACAGTGTTCCATAGCATGTGAGGTCATATTGACAGCTCTTCTCACAGGTCACTGTGTGCCAGTATACAGTAGTTTAACCCTTGTGTACGGTTTGGGTCAAACTGACCTGCTTAAAACTTTTAAAACTAAAAGAAGAACGACACTTTTTAAGAGATGCATTTTATAACCACTGACTGAACCAGCATGAATTTGGTTATCGTTATGTGTTTCCATTGGTAGTTCATCATCTTAATTTTCTTTTGTCTTTTTGCCTTCACAGTTTCTTTGAATATAATAAGATAAAGATGAAATATAATTGAGAATGTCACTTCAGAACATTAAATATCAATAATCTTCTCCATTAAAACCTTGTTTCATTTAAATTTTTCATATGCAGATAGACATGATTTACACCCCCCGTGCCTTCATTATAGTGGATTTATATAAATCACATCTTTATCATAAAAAATGAATGGCACTTTCACTGTTAAACGTGATTTAGCAGAGGCAAATGGTGCATGGTTGCATATGTGGCTGTAAGTAATGACAAAGCTGGCCAGACACATGATCTGGGTGAGAAATTTACTGACTGTGAACAGTAGGTCCTTCACAGTGCTGTGGTAAAATTAGCTTGTTTGCAGAACTGACCAAGGTAAGAGACCAAGGATGAGAACGACGCAGCACTGACGTCAGCAGCACTGACCACGACAGGAGCCGCTCGTTAGCAGTACTGACCACGACAGGAGCCGCTCATTAGCAGCACTGACCACGACAGGAGCTGCTCATTAGGGGCACTGACCACGACAGGAGCCGCTCGTTAGGGGCACTGACCACGACAGGAGCCGCTCATTAGCAGCACTGACCACGACAGGAGCCGCTCGTTAGGGGCACTGACCACGACAGGAGCCGCTCATTAGCAGCACTGACCACGACAGGAGCTGCTCGTTAGCAGCACTGACCACGACAGGAGCTGCTCGTTAGCAGCACTGACCACGACAGGAGCCGCTCGTTAGGGGCACTGACCACGACAGGAGCAGCTCGTTAGCAGCACTGACCACGACAGGAGCTGCTCGTTAGCAGCACTGACCACGACAGGAGCCGCTCGTTAGGGGCACTGACCACGACAGGAGCTGCTCGTTAGCAGCACTGACCACGACAGGAGCTGCTCGTTAGCAGCACTGACCACGACAGGAGCCGCTCGTTAGGGGCACTGACCACGACAGGAGCCGCTTGTTAGAGGTACTGACTGTTTTGCTGAGAGCGCGCAGCCTCACCTCCCTGCAGCGTCCACTCGGTCACCTTGTGGCTGAAGGTGCCCAGCCCGGCTCCGTTGTAGGCCGCCACCTCGATCTCGTAGCTGGTCCAGATGATCAGGTCCTCCAGCAGCAGGTTGGTCTGGTCCGGGTTGGTGATGTTCCTGAACTGGTAGCCCACCGGGAGCCCTGCCAAGCAGTAGCTGAGAGAGGAAGAAAACAGGAAGGAGAGACAGAGAGGAGGAGAACAGGAAGGAGAGACAGAGAGGAGGAGAACAGGAAGGAGAGACAAAGAGGAGGAAAACAGGAAGGAGAGACAGAGAGGAGGAGAACAGGAAGGAGAGACAGAGAGGAGGAGAACAGGACGGAGAGACAGAGAGGAGGAGAACAGGAAGGAGAGACAGAGAGGAGGAGAACAGGAAGGAGAGACATAGGAGAAAGTCATCACGAGAAAAGAGAGATTATGCTGAAGAGGCTAGGGTGCGGTGCGTGCGATTGGGGAGTTTGAGATGGGAAACGGCTGTGGTCTGGGTGGGCGTGGCGTCGCTGTTTGGGGGTGGGGGTGGGGGTGGATGTGGCGTCGCTGTTTGGGGGTGGGGGTGGGGGTGGATGTGGCGTCGCTGTTTGGGGGTGGGGGTGGGCGCGGCGTCGCTGTTTGGGGGTGGGGGTGGGCGTGGCGTCGCTGTTTGGGGGTGGGGGTGGGGGTGGGCGCGGCCTCCTGCGGGCGGGGCACTCACCGGACGACGTAGCCCTGCAGGGGGCCGTTCTGGTGGGACTCGGGCGGGGGCTGCCACTGGATCATGATGGACTGGTTAGTGCGTGCGCTCGCGATCACTGTCTGAGGAGGGGCACTCGGGGGCTCCTCTGGGAGGGACAGCCTGCAGGGGGGAGGGGGAGAGAGGCATGAGACACCGTCACGCTACCTGCCTGTCTGCAGTCTGTCTGGGGAACACAGAGAAACCCCAGGGGCCAAAACACACTCTCACTCTCACTCTCACTCTCACTCTCACTCTCACTCTCACTCTCACTCTCACTCTCACTCTCACTCTCACTCTCACTCTCACTCTCACTCTCACTCTCACTCTCACTCTCACTCCCTCTCTCAAACGTCAAACGTGTCACTCCATCTCTGAAGAAGAGAGAGACGACAGCAGGGATTCAATCAACACGTGTCCTTTAAGTTTTAAGTTGATTAACAATAAAAAGCAACACAGGTGTTCCAACTGACAACTGACATTTTGTACAGTTATTCATTGGCTATGAATAACTGTACAAAAAGAGTATTGTACCTAATTGAACCTGTGTTTTGTAGTTGTTCCAATGGCCTTGACATGCGCTTTTTTGTACGTCGCTTCGGATAAAATGTAACATAACGCAATGCATGAGAACGTCCGCCAAGCAGAATAAAACTGAACGAGGATGGATATGACCTAACGGAGAGGCGTGGCCACGGCGGGGTCCTCACCGGGTGGTCTCGCGGCTGAACGGCCCTTTGCCCACGTCGTTGACGGCGCAGAGGCGGAACTGGTAGGAGCGAGCGGGGATGAGCCTGCTGACCGTCACGCTGCCGGCCTCGGGCCCGATGCCGGCCAGGAGCGCGGCCCACGGAGCGTCTGGGCCGCACGGACAGACGCACGGAAAAGGCAGGCGGACAGACAGACACATCGTTAAAGGAGGAGCGGTAATTCAAAGCCTTCTCTGTTACACCCCATTACTTCCATGATGCACTTCCCGTTGTCATTCCTAGGATTCCCAGTCTTTCCACAGTATTCCTAGGCACTCATATTATTCCAGCTCTCCCAAAGTTCTCATTCTTCAGCTGTGTTTCCAGTTTCCTAATAGCCCTGCCTGTTGCTCGCGGAACTGAACTGTCTACTTCCAGAATTCCGAGCCCAGGAGCAGACTCACTGTTCTCAGACACTTCCAGGATGTAGCGAATCAGGGGGCTGTTCCCGTCGAAGGGCTCCGCCCAGCTCAGGTTAATGGCCCTCTTCTCTGATTGGCTGAGCTGGGCCACAGGGTTCTCCGGGGCGTGAGGGAGCTGCCTGCGTGAGAGGGACAGAAGGAAGGAGAGAGAAAGAGCGAGAGAGAGAGAGAGAGAAGACAAGGAGACGAAGAGAGACAGCGGAGGAAGAATAGAGAGAGAGTGGGAAAGGGGAGAGAGGATGACAGACAGAGAGGAAGAGAGAGGGTAGAGAGAGAGGGGAGTGAGTGAGAACAGAGACAGAGACAGAGTGGTAGAGGGGGCAGGGCGGGGGCTGGCACTGGAGACGCAGCCCCGGTGGGACCACAGGGGCGCTGGCGCATCCCATACGCAGGGTGGCGGGGGGGGGGGGGGGGGGGGGGGCGGAGCACCTGACGCGGATGTGGGCGCTCCGGGAGTCGTTGCCCCCCGCGGAGGTCACCCTGCAGGTGTAGGTCCCGATGTCACCTGACCAGGTCTGAGAGATGTGCAGCGTGCCGTCAGCCTCCTGCCGCATCCTGGGGGTGGAGCCCACGTTGAGGACAGCGCCCCCTTTCTCCCAGACGTAGCTTAAAGCAGACGGGCAAGCATGGTCAAAGACTTACACGCCTCATATTACACAGTGTACATTATCAGCTTATCTGTTCTGCAGTTCATACCAGTACACACACACACACACACACACACTCACACACACAGTATACAAACACACACATACATACACGCAGGACACTAACAGTAACATGGTCCTTATAACCATTACAGACAGGCAGGTCAGCTCAGTGGGAGTAGAGACCGCCCATGGTCGTCAGGACAGCAGAATCACTGGCCATCTTCAGACTCAAGACCCACCTGTACAGAAAGCATCATGGCTCCATCGCCAGCCCCTAGTACTCCTCTCATTTCCGTTAATTCAGGTTATGGTTTCATATTTTTCTTAGAGCTTACTATGGATTATATGCATTATTATACTCAGTGGTCTGGGAATGTTGTTAGCAAGGCCTAGTACACCTGCTGATATTAATCATGTGAATGCATGCATGCTCTCCTACACTGAAAGATGCGAAAATACTCCGGATGAGATTGTCTGTTAAATGATGTAATGATAAATGATGTAATTAGGGACAGGTATGTCAGTTCCAGGTAGATCAGCTACAGGTAGGGTCAGCCTTTCCACACCTGACGGTGACGCTGGGGTCATGGGTCACTCCGCAGGCCATGACGGCTTTCGTCCCTTTGATGACGCTCTGGTCCTGAGGCGGGCTGGTGATGCGGGTTCGAGCTGGAGATCACAGACACACCAACAGAACGTGAGAGGGAGCGGGGGGAGGGTGGGCGGGGCTGAGGCTTCAGCACGGTCTGAACAGAAAGGGGAGCCAGGGGTCACGCCCGTACCCAGCACCACCAGACGGGCGGACGCCTCGTCGATGCCGCGGGAGTTGCTGGCCGTGCAGGTGTAGGCGCCGGCGTCCGACATGTGGGAGGGGTTTACGAGCAGGCTGCCGGACTCCAGCAGGGCGAAGCGGGGCAGCTGGACAGAGCCGCTGGCCAGAATCCGCTCGCCTGGGGGGGGGGGGGGGGGGGGGGGAGGCGGGGCGAGGAGGGGAGGGGCGAGGTTAGGCCCACTCGTGGACAGCCAAACCGCACACATCCGTATTTTCCAGCACAGCATCCGCAAACACGCGTCTAGCGGGCGGGGGGGGTCAGGTGCCACTCACCTTTCTGCCAGGTGATGGCCGGTCGGGGGGCACCCGTCGTGTCACAGCGGAGGACGACGGACAGCCCGTCGATCACCGCGCTGTCGCTGGGCCCGGCGGTGATGTTCGGGGCGATGCCTGAGGAGGCGGGGGGTTGGACAGGTGAGAGAGACACAGGACACGCATACGCACGCCTCGTACGCAGTTCTTCTGCGCGGCGAGATAAATAAATACACCCGTCAGGATGAATAAAGAACGCTCGTGATCATTCCCGTGCCAAATAATAAACCCTCTTCTGAATTCAGTTGACGAGAGTGCGACAGACAGAGAGAGAGAGAGAGAGAGAGAAAGAAAGAGAGCGATCAATGCAGAGGGACATTGCAAGGTGGAGACAGAAGAGAGAGGCAGAGAGAGCTGAGCGGCAGGCTGAGCTGGCCTACTGGTCACGGCGACGTAGACGCTGGTCTGGACCTCTCCGGCCCGGTTGCGGGCGAAACACTGGAACATTCCGGTGTCATCGGGCAGCAGGCCGTTGATGTGCAGGCTGCCCCCCACCAGCACCCTGTACCGGGGCGTCCTGACCGGGCTGATGGGCACAGCATCCTTATACCACACTATGTCCGGCTGCGGGACCCCTGAGGACACAGGGAGGGGAGGGAGAGCAGTACTGTACCGCTTCCATCCTGCAAACCCATGCGCGCATCATACACACAATATTCACACACTGCACACGCACTATATAAACTATATACACTATACATACACTACACACACTGAGCATACAATACACACACGGCACATGCACTATATAAACTATATACACTATACATACACTACACACACTGTGCATACAATACACACACGGCACATGCACTATATAAACTATATACACTATACATACACTACACACACTGTGCATACAATACACACACTGCACACGCACTATATAAACTATATACACACACTGTGCATACAATACACACACTGCACATGAACTATATATATACTATAAACTATGCATACACTTTACACCACTACACACACATTAAAAACAAACTACATATACACTATACACACACTATACATGGACTATACACAAGCTATATATACACTATACAACACAGTATAAACACTATACACCATGATACGTACACTATATACTTGTACACTCACAGACACACATAAACAAGCACCTTTGGCCTGGCAGGGAATATCCACCACCTTCTCCATCTCAGCAGTGATGCGTTTCTCAGGCTCCTTCACAAAATGGGGGGGCTCTGGGCAAGTAGCATGGCAGAAAGCATATTAGAGGGATGGTTCAAAATACCAAAATAATAAAGCTTAACGTGCAACTTCAAACCCACAGGGGTGGCCACAAAAGGGTGAGGCAGCATGGCCTGAGGAATGCTACAGGCTAAGGGGTAGAGTGGGGCAGGGCAAAGCAGTGCGGAGCGGGGCAGGGTGGGGCAGGGGGTAGGAGTGGGGCGGGGTGGAGTGTGGCAGAGTGGGCCAGGGCGGGGTGGGGCGGGGTGGTGTGGGGCAGAGTGGGCCGGGGCGGGGTGGTGTGGGGCAGAGTGGGCCAGAGCGGGGTGGGGTGGTGTGGGGCAGAGTGGGGAGGGGGGGTAGGAGTGGGGCAGAGTGGGCCAGGGCGGGGTGGTGTGGGGCAGAGTGGGCCAGGGCGGGGTGGGGCGGGGTGGTGTGGGGCAGAGTGGGCCAGGGCGGGGTGGTGTGGGGCAGAGTGGGCCAGTGTGGGGTGGGGCGGGGTGGTGTGGGGCAGAGTGGGCCAGAGCGGGGTGGGGCGGGGTGGTGTGGGGCAGAGTGGGCCAGGGCGGGGTGGTGTGGGGCAGAGTGGGCCAGTGTGGGGTGGGGCGGGGTGGTGTGGGGCAGAGTGGGCCAGAGCGGGGTGGGGCGGGGTGGTGTGGGGCAGCGAGGTGACGGTCAGGCGCAGGTGACGGAGCAGCGAGGAGACAGTAAACTGAAGGGGAGGCGTGCGGGCGTGCAGGTGTGCAGGCGGGCAGGTACCGAGCACGTGCAGGTGAGCCGCAGCCCTGGCCGACGGCGCGCTGCCGCCGAGAAGCTGCGCCTCGCACTCGTACAGCCCGCCGTCCCCGACCGTCGGCGAGACCACGGTTAGCCTGCGGTTGAAGTCGCTCAGACCGCTGCCTACCACAACGCCGTTCTTCCGCCAGGTTATACTGAGCTCGGTGAGCGGTCTGAGAGAGAGAGGAGGGGAGGGAGAGAGAGAGGGAGGGATGGAGAGGGGGAGGGATGAGAGGCAAAAGGGACAGAGACAGAAAGCAGACCACGAGGGAGGTCAAATATACACGCTATGTTCTGATATAATCTACCCTACTTTGTGTATGATTAGCCATTTTTGATATTTTCCATTGTAACATTTTGCAAAGCATTTGCAGCAGTGTTACTATTTCTAGTGACAGTAGTAGCATGTGCTAATTGCTCACTCATTTCTTCTTGCACATTGTTAGATGCTCAGCAGTTAGCATTTCACATTTACATTTCACTCCTGCTGCAGACACTCTTACCCAGTGCAAATTACAGAGCTTATTTAGATTTTTTTTTTATTTTATTTTTTACATATGACCCATTTACACCGCGAGACGGTTCACCGAAGCAGTTCAGGTTAAGCACCGCGCTCAAGGGCCCGACGGCAGCGCTACGCCCCGGAGGGGAATCGACCCGACGTTACGCTACGCCGCCGTCCCCCGCGTCAGCGCGCGTTAGCCGCCGTCTGACTTCGCCGCGCTTCGGGGAAACGCGAACGCACGGCTGTCATCCTGCGTGAGACGCAGCACAACTTAAAGGCTGAGAAGGCTGAGGGAGGGAGTCACTCCTGCCAGACCGAGCGTCTCCTCCTCCTTCAAGAGGAAAGGAAACAATCCCGTTTCATTTCGCAGCCGCAGAGTGCTTCTCTACGGATGCACTTCCCAGAGGAAATCAACAAAAAGAACTAAATATTTGCACAAACATTTCACATATATTTACTTGATTTATGCACTGCATATTTGGCAAACACTAACAAGGATTGTCCCTGTAAAGAGTCCTGCAGAAAACTCCCGGCAGGTTCGATGTTCATTTGCGTGTGTTGATTTGGCAAACACATTTTTCCACAGACCCTGGGACGCAGTTCCGGTAAACAATACGACGTGTAAATAACCAGGATGAACGCGAGCACCAGATCAGCCAGCAGCACTGTAAATATTTGGACAAAAGCTGTTCAGACTCATCCAATGTGCGCACATAGGCATAATAAAATAGTAAGCGTGAAATTATATATAAATAATTGTTCCAAAAAATTTTAATCGATATCAAACACCAGAAAGGCTTTCCCACACCCCTATGATAACTATGCCTTTTTCTGAGGGAGGCTGAAGTTCAGTGCATAGATGAGACGTAAAGACATACGGGGGGGGGGGGGGGGTCTCATTCACCTGGCATTAGCCACACACTCCATGATTACCCCAGATGCCCCTGTCACCACACTGGTGTTTCTTGGGGGGATGAGGATTTTGGGGGCGATGGGGTCAGCGGGCCCCTCCACCTCTGTGAAAACACAAAAAGGACAAAGAGGGCGATGGAGGAGTCAAAGACTGCACAGTCCTCGTCCTCGCCACAGACACAACGAGCCACCAGAGGGCGATAAAGAGGCGGCTTTCCTTTCTGCAGTCATTCACTTGGAGCTTACCTGATGGGTAAGCCACACATCCTCGGACGAGATTGGCTGGCATCGTTCTTGCCTCCCACAATTGGGTCGCTTGTGGGCATTTTCTGTTTTAAAAACGTACATTCCTTAAATGTACATCGATTGTGTATTTTGGAAATTCCCACACAGCAATAATTAACGAGTCCTCCTTCACAGAACTATGTGGAATGGGGGAAAAAAAAAACTGAAATCGGAGACGTCGGATCTTTAATGTGATTGGTTATCGCACCATGTTCTCCGGCTTTCCGGTCCCTCCACCCACTCGCCACGCATCGCTATCCCAGCATGCCTTGCGGGCGTTGAAACTCGACTTCCATCGAAATGAAGACAATTACAAAGTAGCTTCTTGTCAGAGGATGTGTGGGTTTACCCTTAGGTGGGGCTCGTAATGTGATGTCTTATGCAGTGCTCATTTTACCTTAAGAGTGATGTAACGTGTAATAATTCAAACATGCCGTTATAACCCGATAAGAGCAGCTGGGTTTCACTCGCTGTAGTTCATATGGCCTATGTTGTGTCAGTGGTGTCATAATGCCTATCACTGCATGCTTTGTAACCTTATAACAGTAATCATTATGGTAGCTGTAATGTTTGAGTGTGCAAGAGTTCAGATATTTTGAACTGCAAAAAAAAACTTATAGAAAAGGCATAAAGGCAGGTGCTTGTGTCTGAGTGTGTGTATGTTTGTGTGTGTGTGTGTGCATGTCAGAGTACAGCATCTTCATATCTGTAATGCATTTTTTGAGTATCTGCCATTCGCTACTGCATTTGTGTTTGTATGTATGTATGTCTTTTTGTATGTGTATATGTATATGTATGTATATGTATATGTATGTGTGTATTTTGTCTTTGTGTGAACATTGTTAGGGAGGGAGGGTGTGTGTGTGTGTGTGTGTGTGTGTGTAGGTGTGTGTTTTCCTGACACTCACTGTCCACAGACAGAGTGATGGGCTGGCTGGTTTTATTCTCCCCGTTCCTGTCGTTGACCGCCTGTGCATAATAGCGTCCGGAGTCAGAGGCCACAGAGGACAGGATGACCAGGGTGTTGTCCAGGGCGATGGCTCTGTGGGGGGCGCAAGAGGTCAAAGGCTACAGGAAAACCGGGCATTTCAGAATGCCTACGCCAAGGGCCTAAAGTGCCAAGAACTGGAAAACCAGGACGCGGACGCACTGGAGGCAGACAGACCCTTACATTCGGCTGCTGGGGGGAATCTTTCGTCCGTCCCGAAACCACGTGATCTGAGGCTGGGGGAAGCTGTGCATCCGCGGGGGGGCAATCACAGCCCCCTCACCCTGAGAGACGACCTGTGAACGCTCTCCCTCTTCGAAACCCCCCATGTCTGAGAGAGAGGGAGAGAGAGAGAGAATTAATGTATTAATGCATAGTGGGTTCGGGTGTGAAAAACTTGAAGCAAACGGAGTCGCCTCCTTTTATTTAATCAAAGCTGCATCAGCGAAGGTTACAGGAAACTATACGAGTAAATTAGAGAATGAGATACACACTCACCCACTGCACCAGCTCCTGTACTGGAGTGGGAACACACACAAGCACAGCCACACTCAACTACGGCGCCCTCTGCTGCACTGGAGTGGTGTAACCTGCACACCATCACAGCCACACCCACAGACAGAAACCAGAGCTAGCGCAGTACTAACATGCCACCTGCACTTCCGTGCTTCGCTGCAAGAGGGAGCCAACGCGGTTTCTGACGATGCAGCGATAGAAGCCGGCATGCGATCGCTCCAGGGAGGGGATCAGGTACCTGAGGGGGGGGGGGGGGGGGGGGGGGGGGACAAGGCAGGGGAAGGCAGTTAATACACCTGAACTAACTCAGGGAAGGCAGTTAATACACCTGAACTAACCCTCTTCTCCCCTGCTGGGGCATAAGGCCAGAACGATTTTACGCCATCTGTCGCCATCTTTTACCGCCTTCGGAGCTTCAAGCCACGTTAAACCCATCTCTTCCGGCTCGTCTACCACCGTTCCCCCGCCATGTTGTTTCTGGCCTGGCACCCGTTTCCTTTCCCCCCAGGCAGAGTCCATTTTGAAGCTCTACATGCTACGCTTCCCTGGGGGGCATTCACAGGACGCGACTGAGCCGCCCGACCCCGCCCTTCTCTACGTCCGTTCCCACACAGTGGCAGCCCGTCGTCCTCTCGCACAAACGTCTGTCACAACACAACCGTGTTCTGGTGAAAAGAGGCAGCCGTTACCCAGGCGGGCCTTCGCATTAGCGGTGATACTTTGTGACCTGTTTGGATCCATGACGATGGCCAATGTTTGTTTCTTTTTCTTCTATTAAGTTCTCACAAACACGTACATATTTTATATCATTATTTGATGAATCTAAAGATATTAGTTTCGTTTCTTTATACATTTAACATATGCGTACACACATTTTATCCGCTCCTGTTGAGCAAATAGGTATCCTGGATTTACGGCCCTCTTGGAGGATATGCCCGTGTGTAATTGCCCATATTCAATAAAAATCCCTGCTTCTCGAGAAAGAGAAAGAGAGTGAGAGAATGAAAGATACACACATAAGGAAAAGGTAGTTTTAAGTTCAGTCTTGATGCATTAAAAAGGAAATGACCTCAAATCACAATGAGGAAGATAAAGCAGCCTATTCAGACACAGGATGGAAGGAAGGGAGGAAGAAAGAAAGAAAGAAAGACGGTTTTTTTTCCTCACAATAACTTTTCTTATTATACCATAGTGTCCTAAGTGAACAGCTGGCAGCAGAAGTGAAAGAGGGAGCACCATGGAGTCCTGAAATGGGCGGGCCTGTCTGGGTGGGGTGGGGTGGGGTGGGGTCGGGACGGGTCCGCTTGGCAGGCTGCAGCCCGCCGCTCACCTGTACTCCAGGGAGAAGCGGGTCAGCTCCGTCCCGTTGCGAATCCACCGAAACTCCAGCGGCCAGCTGCCCTCGGCCATGCAGGTCAGCACCAGGCGGTTCCTCTCCAGGTGCAGCTGCGTCCGAACCGGCTCCATCTTGAAGTAGGGGGGCACGTCATCTGCGACAGAGGGGGGTGGGGGGGGTTGGGGGGTGGCGTTAGCTCGCTGAGCGGGGGCGGGGTATCAGCAGAAGTACGTCCCGGCCCAAATATCGGTTATCTTCCAGGACCCGGTGGGAGAGGGCAGGAGGGAGGGATGCCCCGCTGTGCTTTTCGGGGACGGGTGCAGCGTTGTGAAGAATGCCCTGTCACGCACACACACACAAACACGAAAACTAAAACACACACGCACACACACACACACGCACACACACACAAACACGAAAACTAAAACACACACGCACACGCACACACACGCACACACACACAAACACGAAAACAAAAACACACGCGCACACGCACACACACGCACACACGCATGCTCACAGCCTGCCTCTCGCGTTCCTCTGACCCAATAGAGCAGAACCGCCACCCACTTAGCACTGCGACAACACAAACTGATAGCCATTAGAGAATGCAGCTGGAGCGTTTAATGTCTCGCTGAATTACTGAAACAGTACGTCTGGTAAACTGTGTGTATGTGTGTGTGCATGTGTATGCGCACGTGTGTATACGTGTGTGTGTGCGCGTGCGCACGTGCGTGGGGTGTATTAAATGCACAAACATAATAGATAAGGTACTTCTTTGCACCTACAACTGCAAAAATAAAAGTGAGATGCATGTAGAGTAGTGTCTTGTAATATGACGTGTGGCGTGGGGTAAAGTGTTATATGCAACATGTATGTGGGGGAGGGGGGGGGTGGTGTGTTACATGTAGCATGCATGTGGGGTGGTGTAATACATGTGAGATGCATGTGGGGTGGTGTAATTCATGTGAGATGCATGTGGGGTGGTGTAATACATGTGAGAGGAGTTGTGCTTGGGGGGGTAAATGTGGGTCCTAGTGCATATGCGGCAGAAATTCATATGTACCCCCCAGGGTGAGCAATTCGGCTGCAAGTTGACTTTTCAGGTTAGCGATAATATGACCCCACAGGGAGAGAGATCCTGGGTTGGGCCGTTAAATGTACCATTTCGCCTTAATGGCTGCAATAATAAAATCAATAAAAGTACATAAATAGGCTGTGCAGCCAGCCCAAGTAATGTAATGAGAGACTGAACGTTCCATTCAGTCGAGCAATGGAGCAAGAAGAACCCTTTGCCTCCACATCTCTGGGGCTCCGCCCCCAAACATCTAAACCCAGCCCAATTCCCCTCCCCAAACCTCTACAACCAACCCAATTCCCCTCCCCAAACCTCTACAACCAACCCAATTCCCCTCCCCAAACCTCTAAACCCAGCCCAGTTCCACTTCCCAAACCTCTAAACCCAGCGCAATCATGTATATCATGTTAACACATCACTGAGATGCTTACATTCTTGTGAACCTGACCATATGTGTATTTGTTTTTTGTTTTTTTACTCTTAAACAAATTCAAACAATTAGTTAATCTGATTAATCTCATAAACCCCATATTATAAAACAACCCAGGTGCCTCCCATTACCACTCTCCAAATCCCCTAAAATCAGCCCAAATGGCTTACATGACAACAGATAAATTATAATACATAGACAGCCAATCCAGTATTAATTAAGTCCAAGCAAAGGTGACTCCGGTCACGTACAGAGATGGGCAGGAACACCAATGGGTGGACAGACAGGCAGGATTAAATATGTGATTAGAATGTTCTTAACTGAACATTCTAATGCTGATGTAACAATCCCTACTGGTAATTGAAAGCAATTGAGTTCAAGAACACTGACTCAGAATTCTGGAAACAAAAAAAAAACATTCCTGAAAGCCTCCTCTTCAAAGGGTTAAAGGCACTTGTGAGAAAAGAGGAACAAATTCAGGGTGAAGACAGAGCACAGGAGCCGCAGGCCCCACCAAAACAAATAATATGTGCAGTTTGTGCTGACACATCCTCTTTACCTGCAAACCCTCTCTTTCCCTCTCTCATCTCCCCTCCCGCCCTCCCTCGTTCTTTCTTTCCCTCCTCTTTGCCCCTCCCCCTCTGCCCAGCTGACAGCTACGGGGAAAAAGCAGTTGGTTCCGTATAGCTCATTAAGTACCAGAGGCTAGATCACACGAGTTAACAATAAACACATCCAACGGGAGATCAGATTAATCACCAATCAGGGTCGGACATGCCGATCACATGATGTAAAGAGAAAGTAAGGGAGAGAGGCCTCATTGTATTTTGGCTGGCTAATCCAACTAAAAACAACTTGGCAAATAGACTGCCAGGAAAAAGACCCGTGGTATCCTTTAATGTTGTGGGTGCGGCCTGATCCTGCAACACTGTTCCACAGCCGACAGGCAGGGACAACCAACCAAACAAAATAATAAAAGGAAACCCTCAGAGCCTTGCCTACCACGGTATTCAGCACGCCACAAGCCCATTCTCAGATACTGAAAATGTTCCCACTTCTAAAATGCAAGTTTAATGTGGCCTTGGAAGACATGATGGAAGCCAGAACAGGAAATTAGATGTTTTGTCATGTTCCCCTACGCATTCGGTGCATGACTGAATGGCGGCTCTGACTAATGTGAGTGGATGCCACAGAGTAAGCGGGAGAAGGAAACAAAACTTTGGTAGATTTATCAAAACTGAAATCATCCAAAAACATCTTCAATGAATCTTCAGTGGGTATATGGGATACACAGACAGACAGACAGGCAGGCAGGCAGACAGAGGCAGACAAAAACAGACAGGCAGGCAGACAGAGGCAGACAGAGAGGCAGACAAAGACAGACAGGCCGGCAGGCAGGCAGGCAGACAGACAGACAGGCAGGCAGGCAGGCAGGCAGGCAGGCAGACAGACAGACAGGCAGAGAGACAGACAGGCAGACAGACAGGCAGACAGGCAGGCAGGCAGGCAGGCAGGCAGAGAGACAGATAGACAGGCAGCATGGTACAGGGAGCACTAACCCCGCCCAGCTGCAATAGTCTCTCTCACCCCGTCCTGTCACCCCTATCAGCATCACGGACAGAAGCCACAGCCCAGAGCAACAGAGCATGATCAGCAGCCTGATTATTGAATTACTGGGAGCCAGCCATCATCCATCACCAATGCCAGCTGAAGGCAATCAAGACCTGGCTGGCTCTCCTACAAAAAGGCCCCCGCCCCAACAGACGGGGAGCTTGCAGAGTCTCCAACGCATCAACAAGACTAACACTTGTGCTTATATCTTTTATCCCCCCTCAGAGACAGACCCTCAACAAGCAAACCCCTGGTGACCCTGATCCTCTTGGGATTCTCCTCTGGCACTGTAATCCCCAACTCCCCCCAGCCCCCACCCCGACCCCAGGACCCTGCCCGCCCTTCCCTTCTAAACCGGAGTTAATGTTCCTCACCTACCCCCCCCCCCCCCCTCAACCGTGTCGTCCCTCCGCTGTTCCTCACATGGCCCCTTTTCCACAGATCCCTACATTAAGGGCCTCACCACAGCCAGCGTCCTTTGCCCGTCGTCCGACCCCAATCACGAGACAGATCTGAAGAAGGTAAAGGGACAGCGAGGGGTCACCAACTCCATTACGAGCGGAGCTACCAAGCCCCGCGACCCACCTACTCTCATCAGCTCCTCAAAACACCCTGTTCCCCTGAGCGAAACAGCACGTAAGGCTCAGGCCTCTCAGTTACTTACAGCATAAAACAGCTCCACCCAGGCAGGGTTCATGAAGCCTCACTGGCCACTTAACTAGATTTAGGGGGAAAACGCTGAAAATAGGGCTAGTAAAAACAGAGGGAAAATGCCATTCCTAAAGCGGTAAGTGCAGCAATAGTTTGTGTTAATTACACAGACTCAGCCATCTGCGGTGATTATCTACACTTGCCTGGATTGTTAGGGCTTAATTACCTGAAAAACAGAAGAAAAACAAAAAAACACACATATATATATATATATATATATTGAACCCTGCTCTGTCAACCTGCACTCTAAGTTTTCAGTTGTGTTTCAATGCACAGAGGGAGTATAAACACCCGGTATTAAGATTTAGCCAGTTAGCTTCTCAAAATGAAAACAAGGCAACCGCACGCCCCCAAAGTACCACAAAGTCGTAAACGGTACATTCGTGTGCCGGTGGCCGTGCATCGCTTCCTTAAAAAAAAAGAGATGCCGTAGTAGCGCGTTTAGCGTCAATGGCCGACGTTCAGTCGACATTTCTCGCTCTCGGTTATCAGTCAGGGTTGAGGACAAGCGTCGATTCGTCCCAGCCGCCGTTTGTGGCAGGACACCGGGCGTCAGGAGCAGCCCAGCCGGGCTGAGCGGCCCGTTCGGCTCATCATAACGTTCTTAACAGCCTTGCTCACGCAGGGAGGCTTACACGGTTTATATATATATATATTTTTTTTTTTTCTCCACATAACTCATTTATACAGCTGGCTATTTACCGAGGCAATTTATGCTGAGTGCTGTGCTCAAGGGCGTGAGCACACAACTCCTTAATCGCTACCCCGCAGGCTTCTACGAGAAGAAAGGATTACAGGAAACCAGTTTACCTCAGACTAATTTAAAGTAGTACCGCATCAATTTGCACATTCTGAAATTAGTATTGTAATAAAACGAAAAAATGCATGAGGGTTTTTTTTTTTTAATAACTCATTTCCAACCCTAATTCTGGCATTTCTTACATTATGGAAATTAATTATGTAGGCTATTTCCAGGCCTCCCTCATCGAAAGATCATGCAGCCGGACCACCATATGAACCAGTCACTGTGTCAGAGAAACGGCACCTCTCGTTTCATTACTAAGTTTGTATTTCTATATGTATCAAGTTTCACTGGGGCATAGTGGCAGAGAAGGTGTTAGCCGGCTTGCATCGGCTTTAGTTATTTAGTGGAAATCCAGCTCAACTTCATGGCTAGCTTCATGTTGGGTGTGCACGCAACAAACTATAGAGTTGCACTGCAAAAGGTGTACAACCCCTGTCCGCTGAGAAAGGGTGCATTTCACTGCAGGTGAAAATCACTGTCTGTGGGGTCCATATTCGTCATGGTGTGTGGAAGCATCCGCTAAGTTTAGCCTCCCCGCCCGGCACACACAACTCCAAGCATCTGTCTCAGATTACTCGCATTACCTCCAATTCAAGCCTTTTCTTAGCATTAGCACCTCTGTCTGTCTGCCGTCGAAGTGATTCCAACAGACACATTTATTTTAAGATCATTCATTCAAGGGGCATGTGCAAAGACATTATTGTGGCAATGGATATTCTGCACTGCGACGCAACACAGGAAGCTCACGCCTCAAACTAGAACCTCCTGTTGTTAGGAAGAACAGCAGCTGCAGAATCTGTGGTGACACCTTTTCTTATTACATTCCAATTACGTAGAATGGAAGCAAACTCATATTTGAAACTGCCATTTTCAACGTTCATCTCAACCATCCAAAACAAAAATGCGTAAACTCCTGTTTGTCATTTACAGCCCAGTGTGGGGAGCTCAGCTCCTTGCAAAAACCGCACCACGGGTACTGTACCATCACCATCACACTGCCGACACAAAAAACCTCACTGGAGTTCAAAACGTGATCACGCGCCACAGATCATACATGAACCAGCAGACTTTCTCTACACAGCTAAAGAAAACGGTTCAGCTTCAACCAGAGGAGCAGCAAGCTGAAAGAAATGTGCCGTTCACTTCCCAGAACCCTTAGTTCTCTGCTTTATAGAGAAGTCATTTGAACGCTGACACCTTTTTTTAACAATGAACAAACACCAACGAAGTGGCTTGTGATGTGCTGCTAGGTGTGTTTTTGTTAAGAGGTGAAAATGTCATTTCAAACTAATGCAGTTACAATGAATCCCAAAATCCCAAGTTCTTCAATCCTATGAACCAAAAAAAAAGAAAAATGTATTATGTTCAAATAAACCACTAATGAGGTGTTTCCCTTTTTATTTATTTATTTTTTATTTTTTTTAGTACAAACACACTGCCAGCAACACCCTCCTTTCACATTGATTTTAGCAGTGCATAAGGATATGACCCCAGGACAAGTGAAAGCCAAATGCACATTTTAATTAACAGCTCAGTCAAACCTAAGTTAAACGGACACACACAAAAAAAAAAACTTGTATAGCATTCACAGTGAATATTACATATGTCTATTACACAACTGAAACAAACCATCACAGTCATAATCCCATGGTGTAATAAACTGGTTTCAATAAGTGATAAACAAAATAAATAAAGCTGAACCTAGCTACATTAGATTCACAAAGCTGAGGGGGTCACACCAGCTGAATAATTAGGCTAAAACCTTCCTGATCTGGTGAAAAACGCATTAATTCATCTCGTGATTCATGAAGCTGTTGCTGGAGACTTTGGAATGAAAATTCTGCTACTATGTCGTCTATATGGTTTATATATCGTCATTGTAGTTGTAGTTGTATCAACCGTAGCCCAACACTCCGGTCCATTGGGGGCATCTTACTACAGACAGATCCACACTAACCAACCATATTATTGCACTAGCTTCGGCTTGCTTACCCAATGTGCAGGGCAGCGGGTTAGGGTTAGGGTTGGGTTAGGGTTAGGTGCTGATGCCGTTCTCATTGGTCTGTATGCTTCCGCTGCCTGGCACATCTGGCAGTGATGCAAACCCTCACATCCTCACACTGTGTTTCAGCAGGGTCGCGGCCTGCATGCGGGCCAGGCAATCAATCCACTCCGTTCCGTGGCCCACTGAAGACCTGCGTCTCAGTCGAACCCGTGGTCCCTGGTATCCTCCGGTGCCATTATGGTCTCCTCTTCGACTCTGACGCAAAAGGGGCCTTAGTTCATAGCCCTGGTTGCTATCCAAGATTTCCAGGCAGGTCAGTAGGTCAGGAAACCAATCTCTTTTTTCACCATTTTCATCCCCAACCTACCTCTCAATGGGTGGCAGTCACAATACTGGAATGTAGTGGAAAAAATTAAAAATAAATAAAATCCAGACTTGTAACTCAGGGGTAGGCTGGTGCCAATCTCAAACTAGCAACTGCTGTTGTGCTTTTGAAATGTCCAGAGTACAATCTCCATAAGTATAAATGTTTAAAGCAATAGCTGTGTGAAGGCTGTCTGCACACAAGCGTCTGCTAATAAAATAGTATGTCAACAATGAGACAATCCAACACACTCCCTCCACTCCAGTCTCAGCCTGCTATTCCAACACACTCCCTCCACTCCAGTCTCAGCCTGCTATTCCAACATACCCCCACCCTTTCATTCTCACCCAGCCATTCAAACACACCCCCACCCTTTCATTCTCACCCTGCCATTCAAACATACCCCCACCCCTCCTCCTCACCCTGCCATTCAAACATACCCCCACCCTTTCATTCTCACCCTGCCATTCAAACATACCCCCACCCTTTCATTTTCACCCAGCTATTCAAACATACCCCCAACCCTTTCATTCTCACCCTGCCATTCAAACACACCCCCACCCCTCCTCCTCAACCTGCCATTCAAACACACCCCCACCCCTCCATTCTCAGCCTGCTATTCCAACACACCCCCTCCCCTTTGGCTGACATTTAGCGAGGAGGAGCACCATGTGTTTGATATCGGAGTCTGCTCCCTCCGCTCTGGTCCACTCTGAAGCCACGCCCGTGCTACCGAAAGCCATGAATAAGTGATGGAGCATGCTCCACGCAGACCGCCGCCCCGCTCTGCTGCCACCGCACGCAGCTGCCGGCACCGCCTGCGTCTCTGCAGGCGAACGGCCCACGAGAGCTCCCCCCAAAAAATCCTAAAGCCGGCGTGCTATCAAAGGCTCTGAGGCACAAGTTTGCCGCTGAGCCGACAGAAGTGAGACTCGTCTCATCGAATGACGAAGCGGCTTACAGAGATGAACTCTCCTCCGCGGCCAACTTCTGTCGCTTTAACAGCCTGCGGCTTAGCATCACAAAAAAAAAAACTAAAGAACTGCTTGTGGGCTTTTGCAAAGGAGAGTTACTACCGATGCTCTTTAACGGTCAAGCAGAGGAGCGCGTGGACAGTCTTAAATTCCTGGGAGCAACAATCTCCTCCTCTCTTAAAGTGGAGGACATCATCATCATCATCATCATCATAAAGAAAGCAGACCAGAGACTCTTTTTCTAAGACAGCTCAAGAAGTTCAGGGTGTCGAGAGAGGGGATGGTTCAGTTTTACAGAGCAGTAATACAGTCCACTCATACCTACTCAATAACGATCTGGCACAGCAACACTACTGCGCGCCAGAAAAAAAAAAAAAAATTCTGAATGGAATTGTACATACAGCTTCCAAGATCATAGGCGCTGAGCTCCCATCTCTCCCAGTTATCCACCACACCCAAAATGAGCTGCAAGCACCGAAAATTGTAAATGACCCCACGCACCCAGCCGACCCCCTGTTTGATCCACTCCGCTCAGGTAAAGGTACAGGTAAAACACTTAGGAGAATAAAATCCAGATCATCACGCTTTATCCGTTTTTTTTTTTTTTTTTAAATGCCTCGCAGGTCTGTACCAAGACTTTACGACGCGGGACTGCAATGCCAGTGATTTACGCAACTGACACGTGCATGCGCATAATTTTAAATTATGATTTTAAGTGTGTGTGTGGGTGCATGTATTTATCATAAGTGTATGTATTTATTCTGAGGGGGTTCAAAGGGAGGGGTTTGAAACTAGGATGTCTCCGTCTTTGTATAATTCATGTTTTGGGGGCACACCGAGACAAAGTTCTATCAACCGTTAAGTTGATTTGGCAATAAAGTAGTGAATTGAACTGATCTATGTTAGGGATGCAACAGTACATATAAATAAAACCAAATAATTTGATTAGCCACCCACAAAAATGAATTGTGCATGTGCTTGGCTCATTTTGGTTGCTTAAAAAAATTAGAAACAGGAACTCACAACTTTGCGGCTTTTTACAATTTATTTGTCATGTGAAGGTTAAACTGGCCATTTCTTTTGTGAAAATAAGAAACACAAAGAACTATTTGTACAGGTGAAGTTACGGTGAGTGCAGTTTATAGCTGAAGGTAGTCGGTCAGTTTGTGAAAAGGCAATTGCATGGGAAAAACAAGTTAGATGATCCTACAACAAGCCTTGAGCTTCATGGATTTAGTATTAAAAACAGTAGTGATGGGGGGGGGGGGGAGGTGGTGGATAAAAGAACGTCTGTGTGCAAAAATTGCTTCATAAGTGCGTCGTATGATTATTAAACACATCAAACATGATGGTCCATTTGCACCGACATCACGATGGTGTGTCTGTTACAAGCACAAGAAGCACAAATGTAATAGCCTACCTGAAGCGTCGCTTTCCCTTTCGAGAGAAGTAGCAAACGATCGATTAATTTTAATACATTATACTGTATGTAAATTTCAAGTGGAAAAACCTATTATTCGTTTCTTTAATCTGAGATTCTGTTAACACAGTCTAATGCAGGTAGAGTTTATGCTGCATTTTATGTTCATAACCTTAGCCAACAATGTGGGTAGTATTTTCTACTTCTAAAAAGGCACTTTTCCTTTGGAAAGAAAACCTGTGAAACCCCGTTTGTGCTCAGGCTTTTGAAAATGATTACATTTTAACAACCATTTTAAATAACATTTTTGTCAAATAATCGAAAATGAGATTGCCATTGACAGTGTCGGTACTTTCTCCTCTGCTTTACCAGAAATGTACAGAACAGAACTGAAACCGTGACCCCAACACCGTGAAATGGTGTGACCCGTTGCACCCCTAATGCACGTGTACGTGTGTAACGGAGCGAACCCTCCGTTCGTGCGAGGCCATTTTTTAAAAATTTATTTAATTTTTTTAAAGATCTGGTTTTAACTGTGTATCTGCCTATGGTGGCGGTTGTTTGTCGTGAGTAGGCTACGTCGCTTTCATAAATGTAGCACGCAACATCTATGTTTGGCGGTTTGTCAACTCAAACACATTCAATACCATAATGTACAGCAAATAACTTAAACATACACATCTGGTTTCAAACATGATCATCTCCAAAGTTCACTGTAAAAAGTTCACCAACCATCCTCGTAACGTGTGTATGTATGCAAATGAATTATTTGGCAGATTCTTCTGTTGAGAGACTTGCACGGTTGTCTTGGCGAGGTTCAATGGCGAACAAAACAGTGAGGTCGTACAGAAGGCACGTATGGAAAAGCAAGCATTACATGAGCGACAAAGCATTAAATGAAGCGCTTACTGAATGAAACCTGCTAGGACCGTACCATTGTTCACCTTACATGCCGCGCATCTGCATGAAAGCAACAGTGTTTTACAGTTGTCCAAGACAGACGACTAGCTGACTAGCCCACCTGAAGAGGACTGGTGGCCTTGAATCCAAACACCACGCTCGGAGAATGAGTGCGCCTTGTCAGTGCCATGTTATACAGCCTGACACTTCTGCCAGAGCATGAGGAGAGTGAAGACAGAGGCGTGTAGTGTAGTTTACTCAGGCCATCGCACAGGCCGCCAAAGCTTTCCTGCCAGCTTGTCTGCCCCAGCAGTGCCAACTGAATCAATCGGCTCTGCAAATACGTAAGACCTCCGAATCCAGTATGGACTGGTCTCAGGTCACTAATCAATACCCTGACTGAAAAAAAAAAATAGTAGAAAAAATCTCCTGCCAAATCAATGAAGCGCAACACAACCCTGCTCCACTCCCCAGAGTCGCCCCGGCAAAGCAGCTTTCTGAAAAGACCAACCCAGCTGGAACTGTGGATCACAGGCGTGAGAATTCTCAGCTGCAAATAAAACGTAACGAACTGAAGAAAAAAAGTAAACCAAAGCAACACAACCCCCAACATGGGCCTGTAACCGCATTTACTGGTAATTGCCTAGCTGACAATTCAAATGCTAAATAAAACCCCTTAACCTGAACAAATGAAGTGTCTTGAAACATAACATCACACAGCCCCTGAGAATAATAATAATAATAATAATTTTCATTGATTGAACAGCACAAGGTGCTTCACAAAATACATGAAGAAAACAAAATTACATCAGCTAAGCAAGACAATGACAATAAAACAAACATTTTTTTAGTTTTATAGAACATAACATAACCAATTATTTCCTGACTCCACTTTTAATCAGGGTTGCCAGACCATGTAGAAATGCATGGAAGTCAAGATAGGAATTTTAGAAAGAGTTACAAAATAAAAGAATCATGGAAAATGGGAGTCCCCTGAAGATTGGGGGGGGGGGGGGGGGGGGGGTTTGAAGAACAATTTTGGGAAATTTGGCAACATTGCAAATAATCACCTGCTTTAACTACCCCTGTCCTAGACGGAAGAAATGCAAACAGCTCAGGGGACTCAGAAGAAAAATTCACATCATAAAACCTTCCAATTTAGCACAACCTTTGTGCTACCATCCATTTCGATTCTTGTGACCAGGGGATAAAATTACTTTGGCGCGCTGCAACAACCCGGAGTTCTGCAAGCAATGGAGGCTAATATAATGCAAATGAGCATGACAAGTTTTCTTAAAAATAAAATCTGGGGTATGCAACATTAATTACAAAGGGTGGAGACAGGCAGAGCACTGATCTGGCCTCGTGGGAAGAGGGGCAGTGCAGTGCATGTGTGATTTACGAGGGACATGCAATGTGTGTGCTGGATGAGTGATTGGGGGGGGGGGGGGGGGGCGGCACATATTATTTGCAATATGTTTTGTGCCCACTAAGAGGCCCAGTGCGCATTAATCTTTCAGAGGGTCCAGAAATTCTGGCAACACTCCCCTGCCCTGGATCACGTGCGCAAGCCTAGAGACGCCGATTTGGAAACAGAATTTCGACAGTGTTTACTGCCTCATCTTTTCCGCCGCGCAGCAGCTGACTGTGCAGTTTTCACTCGCCGTTGTCTGTCACCGTAATTCGCCGTTGTAATTCTGCTTTTTGGGTGGAAGCCAGACGAAAGGTCCCCAAACGTGAAATGACCGGGACAGAAATGCACGAGCATCTGCTCACGATGCTTACCGCTGGCAAGCACAGGTGCATTCTGGGAGCAGAGCTCCCTTGTGCTGCAGTCTCAGGGTTTTTATTAGCCGTGCTGAGCTTTCAGGCCCGAACGAGCGTTTCCCCTCCGTCAGCAGCCGCCTGAGCCAGAGCTCTCAGACGGTCCAACAGGGACACCACCGCCCGCCTGCAGCAGCCGAGGCATAAATTACTTAAGAACAAATATATACACGTGCACATATCTGCACATGCTTAAAAATGTGTGTGCGTAAGAGTGTGTGTGTGTTGAGGCCATTGGAGTGGTTAACTTGATAATTCAGAAAAAAGAACTTAAATAACTTATTTCACTTAACTTAAATGCATTTTCCGTTTTATCAGGTTAACCCACTCTAACGGCCCCAACCCCGTAAGACAGGCCGCTCAAATGTGACAACATAAGCCCCGATTTGGGAAGAGCACAAGATTTTAGGAGGTGGTCTGGCACTTATCAAAGGCCTTCCTTTCCTCTTGCAGAATGCCTGTGCGTTATGATGGGTCGGTGGCACAGACGAATGAAGCCTCCCATTGTAGGGAAATGTCAGGAGTCAAACCCACAGGCAGCCTACGCTGGAATTCCTGCTGGCTGCAACATTCACAGAAACAACACAGAGGCTCTTTGGGATTCTATTTACCAAACTGATCTGGACCAGTTCGCTCCCTCTACCCCATACATTCCTCCACGTATATATGTCCTGGATTCACAGCATCCTACTGTGACCTTTGACCTAGGAGCCAATTGCCATGTCAATGATTCTTTGTATTACAAACAGATCCAAACATCATAGTCTGTGCGAAATGCTTCAGGACAAAAAAATAATAAAAATTCATAACGGCTGGGTGTTGATAAGACAGCCAAGCAGCAGCGAGGTTGTACAGCTTCCATGCGATCATGTGATGCATTTTTGTCAATCACATGGAAGCTGCAAGCCTTTGCTGCTGATAGGTTGTATTATAGATAAAAGTAGTGATGTTTCTTTTCTTCCAGGAAGCATGACACGTGGCCTCTGGATGTTTACTACAAAAACAGGTATAATCAAAAACAAAAAAAAAAGAATAAAAGAAAGGCAACAAATGGCATGGTGGCAATGAGAGTTACTGCAGTCGATAATTATTGTTGTGGTGTATCGTCCAGCCCTAGAATCCAAACGCACACACTCCTATACACACACACGCACACACACACGCACAGACACAGAGACACACACACACACACACACACGCACAGACAGAGACACACACGCACACACACACACACACACAGACACAGACACACACACACACGGGCACTGGGTGGGTGGAGGTGGGGAGAGGACGTGCATTGTGTCGGGAACATTTCCTGCACGGCAAATGCCAGCAGTGCCATCGCGCTGTCGCCCTGCTGCCTTACCGACCGCCGGTTGGCGTGACGATCGCTCAGACTGAAGTGCGAAGACGCGGCGAGGCTGGGCTGGAGGCACAGGAGCAGATGAAGCCGGGTGTGCGGCAGCAGGGAAAGGAGAAGGGAGATTCTCACAGAGAGACAGAGTCGCTGCGCGTACCCGGCTCTCAGGGGGTTAACGCGTCTGCGGCCAGAGTCCCCGACAAATCTCCCTCACAAAAAAAATTAAAAAAACACACAATGGCTCCGAAAAGCTGGTTCAGCAGCGGGCTCCGGCGAAACCGCACGCCGCGATTAATAATAGGCCCATTATCCCGCGCGGTAAGATTCCACTGCCAGATAAAAACCGTATTATTGTAGCCGTTTCCCAATGTCGCAGCGGCCTTTAAAAGGAAAAAGGGGGGGAAAAAAAAACAAAAAAAAACCACACTCTAAGGAGAGCCGGGATGGAGGCAGGCCCTGTTCTTTCCTTTTTGCACAAAGGAAACGGATGAACAGCCGCGGCAGCTGTGCCGTGTGCGCGTGCGACGGGCCTTTCTTGCCCGATTCACGCTTGCACTCTCTTTCACGCACCTCAGGGACTACGCCGCTGTTTTTTTGTTCCTCTCTCTCTCTCTCTCTCCGTCTCTCCACCTCCTTCCGTATCGTGGGGAAAATAACAGCTCGCACTAACCCCCCACGCGGTGCGGCGCAATGCCATTCTTTGCCATTATCATTCATTTATTTGGCGGGTTTTCTCTTAGCCGGGGTGATTTAAGAGGCCTGTCCTGGGGAGGTAAGTGCGAGCCTTACTGCACGAGCAGCGAGGAAAAGGGTGCAGGAGCAGCAACAGCAAGCAGCATACAGGCAGTGAAGCATCGTGCCAGTCGAGCGGTGGCAGGACGAGCGTCGACCAATCATCTGTAGCACAGTATAATGCGGCAGTGTAGTACAATTGGTAAGGAGCTGGGGAGCTGTAACCTAAAAAACAGGTCACAGGTTCGATTCCCAGGTAGGACACTGCCGTTGGACCCTTGAGGCACTTAACCTGCATTGTTTCGTTATATATGCAAACATGTAAACACTGTGTAAGTCACTCTGGATAAGAGCGTCTGCTAAATGCCTGTAATGGTAATGACAGCCCCCACCCCCCCACCCTGCCCCACCCAGCCCCACCCAGCCCCACCCCCTCCACAGGCAGCCCACACAGACTGCTGGGGGCACAGACAGGGGGTCCTCCGGCAACATGCCGCAGCTCCAAAAAAATCCTCTGGGGCGTCAAACCCAGTTCCCACACACGGTGCGCACCGTTTTCCGTTCCAACCAATTACCCTCATACAACTGATCTAATTAGCAATTAGCGTCGAGCTGGGGAAGTGTAATTTAATGAAGAAATGCCGAGCAGAGCGAATGAGGCTGGACCGATGGCAGACTTAGGCAGGAGAGGTTGGGTGAAAATGCCATGGTGCGGTACGTGCAGCTGACGGAGGAATCGGAGACGTGCTGGGTGCCCAGGGGGTGCGGATGGACACTTTAACCCGAGGGACAAGCACAGGAACACAGGAGCTAGGTCACAACAGGCTGTATGAAGCCCGCCCATGGGGGCCATATTATGCCAGTACATGTTGATTAGCTTGGCCAGTGTACTTCATACCGGGTGACATACATTTTATGCATTTTTTAAAGAAGCTGGCTATTCACTAAAGCGGACAGGAGCAGGATTCAAACCCACAACCTGCACGCCAAGAGGGCAAGGTTCTGTGCCCTATGCATAAATAAGGTCCTTTACATGTTCACCGTTTGCTGAACTGTATCGACAACCAAATTTCGACCAAAGAAACAAGATATGAGGTCAGTTAACTCAATTAGCCTGAAGCAGTTGATCACACAATTGAGTACTGAGCGACCACAAAAAAACCTGCAGACATTGGAATCTCATCTTGGACAACAGAAAAACGACAGCTTGAACTCCATTTGGGCTCACAACTGTCATCCTCAGTCCGACCGTGGGAAGACTGAGGGTATGTTCTCCCTTCTCTCTTTCCTTCTTTTCTCCCATGCCATCCCATCTCTTCCACTTTCTGCCTCTTGTTTGCCCATCTCTGTCCCTCGTGACTAATCTCTTCGTTTGTCCACCTGTCTTTACCCATTGCTGCCCGACTCCATTTCACTGTCGCTCTCTCTTGCTCTCTCTCTCTCTCTTGCTCTCTCTCTGTGGAGCTGAAGGCAGAGTTCTGTCAATATAGGCAGGAGGAGGAATGACAGTTGATCTGATCGGCATGACAACGCCAGTCCTCTGCAGCCACTGCCTGGCTCTGTCACCGTTTGGACTCTCTACATCCTGTGGATCCGGACCTTCCCTGTCAGAGTCTGCTCAGAGTCTGTGGTTCAAGGTACAGATGTGATGTCATCCAAACTAATGTAAAAAGAATAATAATAACACAAGGAAGTTGGCTATTTCTTAGCATTTATCACAACCGTAGCAGAAATTATTCCATTATGTATGAAAATTTAATTGTACAAAAACAAAAATTGTTCACTCATAATTTCTTTCCCTCAGATCTTTATTCAATCATTCTCCACTCAAATTTTGTAAAAATAAAAAAAAAAATAAGGCAAATACATGCAGCATACAGATGTGAGGGTTTGCATCAACAGATGGTTTTAATTTTCTTTCAGTAAAGCCAAAGGCAGACAGCCAGTCATTATATTATGTGCACTGCGACTGATAGATATGTTGAGTCAGACCTCATGGCATTCGCTGCTTTTTGGGACTGCTCTGTAGTGAAGCAAATGACTCCACAGCCCATTCAAAGCCAGAAATAAAATAGAAATGAAGTTACTTAAGCTCGCCGTCAGGAAAAAAAAATCAAGGAAAAGAGTTCAGAAACATCGTGACGGGTAAAAAAAATGAAGCCGAGGTTGTGTGGGCAAGGCCCACAAAGAAATCTCCTTTGATGTCACAGAGCCTACTGTAATACAGCCAGATGAGATGAAAAAACCCAGGGGTTCATTGCTTTGCATTCCACAGGTTTATTGAAGCATTTATCACTTGAGTTTTTTTTCCACAATTAATTTGCCTCAATGGTTGATATTCTCTGACCACAGACCTTCCGCCACAGTGAATATTAGAGAACTGTTCGCGTGGTTACGGCAGGCCTACGGGCAAGAAGCAGAAGTCTGAACACGGAATGCGTTTAAATCGTCTCCGTAGAGATATCGATGGAGGAGACAAAGGAGTAAAAATCAATCGCGACAGCTTCTACGGACACCTGGAACGTCGTCAGCTAGCGGTCCAAACGCTGCACGCCACAACTGGAGGAATTTGATGCATACACTATATTTTCCTCTAATTTAACTGACTTGAAAACAAATGGAAGCTTTGAGGAGTAAACGTGGAGCAAAACTAAAGGAACACGTCTTCCCGAAACTCATCCAAAGAGCCACAACAGTGATTGATGGCAACACCCCCACAAATACCCCAACCCCACCCCCCCACCCAAAACTCCCACAGATAGCATTTCACAGCTCTAATGCCACTTAATTTCAGCAAAATTGTGACTCGGCCCTTTGGGGCACAGGGGGCACATGGGCGAGGGGGCATAAATAAAAGACGTATGAAAGATGGAAGGCGTGAAATGCAATGAGGTGTGTTTAATTAAATTCCACGCTTGGTGAAGGATTAGAGGCGACTTCAGGGAGGAGCGGGGCGTGATCTGATTTCTGAGGCTGGGTATTAATTCATTGCTATAAGTGCTCTGCTGATAAGTACAGGGTTCCCCTCTAATTAAAAAGCTGGAAGGACTCAGCAGCTCAGGGGAACTCTGTCCAACCCGTACACAGAGGTCGGAGTGTGTGTGTGTGTGTGTGTGTGTGTATCTGTGTGTGTGTGTGTTTGTGCGTGATTGTGTGTGTATGCACATGTGTGTGTGTGTGTGTATGTGAGCATCTGTGTGTGTGTGTGCGCGTACGCATGTGCATGTATGTGTGTGCGTGAGTGTGAGCATCTGCGTGTGTGTGTGCGCGTGTATGTGAGCATGAGCATCTGTGTGTGCGCGCGCGCACGTGTGCATGTATGTGTGTGCATGAGCATCTGCGTGTGTGTGCGTGATTGTGTGTGTATCAAAGTGTGTGCATACGTATGTGAGCACGAGCATCTGTGTGTGTGTGTGCGGGCACGTGCGTGTGTGTGTGTATGTGCTTGTGTGCGCGTGTTTGCACTGCAAAGCTGTGGCGGTAAGACAGGCTGTCCACCCACATGAACCTTCCACCCGAGCAGGTGCACAGCTCTAACGTCTCCAGCTGGACTTCTACTGGCTCAGGCTAATGTGTCCCACACAGTCACGCAGGCACGCTCGCTCTGTGGGCTCCTTCCCGAACGCTCGAGAACCACGCCCTGCAGGCTTTCACTGAATGCGTCGACACACAATCTGATGAGCACTGAGGGCAGGCTCTAGACAGCGACCCGCTTTTCCTCCTCGTTTCTGGTCTCAGATTGTACACCCTGAGAGATTAGCCTCTGACCTCAGCAGAAATCAGGGGACACTTAAAAACATCTTTCATGGAACTTCTTGAATAAAACCGTTGTCTTGTGGTATTAAAGGCAGCGCAGTTCAGTAAAATTACATTACATTACATTACATTACAGGCATTTAGCAGACGCTCTTATCCAGAGCGACTTACACAACTTTTTTACATAGCATTTTACATTGTATCCATTTATACAGCTGGATATATATACTGAAGCAATGCAGGTTAAGTACCTTGCTCAAGGGTACAACGGCAGTGTCCTTACCCGGGAATCGAACCTGCGACCTTTCGGTTACAAGTCTAGTTCCTTACCCACTGTGCTACACTCCGTCCACTCCGTATTGCAAAATGTGCCTGATAGTCAAGGGATTGCTGCAGGAGTCGCATGATGGCGGTTCTTCACCCTTTAATAAAAAGGCACGGCTGAGTCTTGAGTGACGCATCCGACACACCTTGTAAAAACAATTTGGTCCCATCGGCTTTTAAAAGAAAACACAAGCCTCTTTCCAATTTCTGGGTTCATTTCATGCAGTTTGTTACCTTCGCACTGGTCACGAGTTGGGAGGGAGTCCAAGGGAGGAGAGGCGCTGCACCATGCACCATCTTTTTATCAAAGCCACATTGTTCTTATTGATAGCTGGTGAAGTCCTCCTCATGAAAACGGGCCCTAGATAAATTAACTGTTGCGGTTATTGCAATATTGCAGCACCCATGAGCCCCTAGTAATGAAACCCATTTCTTGTGGGTCTCTTCACTTTTTGGAAAAGAAAAAAGCATATTGGTTTTTCTGCATCCAGAGATGGCACAATGCTTAGGCATTTCCAGCTTAGCTTGCCTGCACAAAAATGGCAAGGGCATCATTTACACGTTCCAAGTAGAAAGGATTTCACCATCGTAGCGTTTTAGTGATGTACGTTGTACCCAGTTAACCCCGCCCACTGAAAACCTACCATTTAGCCAAGGGGGAAAGCAAGCCAGTCTCGGCACAGGTTTTTTTGCAAGAGTCATTTAAAAAGTATTTCTAGTTCATTTGTGGATACGAAAAAGGTATTAAAACAACACATCAGCAAAACAACACAGCTGCGTGGTAAAGTGATCATGGGGGTTTGCTGGTTCAAAATCCCAGTCAGGTCCTGAGCCTAATGATAGTGACAGTTTGTGTGATAATAGGTCCAATCAATTCGATCTCTGCCCGCTTCGCTCACTCTTAGGCGTAGAAACGAACAGCACAGCATGCTGGGAGGGGCTAACGCATGTTCCTGATTTATCTACTCATGCATTATTCAAGCACTTATTTACTGTAATGTACATGTAGAAGACTTGGAGGCAGTAAACAATGTTGCCGTTAGAGAACAACGTCAGAGAAGCACGCTCATAATTTTTTCTTTCCCCTCTCTATCTGGCAACCTGGCCCATGTCTCTGTGTGTCTCTCTCTCTCTCTCTGCCCCACCCCACCCACCCCACACACACACTCAGATGCACAGGAATGGAGAGAATAAAACCAAACAGCCCATCACTCTTTCTGTGGAAAACACACAGGCGCGCACGCGCGCGCACACACACACACACACACACACGCTTCCTCACAATATTCACACACAAGGACAAAAGACACACGGAGCATGTATGAGCATACATACAAACACAAATGCAGTAGCAAAATGGCAAATACTCAAAAATGCCCTCTCTCTCTCTGTGATTCACTCTCTCTCTCTCTCTCTCTCAGATTCTGTCAGCATTTCAGGTAGTCAGCAAACAGACCCACAAACCCATGCTGAGCATGTCACAAAGATGAGCGCGGAAACAAAAACGAGAGGAAGGGATGGATGCGGGCCATTTGCGTTGCCCTGGGAGCACAGCACGACACCCCGAGAAAACACGGGGCTCCGCACAGCGACCTGTCAATCAAGCCGCGCCCGGGGAGAGAGCACAGCTCACCTCAACCGAACGGAATGTGACATCACTCATGAGCTTAACACACCAGTGAGGGGTGGGCTCTCCACATGCAACACTCTCCACCTCCTGGAGTTTTGACCATCGCTTTTTCAGGGTGTTTTTTCTGCGTCTGACGAAATGACATTTTTTGATATTTAGAGGAGCTTCTGACGATCCTGTAGGTAACACGTAGGGGCATTCACAAGTTTGTGGTCTAAAGCAAGAAAACACACTTCAGTAAAAGTTACACAAGCACTGCTACTGACTGGAGGAGAGTCTTTTTCCTCGCAGGTGCTTAGTGCGTGTGTGTGTGGGGGGGGTTGGGGGGTGCCTATCTGACCTATTTAAACTCAGCTGGAACCCTGGCTGAAGAAAGCCAGCCGTGTTCCCACCACTGTAGACTGCTGACACAGTCACAGCCAGCTGATGCTGAAGCAGAGGAGGAGGCTCACACCAGCAACTACATACAGCAGCAGCATGAGCAGGTGACGGTACCACCACCGTAAACACGGTTTCACCGCATCAGTTAGGGGACACATGCAGGGCTTCTCCCGCATTGAAATGTCTTGGATGGTGCGCCTAAATGTTCTTTTCAATCTGTTAGAGCCGGATATAGGAGATATAGGAGAAAGCGTGTGCAAAAAAATAATAATTAATAAATAAATGTAAAATGATTAGAAATGATCTGTGAATTTATTGGTACAATTTTTCCAGCCTTTGAGGCATAGGAAAGAAATAAGCAGGGGTTGCATTAACCGAGAAACAGAGGAAAAAAGCAACATCCCTGCCTGTGACGAGTGTACAGTTGGATCACAGGCATGGGCAATGCAGGTGGTCACCTATGGTCATTCATCTGTAACTGGGGCCAAACAGTCTGTAATCACGATCTCTCCCCGCCACCCCCCACCCTCCACGCCCCACATCCATCCCGCCCCTCTCCCTCATCTTGCCTAGCTCAGCAGAAAGGTGAGAGCCGTATCAGTGCCTCAACACATAAAGTGTCAGGAAAGACACAGTGACTTATTATAATCAAATTACAATTTAATGTTCTCCTCCTGCACATAGCGTTTCCTAAGCTGGCAGTTCAATAATCTGAGTAATTATGGTGTCGTGTCCTCCGCTGCGCCTGCATTCAAAGGTGTTGATTCGGCAATCGGCGTTAAATTGATTAGCGCCGATGGGGATTTTTGGTAGGTTAGACCATGCTTCTACGTTTAGATCCAGAGCTACCCCACTGAGCGCATTGGCTTTCCCCCCCAGCCGAGCTTGCTGCTAATTACATTTTACTGAGCTGTTAACTCAACACGCACTTGAGTTCGGCATCTCCATATTTAAAAGCCTAACCAGGGACAACGGTTGCTATTTAGCTTTGGCTAGAAACCCATGTACAATGCTTCCGGTTCATGTTTTCAAATGTAACAATGTCAACTATGTGCATAAATTAGGTCAGAGTAGTGTTCACTGTGTGAACTAAACTGCGTTCTTGGCTAGAAATAGCTGTACGAAATGAGCATCATATCTTATTTGAACCTGTGTTTTGTAGTTGTCCATGACCATGAAATGCACTTTTGTACATTGCTTTGGATAAAAGCGTCTGCCAAATAAATGTTACGTAATGTAATGTAACATGCATTGTCCCTAACAAATGAGCAAATAAATCAATAAAATATTCTAGGAACACCTGAAGCACTGTTGAAGGTGTGTTTGCATTAATGCAGAGTCAAGATGATGAACACCTGTTTAACGCACATAATATTCTCTGCTAAACTATACATTTGTTCAGTTAATCAAACCACATTGAACAATTAATTACATTAACTTAATAAAGATCAATAACTGGTCAAATTACAGGATAAAAGATGACACCAAAAAAAGAAACAAAATTTTTTTTTTTTACCCTTTTATTTAGGAAAATACATCCCTGATAAGTACTAATGCTAATAACTAGCATCAATTCATGTTAAACCATTGGAATTCACTTCATTGCCACGCATTGACACTGACAATTTCAGAGGACCAGAATAATCCTCGAGACCCACTAGTCAACGTCGTTAAGATTGCAAATATAAGTCCTGCAAAAACAATGTTCATGCAAATGAACAAAATGCTAAAACATAAATAAACACAAGCAGACATTTTTAAGAAAGCCTCACCAACATCAGAAGCATCAGACATTTCTGTAGTCATCATAAACGATTAATTTCTTCTAAAGTCTAACAGCTGTTTGACAGCAGTCCAAAAAGCCATAGAAATGGGTTTGAAAACAGTTATGTTAAATTGCAATCCATCAGATATCGTCTTGAGCTCAGATGTGTCGATTGCAATCCATGTAGCTGACTCCATTGGCTCTAAATGATGACAAATCCTCATCATAATTTAATTAGCCTCTCAATGAAACCTAATTAACAGATTCTTTACACACAGCTTGAGTGCACATTAACACATACCGCATGTATGCCCCCAAATCCAGGGTTGGGGAAATACTGTCGATATTCCCTTGGGGTTGGCCCAAACAAATAATTATTTGACTTCTTTTCTTTTGATTTCAATTTACAAGTTCATAAGCAGCATTGTTACAGCAGCCAAAGATTAGGGCATAGATATTTAACGACATGCTCTCACCATCTTCTGATGAAGTATCCTGACTAAGAACCAGCTTATTTGAAAAGGTCAGGGATATAAACAGACTTGCTCCAGGAAGGGCAGAATGCGCACTATTCACAGCCATACGGTCTTACGAAATTACATATCCTATCCAGACACTGAAAGCAGCCAGATATATTCATTTATTCACTTAAATGTCAAACCAGTCATCTAAATCGAGTGATATCAGACATACTCTTCTGAATCTGAGGCTCAAAAGTAATATAGCAATAAAATGAGGGAAAAGTATCTAAACTGGAAAGCTCAGGGAAATATACCTGTGAAAGACAATAAACAATCTGAGGATAAATGCATCAAGGCATTTTTCCATGCAATTAGAACTTTGAATGTGGTTGACTGAACAACCAGCCTTGTGATGGCCATTACCGTATTTGTATGCATGTGTGCGCGCGTACTGTATGTCTGTGTGCATGCATGCGTGCCCACCAGAAAAAAATAAACGCCACCAAAAAAAATACTTCAGTCCTTAAAAATGGCATTATCGATAAACTGAACATTACTCATAAGACTTCCAGCTATAAAAATAGGTTAGGCCAATCCCTCATTTAAGTCCTGCTGTCTGCTATGATTCTGAGGTGCATCAGAAATGCATGAATGTTTTACTCATCTCGCATGCTGTTCATAAGTATTGTCTGCTGACTACGCACTGTGAATTTGCACGTGTGATCATATATCCACATACACAGACACACGCACGCATGCACACACACACTCACACTGACACGCAAGACTCCCTTCTCCCCTCCTTTCATCTTTCACATCCCACTCTCTCTCTCTTCCCCCCACACCCCACACAGCATAAATACCCAGAATGCCATCGGTAAAGCTGTAACGGTCCTGTTGCGGCGTTTGAACAGAGGTTTATACGGCACCTTGACTAAACACGCTCTTTGCTGCCATCAATATATTTTTACAGCCACTACTAAAGTGTTTCCAAATGTAACTGCAGCCATTGCCTGCAAGCTCCACCAGCGAGGCTAAGCGCATGCAATTAGCGCTCAGGTGCAGTTTCAGAGAGCTTCAGGGTTCGCTGCACCTTACTTCCTCTTTTTTTTAAACCGGTAAAGCTCATTGGAAAGATCTGACTGTCGTTCCCTCTTTTCCGCCGGCGCTGACATTTAATCCAATTTGGGGTAATGGCCAAAGGCAGCTAACTGCCGAATAGCTAGCATCAGCGGGGTCCGAGGGAAGGTGGAGATCTGCAGGTTTCGCATAAAGCCGGTGGGGGGGGAAAAAAATTCTAAATCGGCGTGGCGCCTGACGCAATTTCAAAATGCGATTGTGCCAAATTGATTCGACAAACTGTTTCGCCCCAGTTTTCTTGTTTCTCCACGGCCTGGTGCCGCATGCAGTGAATCGCACGCGGCACTGCGAGCGCACGTATGGATGCAACATCAAAGCAAAAATTGGCAATTTCGCTAGGCCGTCGGTCTCCGATAAAAACTGACATCGACGCTGAAATGAGGGCGTTGGATAATCCGGTAGGCGGCTTGCCAGGGAGGCGGCTAGATACGACTTTAAACCAGGCCGGGGGGTTCGTGCCACGCTGCACGCCAGCATTACTGAGCCTGCCGGCGCATTAGTCACCCAAACGCGGCAGACCAAGACCTCACAATAACTGCGGCGGAGGATTTACGCAAAGCCCTCGTTCTCTGTGCGGTGCAGAACTCTCCAAGGCTAACGCTCACGCAAACAAAAAAAAAAAAAAAAAAAAAGCACGGGGCGCTTCTCTCCGGTGGAACTGAAGGGAGGCTTTAACGCCGTTCGCCCGATGCGCGCGAACGCTTGCTATCGTTTCCTGTGAGCGCTAGCCCCAGGCGCGGCATCGTACGCAACGCGCGGGGAGGCTCCGTCGCGAACAGCGATCGCCGGGGAAAGACGCTCGGAGTCTGAAGCACGTGGCGATCGCTGCTCGTAGCGAAGAGTGCGGCAGGAATCGCGATCAGCTGAGCGGGTGTGTATATATATATAGGAGGCGAAATGACGATAAACGATGGATACTTTACGCAGATGTTCCTGCGTGGCCTTTGCTATGAAGTGCCTACGAACGCACCGTCCAGCAGTTCTGAAAACGTCCCGAAAACCGTTTCCCTTCGGACAGCGTCACAGCTATGGCTGGGTAAAGACAGGATATTAGCCTAGGGGTGCCTTCTTTAGTCACACTTGTCTTTTAGGACACCATCACATTTACACAGGCTTTTGGGAGGGCATGTGCTCAAAATTAAAAAAGGGCATCTATGGTAATTAAAAATAAATAAATAAATAAAATAAAGACTGGAGTCAAAAGGGCACCTTTGCTGTCTCCGGGCAGGGGGCACGTGCCTCAGCATATGTTGGCGTCTATCTGCGCACGTGCCAGATACCGATAATGGGCTTCCGTGTCTTCTTGGCGATATTCACACTTTCGCGTTCCTGAGATACTTCTGTCCGTCGCTCGGGATAAGAGCGGCTGTTGAGCGATTGTAATGGAACGTCCTTGTCCTTGTCTGGGACCGAAACCACATCCCTCCTGTCACGCCAGACGCAGCGTTTGGTCCCGAGCCGGAGCAGACCGCCCTGGCGCGCGCCTCCTGGATCATCCCCGCTGCCACCGCCGCCGCCGCCATCTTTCGCCTGCCGTTCATTTCAGACTCCCCATCCCCGGTGGGACAGGAGGCCGCAGCAATCGTGTTCCAGCTGGCCCTGCGTTTCAGACGCACCGATTCCATTTTGTCTCAATACGCTTCTTCTCCCTCTCCCTTGTCCAGTTTAAAAGCCGCGTTTTGGGTGGCTGTCTCTCGAACTAGGGACATTTTCTCGACTCCTGTCCCACCCAAGTGTCTACGAAGCCTGCTTTGCTTCAGCCCCATGTTATGAGCGGGCTTTGAACATACAGTGAACATACAAAGAGGGTCTTGAGGGGTCACTACGACCCCACGGCTGGTTGGGGAAGGTAGAAGATGGGTGTGGCTCAGCGGGGCAACCCGGGTGCAGGGACTGTGGTCTGACCGCTCTGTCCCATTAGAACTAATCCTCCTAATCCCCCCATTTCACCACAGTCAGCCAATTCCCAAAGGTCATTGGATTCATAAGGGACAAACCCCTCCCTCTCACCGTTCGTCTCCCTTTCTCACTGTCGCTCTCTCTCCCTCTCTCTCTGTCCGTCTCTCCCTGTCTCTCAGTCATGCCATCGCTCGGTCCTTCTCCCTCTATTCAAAGTCTCACATTTACTCCTCCCAGTCTCCCAACATCTCTCCTTCTTCCTTTCTCCAACTTTTGGTGTCTCTCTTTAATCCCCCTTCCACTATCTAGTCAGTCACACATTCACAGCTCCCTCTCTGTATCTCTCCACATAAATCACTCTCTCTCTCATATATATAGTACATAAAAGAGGGGACAGGACACAGACAGAGAGGCAGCTTGTTTTCTGACACAGAGCACTGAGTGCAAGCCCAATTTGGTGCCCTGAACTGGAGCTGCATTTGAATCGCAGCACTCTATCAGTGCTGGTGGGGCGGTGGGGGGGGAGGTCCTGAAAAAAATGGGACAGCCTGTGCCCCAATGGAGGTACTGCCGGGATGCAGTTTGTCCTGATATAGTGAATGCACCCCAGGTTTTTATATGTTGAAAGTAAAAATTTTAAACATTCTTTTGTTGTGTAGCCTTCAAAGATCAGCTTGTCTTCTACAACGGAAACTGGTAAGCTAGTGTATTTTTGATGGTTGCATGGACTACTGGGATGGTGTGTAGTTTTTAAGTGCTCTAAAAGAATCTGGTATATCAAACAAAAAACTACACCTGGCACACTTCTGGGATGCTTATGAACATGGAAGCTAAAAAAAATGCTTTCAAGTGAAATGCAAAAGAGAGAGAGAAGAGGAGTGTGGAGAGGAGATGAAATGTAGTCCGAAGGGGCAGGAGGACCCGCAAAAAAAAGCCCAAAACAATTTGCAGGTACAGAACCGAACGGGGAAACCACAACACAGCCGGAAACCACCGTGTTTCTTACGAGCGCACCACCAAGGCTTCTGCAGGCGAGAACTCGGTGCGTCCCTCGGCGAGGAAGCGGGCGGGAAACGTAGCGGGCGGCTAACGGCGAGACTTCTGAAATCGAACGCGCCCCCTCGGCTCCTTTCCTCACGGGCCGGACGAGTCTTTTAACAAACGAGCCGCAGCCGCCGAGCTCACAGAACTTCTCCGTCGCGCCGAACGCCAGCGGTCGCACGGTTCTGTCGACCGTGCGCTAAAACCAGCGCCGCGAATCGACCTTGCCAGATTCGACCCTATCGCAAAGCGCGTCGACCGGTGACATCGCTGACATCTCCAACCCCCAAGCGGTTGTCCCCGATTCCATTTCCTTCTCATCTGGTCACCCTAGAGGTGAGAGACTACTGGGAGAGAGCCAAATGCACCCGCAATCGATACGTAGGCCTTATCACTGTCACTGGACACCTTTGTTCCGTGTGTGTGTGTGTGTGCATGCATATGTGTGTGTGTGTGTGTGTGTGTATATGCTTGTGGCTGTGTTAAATCAGTATTTCCTACTCTCCCGTAGCTTCTAATTTCACACCCGCAACCGAGGGAATCCTGTAGATATAGAGGTGCATTGGTGTACTAAATCCTTGCTGTACTGCTGTACTCGCACTGGTTAGCGTTCATTCGAACATCTGCTCTGTTGGCTGTTGGGATTCATTCTACGTTCACCTCTACTCTCCGTAAGAACCAAGTGGGCCAGGCAGGGCTTCTGTAAAGAATGTAAAGCAGCATTCCTGAATGACCTATTTCTAAATCGCAAGCCACACAATGCCACAGAGCTCCACGTGCAGGTGTTGACCGACTGACTAAATTATTTGACGGTTTGGTTCTTTATCGTCTACTGGAAACGGGGCTCATGAAATGGAATAGCAGGGCACGGGAAAAGCGGAATGCCATTTTTTTTTGTTTTTTTTTGATAACTACACTTGATGCGACTGTGTATTCAGTAATTCAAACGTCTAGCACTCAGCACTGCGTGATGACTCATATAGCCAATAATGAAGGCCTGAAAATATGCAAAGGCCTCATTACTGGGCATCGAAAGTGCCGTGTTGGCACTCATTGCAATATTGTTCATTTTCTGAAGCAGCTGCCCTGATTGCACCTGTCAGAATGTCCTTTGTCAGCATGCCTGAGGCAGAATTAGCGTGGAGGAATTTTCTGGGCTCTCTCCGTCTCTGCTTCTGCCTCTGTCTCCCAATCCACCCCAGTGAAAATAGACCCAAGTCTTCTCACACCAGGCATAGCAAAAGACACTGCATAATTAATGCGGAAGTGAACAAATGCACAAACCAAAAATAAACCAACGACAAAAAAATGCCCTGAAAACCTTTTTTTTCTTTTAACAAGGAAATTATTTCATCACTGTGATTTCATCTCGTTGGGTCAAGACAATGAGATGAAATCTCTAGGTATTGCAGCTAAGCATTCCAGACATGACCAGACGATCTCTGATTTCAGGCTGACCGAGGAGATGCAAGCCAAACAACACCTGACAACAGACGGAGCGGTCAAGACTGAGGCCTGGTCTCAATCTGCATTGGCTTTAACTGCGGTTCACGATTTAAATACAAATATTTTTCTTGAAAAAAAAGTGGCAAATTGAGCAATCGCTAAAAAATGACTTCCCACACTGGGAGTTCATCGCTGTCAATTCAATCCTCCTCGTTCAACTCCGCCATCTTGGCAGCTCGACCCCCAATACAGAAAACCAGAAGGATTTCCAATTTGGAGTCCCTCTCTCAGGCAAGCATGCCCACACACACACACACACATTTACAAAATATCACTGGCTGTGATTAGTCTACTTGAAGCTGTGTGTATGCTTGCATGCATGTGCATGTGCATGTGCGTGTGTGTGTGTGTGTGTGTGTGTGTGCGCGTGCACGTTTGCGTAGGATTCCAAACTGAAATCCTCCAGCTGTAGTCACCTCCACATGACCACGTTACCTGCACCTCCGTCCTCATTCAGCCCAAAGACAGACTGATTATCCACCGAGCCACCTCATTAATCCCACTGTCACAGAGCATCTCTGTCTGAGCCATCGCCGCGTGGGTCGCAACCGGGTGGGACAGGCATAAGCCCCCCCCCCGCCCTATTCCGTCCCCCAGACATTTCAGGCAGGGGGGAGGCTATTCAAATTCCACACAGTTCCATTCACAGCTCTCTCACACAGAGGTGACGGACAGAGCTGGAACAGCATCGGACGGAAGCGGCATCCCCCCCCCGTGATGGAACGTCTGTCCCGACCAAAACAACAAGGGCCCCAGAGACCGCCCTCTCTTTGGGACGCGCCCGCGCTCCCGCGCTCCTCTGAGGAACGCCCACGCGTTTTCCCACGCATCGCTCCCTTTACCGTTTATTCACCCACTCCAGCGGCGATAATAAAGGGGACGGGGGACGGGGGGGGGGGGGGGGGGGGGGGGTGGGGGGGGGGGATGATCATTAAAACCCAGGAAGGCATACAACAAGCGCAGCCTTTCAAACGGAACAAAACACGCACACGCCGATCGTTTATTGTTCCTCGTATCCATGGATATCGGCTGCGCCGCCGCAGCCTCCTCCTCCTCCTTCTCCCGAATGTGGAGTCGGGCATTTTGAGCCGGCACGTTCGACGGTAGCTCCTCCACACCTCCTCGTTCCCATTCCGCCCCACGCCCCCACGCCTCGCGTTCCTTCTCTCCGGTGGGTTACCCGCGTCGAGCCAGACACCGGATCCAGGCGAAACGAACGACTCGGTGCAAAAAAACGAGAGGGGTTAAACCGCGCCGGTTCCTTTTACAGTTGGCGCACATCCGCCAGCGAAAAGAACCTGTTCACTGACCCGTCCCTGATCCATTAAAGCAGCTCCGCCAGCTGATTCATTCTCGGTGCGATTCTGCTTCCCAGGAAAACAAATCTCTCTCGTACTCTCTCCCCCTTGCCCTCTTGCTTTCCGTCTCTCACTCCCTCTCTTCTGTCATGCTGATAAAACACCGGTTGGAAAATCACCGTCCAAAGCACGCGGCCAGCTCGCGGCCTCTGAAACCAGTCTTAAATCATGGCAGCAAAGAAACAGCAATTCCCAGTCAATCTGCTTTCGCTGTACTGCGGGTTTTTATTTATTTATTTATTTTATGGCTTGATTCCATCGATCCGAAACACAAGTTCAAAACAATTTCTGCACCATTGTTGCGGCCACAATTACGTCCAGAAATTGAAAACGACGACCAGTTTCATGACGAGAAAAGCGAAACACTCTTCCTGCCTGTTCGGCCAAAAACTGTAGTGCAATCTGTACTCATTCAAAAAGGACTGAAATCATTTCTCATCCAGCCCTGGAAGCTCTGCTTCTGCTTCCATTTTTTTGTAGCCAGAGCCACTGTTCCTTAAGAGAAATCCCAGCAGGGAAAAGGGAGCAGAATCTAGCAAGAGATTTTAGGGAAAGGTTTCATTTTTTATCACTGCTGTTTCTCCCGCCTCATTGTGTCTGGTGGTGGAGAAAAAAAAAATTTGCTGAAGAACTTGAGCAGCACTGAAAATGAGGACAGGTACTACTGGACCTCAAAAATAACCAACAGCAGGCAGCCGCCAGCACTGCTTAAAACGGTCACGCTCTCTCTCTCCTACTCCCGTGGACAGGGGTAAGGTGAGGAGGGAAAAAAACCGATTTCCCACGTCAGCTGATTACTAAAAATGAAGACGCACGCGACTCCCACGATGTGCGTTTACGTGAGAAAGGAGTACGCTGACCGTCTAACAGTCTCGCGTTGACCGCCAGCTTCAGAACCCAGCCCCGAGAGCTCTTCGGGTCCGTCTTCAGAAACGAGGGCAGCCAGGGCCGGATCATGGTCCCGCGAGGCCCCTGGGCACATGTCTTGTGGAGGCGCTGAGGAGTCTGGGGGGCCCTAGTGGTTAGCTCACGCTACAAGCACCCAGGGGCCTAGCGGTCAGCTTGTGCGCACTGAGGGCCCTGGCGTTCGGCTTCCTTCGGAAGTCTTGGGCTACACACCGCGCGCGGCCTGTGGCTTGGAGGCCCCCTGGCAGTCCGAGGGCCCGGGGCACTGGCCCCACACTGGCCCGCTCCATAATCCAGCCATGAGCGCAGCTCCCGCGCACGCCGTGGGGTTCGCAGAGCTCATTTCATAAGCTGGGCCTGCTGTCCACAGGACTTCATCAGGGGAAACGGCGTTTCCCTGGGTATGACGCGTCAGCAAAGATCCCCCTGCCCGATGCACTTCCGAAGATCAGCTCAATGCCATATCTTCATTTGAAAATGTCATGAACGTGCACAGCTGGGTTAGATTCAGGGCGATGGCAGCACGAGACGGGGCAAAGCGGCCAACCACGGGCGATGCGCCAGTTTTTTTTTGTTTTTTGTTTTTTTTTTGCGTGTTTTTGATTACAGACATGGCAGATAGGGAGCTGAGGATCCACAGGTGGATCATTTATACAACCCACGTTCTGAGAAATACTTCCGCTCATGTTTCCTAGCTCAAGCATCCTTCAGGAGCCTCCTAGCTCCTCGCTCGTAGTTCCTACAAGGAGCATTTAGTGGGTTGGAATGTCCTAAAAGATGACAGACCTCAATCAAATTCCGGGTCTGGCGAGGACCGAGGAGACGAGCACGGATAAAATAAGCAACTGGAACGAGCCCACGGATTTTAGTATAGTAAGAATAATGAAGCCAAGAACTGCAATGAGTCTGTGCAGTTCCCTCTCTCTCCTCTTCTTGCACATCCATCTTCCTTGTTCTTTCCCACAGCTTCGCTCCCCACTCCCTGCTCACCCATTCTTTTCCCCTCTTGTGGCAACATATCATTTTCTGGAGTGCCTCTCTCTGCCAAACACAGGGTTTACCCCTAAATTTAGCTTGGTCAATCCACTGCACTGGTAGTGATGAGATTTACACAAGTGTGCCGGTGTGTTTGTGTGCTTCCCGTTCACTGATTGCATCTGCAAAAATGGCTGAAAGAGAGGCTGAGATAGAAGGATCTGCTTTGTACTGTCACTTGTAATGTCATTTATCTGCCGAGCTTGTAGCTATCGTTGCCAGACACCTGCGATTTTATGCCTCTTCAAAGCATCCCACCTTCAACAAACTCCCATACAAATGATTCAGCTGCTACAGTACATGTGAACTCCCCCCCCCCCCCCCCATACATAATTTTAACGTCCCCAATCTACCACTGACCTACGCAAGTCATGCCGAGACTTCGCGCTCACGGCACTGACTAAGCATCAAATCACCGGGCACGAGGAACAGGGTCATTCACAGTAAGGGCAGGTCATTCCTCTGGGAAGAGTCTGAAAACTCCATTTAGAAATGCTGAAAGAGGTCGAGCGCGCACCCCGTAGCCTCCGCGAAGAATGCCATCTCCAATGGCAACCAATGCGGAGGGGGCGGAAAAGTGCCTTCCAGTTAATCCTTCTGCCATTGTACCCCGAGGGCCAATGACGACGCTGCCCCGCCCTGCCATCCATATTTATCCAGCACACTGAGAGTGCCAAGTGTGATGCACACACTTGTAATTAAAACTGGAATCGGTGTGTGAGCAGTAGTTGGGAACGAGGGATGATTTTGGGTGTTTCGTAAGAATGTTATTTCTGGTGGGATATTATGCAGGTATTGTCCAATTTCCTGCATTCCCTGTGGCTGTGACCATCAGTCATAGTCAAGATATTTATCCAGTCAAGATGGCCTGGAACATTTCAGAAGAAACCACATTTTTGGATTTGTGGATGTGTTTATTGTACTGTGTGTTTGTACTGTGACCTCCTGTCTCTTCTGAAGAGAGCATCTGCCTGTATTTAGCAACTGTGCTTGGGCACCGAACATTTCAGCAACGCAAATCCCATTCAGAAACTTGGTGAAAAGGTGTGTGTGGGTGTGGATGTGGGTGTGTGTGTGTGTGTGTGTGTGTGTGTGTGTGCGCGCGCATGTAAGACTGATGGAGCTTGAAGGTTTTCATCCTGATATACTTTGATCATAATACACTGTGTAAAGCAAAACACTCATTTGAACCATCCCCAATCTCTCTCAGTCCATAATACTGAGCCACAGCGATTATCAGGGGCATGATAATGATAAACAACGGTTTCAGACCGCTGATGTCCTCTGGAATTTAAGTGGTCTTGTGATCCAAAATTGAGGTTTCAAACTCTGGTTAAGGTCCCTATGGTAGGGGCACTATCAGTTCCCCAGCCACTTATGGCTTATTGTTTTTCCCTTTGGTACACCACAGTCATAGTTGGAGCTGGTTTGGTCAGTGCATCACTTACAACGTGCACTACATGCAGCTTGTTATGATGGCCTGTCTTAGGATATGATTTCCTTTCAAAGCAATACATAATAATGAAAGCTGCATGTATGATCTACTTCAAACATTTTTCTGTTATAAAATAAAAAATATTTTTTTTACGCAGCCACCGTTCACTAACCAAGCTATTTAGTGTCGTTTAAAAACATGAGCCAGTCACCACAGCAAGCATAAAACGTTATTGCAGCTTTTTGTAGCGTTGCACTAATATTGCGCTAAGTTGTTCTAAATAATGTTTATTGTATCAGACATCTTATGTTGTATATTATACCAACCTTTAACGTTTTTTAAAAAATTATTATTATTATTATTTCGGACCCCACTTTGACTTTAACATACATTTTGCTACTGAACCAAATGTCATTGTGCCCTGAATTGTACCCCCTGCGTTGGAGCGTCACCCCGCAACTAATAACTATACTACAACGATCGCTCCATCGCCGTTTTGTGAAGTTAAACCGCTACAGACCATAATTAATCTGTGGTGCCAGGCAGAATCAAAGATGGTCATACCCTATCGCCTACAGGGCTTTCTGGCAACACAGGAAAGGTAAACAGCACCATTCAGACAGCACCAACACCCTACAAAGGGACCTGCAAATTATTGCTGGGTTTGTATTGGACGGAAATGTAAACTGTATTTTTGGCAAATGTAACGTGACAGTTAATTTGAGCAAAACCGGAGTAGGGCTGCTCAGGGTCAGCTGAACGTCGGGTATGCTGAGCGACAAGTGCGATGCACGCGTTTGTAGTTAAAACGAATAATACAAACGATCCCTTACCTTGAGCCTTAGTATTGTGGAAAATGAAAGAAGCAAACAGAATCCAACAGCGGAGCCACTTCAGAGTTGTCGAATCTAGAAACATTTCCGGCAGATGGACCACACCGATTGACCACGTCCTTCGCGTTGAATGCATGCCGCTCCGTAATCCCAGAACTCTTGTTGTAGTTAGCTACGCTTGATTGTATACGCGTGTCTCTTCGTGTGTGTGACCGTGTGAATGTGTGTTTGCTGACGGGGAGCGTGTGCTTGTTCAGCTTGGACACTGGACAGTGAACGCTAAACAGATCTCAGAATCTGGATCTCGAACGAGCAGCACGAACCCTGCCTGCAGCAAATGGGAGGCGGGGTCTCGAGCAATTTTTGCAGCCGATTGTCCTTTCAGGTGTGGCTGTGAAACACGTGCGCTTAATATAATCACAGTGAAATTAGCATAGGTAGCCTATGCACTATTTATAGATATTTGAGAATGAACAAATCGATTTAGTTGGCGACTGGACAAATTTTTCTGCTATTAATCATTTCCATTTATAAATAAAAAAGAAAACAGGCCTATTGACTGGATATAAAACCTGGATTGGCACATATAGAGTTGGAGATGTTGGGATGCATGGCACTATCAGTTAAATACAGGAATTATATCCTAAAACCAACAGCATCCTTTGTCACAACAGGCCTATAATAAAATATTTATTGTTTTTTTTTTTCGAAAATAAATTGTTTACGGGATAAAACAGGTATATTTGAATATACGCTACTTGTGTATCATAACTGTCTCTTACCTTCTTCCTCCTACGCATGTTTTACAATGCAAGTATAATATTTGATATTCTCCATCATCATTTCATTCTACTGTTACACACACTGTTGGTTCTTCCTAACTGTTCAGTATTTTTTTTTTTTAATTACATACTATTTTTTGCATTGCATAATTGATAAATGCTCTTAAAAACTGACTGGATGACCACTTGCAGGATGCGAGCCCGTACGCTCACGTTGTTCTCAGGTAGTTACCGGTACAGAACGGGATGCCACCGCGCGGTGGATTGCAGTAAATCATGGCAAGCACATGCAAATAAGCAACCAGTGTGCAACAATGCGTGCGAGGACACCTGCGACTAAATTTAGCTAACCACCCTTTTTACAAGCGTACTTAATTTATTTACCATATATTTTATGGCCACTGTTTAGACATCGTCATGGGTTATATATCTATATATAGATATTTGTGCATAGCGTCAGATGTTTTACTAGGATATTAGTACATTTTTGAGCTGACGTACGAAGACGTAAGACATTACAGCGCAAATATTTATCTATATTTATTTTAACGTGTTTTAGATAATATATAATTTTTTTTTCACAAAACGCGTTAATATGTACGGATAAAACAACATCAGATGCAATACATCAACACACCAAAAATCACACTAGTATATATATATATATATATAGAGAGAGAGAGAGAGAGAGAGAGTGCATATAGATGCTTGTGGCTGTGCCTGGCCATTTTATAAACACAATGGAACCACAGCAGCAATACTGGACAAATCCTGGTTCAAATTTGATTGCTACACCACCAAAAATGAGTATTCTGCATCAGCCGCATTATGTCTTCACAGGTTTCATAAAAGCCCATCTGTAGACTCTGAAAGGATGCTTGGTAACCAAATGACAGTATGGGCCTTTAGAAGTGTAAAATGCTATGTTGTATACTATGCTTGTGGAAGAAGTGTCCTGAAATTTGCCTTCCTTCCTCCTGACTGCTGCTCTGACCACTGCTCCGCACTGCAGTCCTAGCTGCGAATGAAATCCCTCGCTTCTCTGCGCAGAGTTGCCCATATTCTCCCCGTGCGACGTCGTGTGACTACTGTATCTGATATCCATGAGATTGCTCTTCGCTCTCGTTCACACGTCGGGCGCTGCAGAAAATTGCAAATGAAGTCTTTCCAATCCCCTCAAGCTACGCCAGACAGAGCCGCTGTCTGAATCCAGAGTGGTGTGATGGGAAGACGGGGGGGCAAGGAGCCGCACTGCTTTCATGCTTAGGAGAGACGCGGGGAAAGAGGGAGAGGGAGTGCTGGAGCGAGATGTTTCTGACTGTCTGATCAAAGTGCAGAGTCTCCCTCGTTCGAGCCAAAACTTTAAAACAAGGAGGCTCTTGGTTCTGCAAGCATCTCGTCGAAAAGCAATTGGGAGCTCTGCTTTAAACTGCTTCGATGTGGCTTCACAAGCACACCGTCCTGAATCGGTGGGTGATGGAAACTGCCTATCAGCGGGCAGTAGACAGCTTTTAAACAGTAGCTTTAGATCTCCATCTTTTTTTCTTTAGTGTCTCTCAAGCACTCTTTCTTGTATAAGACAGACAAGTGATCTGCGTGCATCGTGTGCTTCCTGTACTGAAGAAAAAGTTTGATAGCTATACATTTTGCGGGTTGATACATGCCAAGCAGACTGCAAAACTTTATCAAAATGTTCCTAAACTGTCAGTTGAACTCAGTGGAATGCATGAATATAGTTAAAATATAAAAACTAAACTTCTCTATGAAAGACAAAAACTATGACAATTCCTTGGTTTCAATGCTTAAGCTTTTGAAGAACGTTTTTCAAAAAAGCCTTCTCCTGTTGACCCAAATCATTCTTAATACAGCAGTTGCCTGTTTTTTTTTCATATTTCTTATAGACACGGTTTAGTTCAGGGAAATTAAGGATTCCCTCCTGATGTGTGTTATGAAACCCGCAGGGGGAGGGGGGGCAATTTTTAAAAAGTTTTATTTTGCATTACGGGTGATTAACGGCGATCAAGGGAAGGTTTTATGAGAATGGACATTTGCAGGTTTTTTAAAAAACGGGGTTAAGACTTGATTGTGACGCTTCCACTCGTAGGGGCCTAATGCTACGGAGCTGCATAATTGTGGTTTGGCACCAGTGTGCGGCTATTTCATGGTCTGTCTCAAGCCTATTGTAATAACCCCGGAGGGTTGGAGAGGTTCCCATCTACCGCACAAAGCGTGAAAAAAGCGAAGGACAGGAGTGACTGAGGACCAGCAGGTCCATAAATCCGGCCCTCCTTCCTCGTTTCTGATCCGACAGCAGGACAAATGGCCGTGAACCTCCCATAAAAGGCTGAGCTGAGTGTGTTATTCCAGAGCAGATTGCATGTGGAGTGATGGGCCCACTTGAATGATTGGAATTGTCATTTTCATCCGGACCAGCCTTAAGCCGCCATTTCCCTTACATCGTTAGAGATGGACCTAATCCCCTCAGCATACTTTCCCCCCCCCCCCCCATTGCTTGCCACCAGTGAATGCTAAGATGGCCGTTGATTCTGTTTTAGAGTGGCAAAAGGCCATATTGCACCGGGCGGATGCTCCTCTTTGAAGACTTTTGGCTGGACAGCATGTCTATCTATTTTTCTTTCTCTCTTTCTCTCGCTCTGTCTCTTTCTCTCTCTCTCTCTCTCTCTATGTCTCTCACACACACCCACACGCACACATACACTCGCACTGACACACATGCGTACACACTGACACACAGGGGTGCAGTACAAAATTCTGGGCCCTGGGCATATGCTGTCTCTGTGGGCCCCCTTAAAATTGTAGACCAGGTCAGGTCCACTATGTCCCCCACTGTGACTACCCCTGCTCACACACACACACACACACACACTTGCACATTCATATGTACACAAATGTATCTTCACACTGACACACACACACCCACGCACATGCTTACATACTCACATGTAGACCCAGACAAAACAAAACACACAAAGACGCAGTGTGACTGTGCTTTCACCGAGTCCCCACATATATAGGTGCACAGTAAAATGTGCAGTGATAAGTCAACTCTTACAGATTACATATTCCATGTACTCTGTTAGAGTTGAATTAACACTGGGCATTAAACTCTGTAGCTACTTTGCTAAGAGCCTCAGGTCTCGTGGCTGTGAGGACAGCGTCTCTGACTGAAGGTCACATCCACTGAAGCCCTGCCCTGCTCGAGCAGTCAGGCAATGTTTGAACCTTAAATGTAAGGAAATGCGTGTAAATGTAGATCAGTGTCTTTCAAAGCGCGCTGGTGTCAGCCTGGCGGAGGGTTTATTGATCAGAATCACAATATCCTGCCATTTCAACCACGCGGCGTGGCTGGGGGAGAGAAAAAAAACCCGCCTGACATGCGATGCATAATTCATTAATTCAACGGCAGAGTAATTCCACTTTCAAATGAGCCGGCTCCTCAGCTCATCCAAATTCCATGTCCTTGATCGCGACGTCGGGACCCCCGTTTCTATAATTCATGTTTTCAATTTGGGCCTTTTCAAGGAAAAGCTTTTCGAGCGATTTCCAGCCCCCCGCAGAAAAAGCTCCTGTGATGTTGCACGGAGGGCTAGCGCGTGATGCCGAAACGCAACGTTATCATCTGCCGGCAATGCACCGCGGCTGCTTTCACCCGGGCCAATCGGATCGTGCGTTACGCAGGGAGTGGCTTTTGGATTCTGCTGTCTGCCGCGACGCGTTCAGAATCGTCGTCTGTAAGGAAGTCCGGTCTTTCCTTTCCCCATGAGAACACAAGCTCTTACTATTTCTCTGCTCCTAAAAGCCCCCCTGTCTGCTAATTATCCCTGACCTGTAGTGTGCTCCTTTCACTGAGCCAAACATAGTCTATGTTAGCTGCCTTTCGTTTACCGAATGTCTAGTCCTCACGTGTGATTGATCCCCTTATTTCTGTTGCTCTTTCTGTGTGCATGTGTTTTTTGTGCATATGTGATGGTAGTGTTGGGCTATGCATGGACTTGTGTGTGTATGGGTGTGTGTGTGTGTGTGTGCATACTTGTGTGTTTGTGTCTGCGCATACGTGTGTGTGTTTGTGTGTTTACGTCTGTACAGCTGTTTTAATGGAGAGATATTGTTCTCAAAATTACTGTTAATATATTTTTGTTTGTGTGAACACACTTAAACCTAAAAAAAGCTTTCTAATAAATTAGTCTCTGGGAAGGTATGAACACAACATTTTTCAGTTGTGCTCATAACTTCCATTCATGTTTGTTTCTCTGCAAACCAACAGGGGCTAGAAAGTTAGAAAATGATATGCATGGACAACATTCAATCAAGTGCGTAATTTCAAATGGTCATGGTTCATGTTTCCCTCGAAACTTCTGAAATACATGTTTAAATTAGCCCATATTTCTATAAACTTGGCTCTAGTTGCATCAATTATGAAAAAAGGCCTCATATTTGCAAATAATCATGGGTGGCTTGTCCATTTAAATCTGGCTCGGAGATTGCAGCAAGTGTGTTCTGAAGTAATGAAAATTATGCTTATTTTCATAATGTTTCCCTTTAAATGTTCTTTCAAACAGAACAGCTCTGAAAGCAGTCCCGCAGTTTTGTAGGACGTTTCCCATCAAATTATTTGGTAAATTGGCATCTGCAACAGAGAGTAGGCTGGATACAGCTGAGAATGATTCATCTTCATTTTCCATTTTTGTTTTAGAGGAACCCAGCAGGGTTTTTTTATCCATTGCCAGTTTACAGTAGAAAGCAAATAGAAGAGGCTCAGTTTTGCATTTGCTCTAACAAGAGCTAACCTTTTTGTGCAAAATAAAAAAAAACCCAAAACAAATGTTTGTCGAGTAGATGCAAGTACTGCATCATAAACAGAACTAAGAATCCCTGACACAGACTCAACACGTGTAGCCAACACCTCCGTTCAGGTGACTATTGTTTTGAGTTTCTGAGTGCTTGCTGCTTCGAAATTGTACTTCCTGCTATCTGTGATGAAAAAAAAAAAACATGGCTTCATCAGCACAAGACTGTTTGCACTGTCTACAGATTCAGTTTTTCCAAACGCAGAATCGAGAATTACGAGCATTTCCAGCTAATATTATGGCTGAGAAATAACGTTGTCAGTGCTCTGTGTCAAATCTCTCCTCATATGTACAGGGAGCCCTGTAATGTTTGGGAGAAAGACATATTTGTTCTTGATTTGGCTGTGTAGTCCACAATTATCGATTTGTAATCAAGTGTAGTTAAAGTGCACATTATCAGCTTTTATTTCAGGGTATTTTATGTACTTTGGTTTCATGTAGAAATTGCAGCTTTATATATATATATAACCCCCAGGAACCATAATGTTTGGGACATATTAATATTTTGTGAATTAAAGTAGTCATGTTTAGTTCCTTGCATGTAATGACTGCTTGAAGTCTGTGACCCATAGACATCATGACGAGCTGAATATCATTTCTGCTGATGCTCTGTACTGCAGCCATCTTCAGCTCCTGTTTGCATGTGCAGTTGGATTCAGATCAGGTAAATGACTTGTCCAGTCAAGAATTTTCCAGTTTTTGGTTTTGTTGCTTAAAGCAGTATGTTTAGGATCATTGTCCTGCTGTGGGATGGAGCGCTGTCCAATGAGTTTGGAGGCATTTGCTTGAATCTGTGCAGATAAGATGCTTCTGTACCCTGCAGAATTACATTATCAGTGAAGACAAACGATCCAGTACCCGGGGCAGCCATACATTCCCAAACCACAACGCCCCCCCCACCACCCTGTGTGATTGTTTTTTCTTATTTCTCAGACTCATAAAGGTTGTATTGACTTTCATTGGTACAACTCGGGTCCTCATATTGAAAACACCAATAACAGATTGATTTAAAAAAAACTAAAATTGCAGACCCCGGAGCCGAATCACAGGGAAAAAAAGAAAAAGGTATTTGTCCCAAACATTACGGAGCCTATTGTAGATGTACTCATTTTAATTAGCTACTTGCTTCTTCACAGTATATGTGTTTACGCCCTACAGTTTTCACATCTTAAAGTCAGGGTTTTTTGTCTGTGGAGCTAATGAACAGTTTGATTTAAGAATGCATCAGCACAGCGCAGACTGTTTCCCTGTGGCAGTTATGTGACATTTTAATGAAATGTTGTGTAAGAGCTGCACTGCTTAAAATAGAAAATGTTTCTTTCTGTTTGCATGAGATGAGTGTGTGTGTGTGTGTGTGTGACTATTGTTTTCTGCATGAAGTATATTAGGTGTCCCACCCAGTACAACTAAGAGACCCCAATTCAAACCACCAGATTTACCCTAATATACCGTAACTCAGATTGCATTAATGAATTCCCTTTATCATTCCACGAGGGGGTCTGATGGTCCAACACATGGAAGATCTAACTGGCTCTTTGAGTAGATTGGATGAGAGGTGAGAGAAGAGGCAAAGAGATAAGGAGGCAGGAAGAGAGACAGTGCAACAGAAGGAATGAGAGATAGCTTGAGGGGCTGAGAGAGAAAAAGAGGGAGAAAGAGGAAAGCGACAGGAGGGTGCTGATGATCTCTGAGCCCTGTGGGCTGTGCTGCTGGTGCCCCCGCTGGTTCAGACATTACATCACAGGCATTTAGCAGACGCTCTTATGCAGAGCGACTTACACAACGTCTTTACATAGCATTTACATTGCATCCATTTATACAGCTGGATGTATACTGAAGCATTGCAGGTTAAGTACCTTGCTCAAGGGTATAACAGTGTCCTACCTGGGAATCGAACCTTCAGGTTACAAGACCAACTCCTTACCCATTATACCACATTGCCGTCCTCATATTTACTCCCCTGTTTCTCCGCCCAAGTCTGGCTCACACATCATATCAGGACAGGGCCCAACCCAAAGAGATAAGAATGAAGGGGTGCAGCACCGGATCTGCAAGGTCTAAAATCATAATGGGGGTTATGTTTTAAACGTACGCACATCTTGAGTTTGAGATCGGACCGAGAAGCACCACACACACAGTGTGATCAGTGGGTAAACAAGAAGGTTTTCCGCAAGTTTCTTGTCCTTCTCTTTCCCTGCCCTCTCCCTTGTCCTCGTCTCCTTTACCAACCCTATCTCTCTGTGCCCGCCTCTCTCCCTCTGTCCCCGCCCACTTTGTCTCTGTCCCTAATTCTTTCCCCTGTCCCCACCCTCACTCTCCTTTTGACTATTATTGAAAGAGCAATTCTGCTCCACAGTTTTCAGTGCCCTCCCTTCTATCACCGTCATGCTCACTTTTCTGTGTTTAGCCATCATTTCCTCCACATCATCCTCGGTCTTTAGTTAATAATGATGAAATATTATTGGCTCACGCAGGCTCTGTGCTTAAGTGAGGAACTGCAGCACTTAGGAGTGTGAGTGAATTCATTAAACGCAGAGCTCCCAGGGGGCCACACGGGAACGTGCTTCAGAAACTCGCGGCCGGTTAAGGATGAAAAATGACCCTCTTCAGGGCACCGTAAAAACCACCCACCCCTGCTCCTCATAACCTCGTCCTCTCCTTCCATCACCCCTCCGCCGCACAAAGGTTTGAGGAGAGCGTAGATGAGTAAACCCTGAACTGCTAAACATCTTTGTTGTGCTGGGAAGTGCGGCTTACCCACCAAAAGGCAGAGGAGACGCTTGCAGAATGCAGAAGGCAGAGGTAATACTTCAGAGGAAGCTCTGAGGAAACTGTTGATCATGAGAGAAAAAAACCCTGTGGGAGGAGGGGAGGGGGGTGGGGGGGTGGGGGGGTCTTGGTCTTGTCTAATCCAGAATGATCCAGTTTCATCGTGTGTCTGCCTGAACCTTCACATATGAGCACGGAAAAAAAAAAGTTCAAAAGGTCTGGTGCTGCTTCTTTGGTACTGCGTAAAGATAGACAATGATGAAAGAAACGGTTACGTAGGAGGTTCTTACAACTCGGGTGTGATGGACAGGCGAGAAAGGGGTCATCTCTCCTGCACCCTCTGTTAGTGTAGTGATTCACATGGTGCACTGCTATGAGTCAGACGAGATGCGTGATGCATTACGGTGCAAAGGCACAGAGCAGCAGCCGGGCGGTTTACCATGGTACAGCTACATGAGGCATTAGCATGGCACATTAGCAACGGTACATCAGTGTGTGCATGCAGTAGCATTGTGCACTAGCATGCACACCGCTAACGATAGCGCACTGCTGTGGAGCCCTGTGCTGTGTGAGGCGGCCATAGATATCTGCAATGGTTAATTAGATTCTGAAAAGCTTGTAATTAGAGGGAAAGGGGACGAGCCCACAACCTGATAGCGGTTCGATGCGTCGCGTAATCAAGCCGGTCCGCTCAGCTGTGGCAGAGTCTTTCCACATCGCTCTCTTTTCCATTAAACATTTCATTATTTGTTTTTCCAGTTCTGTACATGTTTGGCCTTTTCGGTCTCCTATGGCGCATTTCTGTTAATGTTGTCGCGCCACGTCATCACATTCTCCCAGGAGCAGTGAACAGGGTGACAATGTGCTGATTTTATATGCAGGACCTGAAGACTGGGAGTTAAATTGCTCAGTCATCATCAACAACACAAGACTCTGAAGCGGCCCTGGATTTTTCAGGGTTGGGAGAGGAGTCGGGGAGAATGACAGACCACTGTGACCTCCGGGCAGAGTGGTGGCGCTGTGGGGGGAAAAAAAGGTGAACCAGAGAAAGGAGAACATATAGTGACCTTGATGGGATAGGTGAACAAAGAAAGCCAAACGAGAGCTGGGCGGAGGGTGAAATTGGCCTCTGCCTACAGAAGGGCTCCCGTTCTAATCTGAGCACTATGACATCATTGCTGACATCACGTTATGAGGTTATTAGTCCACACTGCTGCCTGCAGAACACAGAGAGAGTGGGGAGGGGGAGAGGAGTGGAGAGAGGAGTTATTCATGAATCCATCAGACTTCTCAGCAGGTCTAAATATGGGAATTAGCTTTTATAACTTAAGTGAGTCCAAATTCATCATGAAAATCCACCCCTGGGAGGTCAGCTCTCAAAGTAAAGTGAACTTTAAAGTAAAACTTTCTCTAGCTCTCTCTCTCTCTCTCTCTCTCTCCCTCTCTCTCTCTCTCTCTCTCTCTCTCTCTCATTTTGTAATTTCTTAATTTTCCTCCTCTCCTACCTCCATTTTCCCTTTTTAAAGTGGAATGTTTTTTTCCCCCTTCTTGGCAGATTGCTTTTTGAGCTCTGATCTGTGGACTGTTCCGTTCTCCTCATGGCCATGTTTTATTTATAATTAACCGTGTAGTCCTCCCCAAGGATGCCAGAACCAAGCTGTAATTTGGGCTGCAGTTACAATGCTTTGGAGTGGGAAAGAAAGAATTAAATTGATGAAGTGCATTTTAGAGAATGCTTGGGCACTCATTTTCCTTTGATGTAAAACGTTTTTTTTTCCTGCACTTTGATTCGTGACTCAGACATGGATTTTTTTTTTTTTTTTTTTAATCTAACAAGGAAACTAAAATGGCAGAGACAGGCATGGGTAGACGAGCCTAGGCACATCATCGCAGCGGCCTTTGCCTGGTCATCCCCCTGCCATGTTACACGTTCTTCTCGACAGCCTTTGAACATGCCTATAATTCAGACGTGATTTGTAACATGGCACATGGTACAACGTGTTAAAGAAGGCGTTTTGCATCCATTGTGAGGGCTATTAAATGATCTTTGCTCTGGATTTGATTTATAAAGCTATTGTAAGCTAATGAGGGCATTGTACATGTGTCATGAGGGCTTTTGAACGTGCCTTGCCTTAGACATGATTTATAAAGCTGTTACGGCGTGTTCATGAAGCCAAATGTACATGCTTCATCGGGGCTTCTAAATGTGCTTTCCTTTAGACATGATTTATGAAGCCGTTACAACATCTTGATGAAGGTAATATACATGCTTTCTAATGGCTTTTAAATGTGACTTATACAGATGGTACAACATGTTAATGAAGGCGACGTACAGCTCACCCCTCTGGCTCTTGAGCTGCTCTTCTTGATTTAGAGAATTCTGTACCTCGCTGAACACCAAACACCTACTGCCATGTCTTACAGCTGCAGTACAACATGGATCCCTGAGTCTCGGCTGGAATTTCTCTGATCATACCTCTCTCGCACTTTCAGTCTCACTGTAACATTCACTCTCATGCTTGCTCTCTCACACACACATACTCTCACTCTCTCTCTCACACACACTCACACTCTCACACTCACTCACTCACAATCTCACACCCAATCGTACTGTCACACACACAGACAAACACTCGCACACTCACACACACTTGTACTGTCACTCTCTCACACGCTCTCACACTCACACACACACACAGTGAGTACTGGTTTCATATCCACGTACATGCGGTGTGTACACGGTAAGCTCCTATGGTTCCATAGCAGTTCAGAACTACAATTTAAAAAAAGAAGTTTCGCCTAGGTGCTGTGAGTAATGGGTCTTGACAGATGTGTAGATAGTTCCTTCTGGCAGAAGAGGGGATGAAATATCTCTCCCTCATATCCCTCCTCCTCTCTGGAGCAGACGTACTGGCCCCAGCTCCCATCTAAGGTACAGTACAGACATTCTCCTCGTGGACCTCCTCCTCTCCTGATGAGAAGAAGAGATATTCTGCTTGCGTAGCTTCACTTCTGTGGGGGAGAAGTAAAGATGTTCCTTTTGTGTGCCCGCTGCTCTCTAGGGGAGAAGCAGAAACGTTCCCTTCGTGTGTGTGTGAAAAGGGGGAAGACAGATATGTTCCTCTGAGTCTCCCTGGGGCTCGTCTCCCAGACAGAAATGAATCGGGGGGGGGCGAGGGTTTGGGGGTGGGGGGGTCCCAGACAGGGAGGCAGCTTCAATATGAGTCATCTCTCTTACTCCCCACCATACCCCCTCTTTGTTGTTTCTTTCCTTGTGGAAAGTTTAGAACTTTTTCCGTGGAAGTGATCGGCTTTCATGTTAAAGACTTTCAGATTTCATTTTTCTCGGCCCCTTTTTCTTTGGTGTGAGCTGACATCGTGAGAATATGGCTTAATATGCACGCCTGCCTCTGTGCTCTGGGGGGAAAAATAAAAATTCAGTAGCATGGCAGGAATGCGCATTCTCTCCTGCTCCGGATCAAAGGACGGAATGAAACGGCGGATGAAATGCAGGAGTGCATGCAACCCCGCAGCTTCTGACATTTCTCTTTTGTTTCAGTCATTGATCTTAGATTGCTCTTCCCACTCTTGCCGTCAGCCCAGCGTCGGTGTCTGAGGTTTTATTTTATTTTTTATCGGAGAAGCAAATTAAATTATTTACAGAACCTTTTTCGGGGTGTTTTTTCTCCCCCCCCCCTCCTTGCTAAGCACACAGTCCTTGTTTGGTGACAGCCCGGGCCATTACGCCAGGAGGGCTCCGCGCTGCCGCTGCGGATCTCATAAAAAGCGCGCGGACACGCCGGCGGCTCGACATCTTCAGGCACGACTGCACGCGTTTAATGAGCGCGTGCGGAACGAACATAAACCTTCGCACAGGCGCGCGAAAACAAACAGCAGCGCCCGCCTCTGGGTCCCTTCGCCGTACGCGACGGTCGGTTTCTTTCGCCCGTCCTCTGGGGCGCCTCATCGGGAACGCGGGATTTGGCGGTTCGGTCTCCTCCGACGAGCCGTCTGACAGCGATGGCCGCGCTGAGCCTCCTGCCAGCTGCCGGGCAGAGGGGGGGGGGGGACTGCGAAACGCTCGCCCCGTTTCTACCGCCGGGCCGCCAAGCACTTTCATTCGGGCTTGTTTTGACGGAGGTCGTCGAGGAAATGTTTCGGGCCCAGGATCGAGCAGACGTGGGCTGTAATGGGAAAGCTAATTGAGTTTGTGACCAGCCTTAACCTAGGGGTGAGCTGGTGCTTTACATTTGTAAAATGGCCAGAGCGTGGCATTGAATCGCAGAAGACTGTTGGAAACGTCCTTGATGGATATCCAGTGCATGATGCCGAAAGGAGGTTCCAAAAACCATTAACCACTGTGAGGTCACACAAGACAGGTCTTTCCGTTCCTTTTGAGCAATCCTCACAGATCCTTTGAAGTAACCAGATGGTCAGCTCCGGCATTTCGGCTTTGTTACAACAGGAGACTCCATTTGGTAACAGGGCTCTCCAGTGCTGTATTACAGTGCAAAACATCCATGATGCAGTAATGTTCTTGGTCACACTCCTTCATAAACTTACCTAAGATGCATCCATTTGGGATGTTTTTGCTTCAGTCATAGGAAGACAGGATGCTCAATAAGAATATTAAGTGTTAAGAATATAGAGCAGAGTATCTGGCAGGTGCATAGAATCTGCACCATCCCATTATTGTTCATGTTGATTCATGCACCTTATAGCCCACATTGAATTAGGACTGTGCCAGTGAGTACTGAGGCTGGAAACCTCACAAGGCAATGTAAAATTTCCCATAGTACCATAGAGGGAAGGAACGATACACGCTGCAGGGTAATCCCTGCCTGATTGCTCAACAGAGACCCCTCTGGTCAGTCGTATACCTGTGATCTGCCTGTCCCCCCCCTCCAGCAGCCTCCCTTGCACAGTCCTCCAGTACAAATGCCACAGAAGCTTTGCTAAATTTGAATAAATACATTTGGCATTTAGCAGATGCTCTTATCCAAAGTGACTTACACAGCTTCCATTCTTTGTACATTTATGCGGCTGAATATATCGAAGCTATTCGTGTCAAGTACTTTGCTCGAGGGTACAATGGCAAATCTAATGGAAATCCAATCCACAACCTTTGAATTATGAGCACAGCTCTCTGACCATTATACTGCACAACTGCTTTTTGCAGTGTGACTCATGGCACTGTCAAGCGTACGCATATGGGGGAATTTATGTTCCATATTGCGCTCGTGTTCGTCTGTGCCCTCCCGAATTGATGAAGAAAATTGCAACAGTAAAAGGCCAACTGTTTGGCGAATTCTGAAATTGAGTCGAGAAATGTTTTTTTTTTTTTTTTTTTTAAACATGGAAAGGCAGGTCTGACATATTTCCTTCCCTTTGATAAATTAGGCTGTTAGAAAGGTACCATGCATGATCTACAACAATCATACAGAGTCGCTTGAGTAATGGACTCGCTGTTGAATAACGGTCTCTCTCATAACGGTGGTATGAGCACCCGACGTAAATTTGTAAGAGTGCAGCGACGTGCTTCTTAACGTGGGCCTAATGTAAGAAGGCTGAGATGTCTGTTTAATGTTGATGGATCTGCCGACGGTCGCCGTCGCCGTTGCCGTCGCGGCGGGAAGGGACGGCCGCGCCTCCGCGGAGCGCCCGTTTTTTCAGTTTACGGCCTGCGACGCGAGTAGGAAACGGTCTCCCCTGCTTCCCGTTTGGGCAATCCGTGCTCCACGGCGGGCAGGCAGGCTGAGGGGGGGGCGGGTGGATTTAGAGTGAAATACACAGCGTGGTGGTAGTTAGTCCAGGCATAGTCTGAAGAGATGAGTCTTCAGGCCACGGCGGAAGATGGGTAGTGAGGGGGAGGTTCGGAGAGCGACGGGGAGTTCGTTCCCCCACTGGGGAGCGAGGGTGGACCTGCGGGACAAGACATGGGGCTCAATCGAGCGGGACGCCGCCGCTCCGTCTCCCCGTCATTCGGCAGAGCGACGGGCGGGAGGGGCTCCCAAAAAGCCTGTGTGCTCTCTAGGGGAGAGGCAGAGGCCAGAGCCTGTTGATTAATTTAATTAATTTGAATGTAACATGAAAATACACATGTGTGAGTGTATGATCGTTTGAGTGAGGGCTAGGCTCACTCACAAATATTATTCACCGTCTGTGTGTGTCTGCGTGCGTGCGTGCATGTGTGTGTGTGTATTTCTGCATTTGTGTCCGCATGTATATGTGCGTGTGTGTATGCCTGCTCTTGTGAATAGCTGTGTGTGTGTGTGTGTGTGTGTGTGTGTGCTTCCCTGTGAATTTCATTCCTATCTATTTGTGAAGTGTGACGCTAAGGATGACCGGTTAAATCATTGGCGTATCGGCCAATCAGCACTGACCGTTCGCGTTCCGGGTCACACTGCAGATCCGGCTCAGTGCTGTATCTCTGCCGCAGCACTGCCAGCCTCACCCCCGACAGACGCTATAAATATCCCCCCGCTTTTAAAGCCCGGCCTGGCCATATGCCCCGCGGAGCATCCCTTTCCATCAGCATGCACCGAAAAGGGACTGTTCAATCTAACCGCAATAAGCCCCCGTGTCCTTGACTGGCAAGCCGGCGTGAGCAACCACTGCTTTTTTTATCGCTCTGCACAAATCATCGTTTCAAACATCGCTGATGGTGTAAGACAGAAAATGAATCATTTAGTCTCAGTGTTTAGGGGAAGCCCCAGAGCAGCTGGGCTTATCTGCATTCGAAACTAATTTGGGCGAGAGATTTCTGAATGACGTCAAAGGCAGTCTGCAGATCTTCTGTAGCCTTCTGCACTGAGGAGACACATCAGTAAATGATAGCATCATCAGAATATAGGAGCGCTTTGCAATTAGTTACAAAGGAGGCAATTCTGTTATTATGGACAGTGATTAGAAACACCCTATAATGTGAGCAAATAGATTGTATGTAAAAACAAGACCAGGTCAAAACCTAGTATATGGCTGGACCGTCCGACCAATGATGTAGCGTCATAACTCGGCCGACCAATGGTGTAACTTCATCACTCAGGCACTCACTCAGTCACAGACATTCGTGGTTGTAGGGCTGGCCCCGCTGTTGCGGTCCAGCCAATAATGTAACCTGTGTAAGTTGCTCTGTAGAAGAGTGATAAACTGCTAAATGGCTAAAATGTAAATGTGAATTGGGAAGGGGGCTCTTTTGATATAGGGTGGGGTGAGTTGAACTGGCACTGGAGCGAGTGTGCACAGCATGGGTAACAAATCCCACCCACAAAACAACACAATTGTCTATAATAACCGACTCTTCAAATGGACCCACAGGTATCAAATCAAATCAAATAAAAGTGACAACATGTTCAGTCAGTCAATCTTCACATTGATCAAATTAACGGCAGCTAGGTGACAATCCTACAGTGGCGGCTCAGATGATGGGCGGGGCCGGGTGGCGATGGAGGGGAGTGGCAGGCAGCGACAGAAGTGGGCAGGGTGAAGGCGGTGACGAAAAAGGGGGCCGGACCGCAGTGGTGGGGGAGTCAGTAGCAGCGCATAATTATAATTAGTTAGGGCTATTTTAATTATTGCAGATTTCCTGCTCTTTGAAATTATCTCCCACAATGCAGCATGATGTACAGAAATATACTGTTTAAAAAGCCATTGGCCGCACATAGTTATTGTCACGGTAACTTCTGCCCCACCCTCAGCTATTTCCAACGGTGCAATTTAAGCTGGTGAGCAATGGCAGCTCACTTGCCGTGATTCACTTCCCCCCCAGGCAACTGTCAGGATCTAGGCCTTAATTATCTATTTCTGTCTCCTAATCTGGCTTTAAAAACGTAGATCAGCACAGCTATGTCATCATGGTTTCCTTTGTGATAAGAATGGTCTTACAAGGCGACTTCACCTGGAAGAATAGCACAGGAATCACAGCAACGCGCAGAGCTCTGATTCCAGTAACTTCCGCTGTACGTCTGACTGAAATGTCCACTTGTTTTTTTTTTTAAAGCCTGTTCACCTTCACTGGGGTGACACGTCAAGAAGAAATGGAGACCTTGTTCCATGATCTGTTCAATCAGTTCCCAGTTCCCTACCTGAGATTTTCTTATGTGTACAGGAACAAGACAGCCTTTCTCTGGACCAATGACATGGATAAGGTGATATTTAAGTGGCAGGATTATTTCCCCATGAGTGAAAACCTATTGGTCAAACTATAAAGAGCTTAATGGTACTCAGGAAAGAGTATCTAGGGTACAGATAGTTGCAAAGTGGAAGTTTCTTTTAGGCCTAAATCAGACAACAAATAAAATAGCACATAGTAATACTGGCAGGATGGTAGAAAACTGGAGTAGTTAAAAGGGTATTTGGTTTGAATCTTCAGAGGGGCACTAATTCATCATTTGTATAAAATAACATGACTTAAAGCTGTTCAGGGTATACGAATATAACAAAAAATTTTAACAACAACTGGGCATCAACTTTTTCATATTTTAAATAGAACCCTGGGCTGCTTAGATAATTTGTTAAAATATGATTACATAATCCAGACTACATGTAATCTGTTGCCAGGCAACACTGTTCAAATTGACGGGTCAATTGAAAGCTCTTCTGTTCAACCCACATGGCAGGTGTATGCTCAGAAAAGTTTTTATCTTTTTTTAGGATTATGAAGGTTACGTAATGGAAATGCTTTCTCTCAAATTATGAACCGTAGCAACATATCAAGGGGAATAAATTAGATGGTTTACGCTACACTTGTCCGATAATGTTCTCGTTTTTTTATGTGCTGTTAAGACAGCCCTACCAATCCTTTGAATCAATCAAATGTCTGAACGCAAGTTAATTTGGAATCACTTGATTTATGGCAGGTTATTATATGAGAAATGCAGCACAGAGATAAGGGGAAATGATATCGCAGGCTGTCTTTCACATGACAGGCTGATGTGTGTATCCTCAATGCAGTGGCATTTATTGCAGGGTAGAAAAAGAAGAATAGATGTATTGAAGATTGAGGTACATAGACACAAAGGAAGACTAAAGGCTAAAGAAACTGGAAGCAACTCTTGCCTCACTTGCTTAAGTTATCAAATTCTAATTCTAAGGTCAAATGTTGATTGAATCCAGGCCAATGGCATTTTAGAGAATCACTGTGTGTCACAGAAGGTTAAAAAAAAAAACAAGACTTGGTTTAATGTGGAGACCGCACACTGGCAGCAGCACGGGAATTCAACCCTCCGCCATTTTGTCATCTTCGCAGGACCATCTCAGTAACGCCCGCCGTGAAAATGGTTATTGAAGGTGGCAGTCCTCCGTGGCGCACGCTGCCCGACCGGCACTTCGTCTCACCGCGTGGTTCACCGGCTGAGCCGCGCTGTCATTGTGCCGCACCCAGAGGGCCGCTCTCCGCGTGTGGCTGGTGCCCGTGCCCCAAGCGACCAGAGTCATCGCGAGTGAGGCGGGCAGTCTCGCCAATCCAACCCTGAAGTGGCCCTGAAGTCAATATGAACAGTGTGTGTGTGTGTCCATTTATTGTTACTGTGCCTTTAATAATAATAATAATAATATACATAGATAATGTACTTGAAATATGAATATACATTTAGAGAGTCAGTGAGAGAGACAGAGGGAGCATCAGAGGAAAGGAGGAGAGAGTGAAAGAGGCAGGAGGGAAAAGAGGCCTCATGTGGAACATTAGACGTTTGAGTCTGATCTCTGAGGGGATCACCCCACTTTGATCACCCCCCAGTGTGGAGTAATCCCCAGTGCGCAGGGCTGATCCCTCTCATCTCCATTTCAAAGGACAGCAGGGTGAGATCTGTCAGAACGGATCTCCTCAGCACATTGTGGCTGAGGCCCTCCAAGATGCCATCTGAACATGTTTGTAGTACTTACGACAGCACAAGGACATTTTGGCCCAAGCCTCTGGGAGGGCAGATGGAGTTGGAACAACTACATTTTTTCTTCCAGGGTGAAAATGGAGAAAAAGAATTAGCATGGGGGAAGAGTGAAAATGTCTGAAGTTATGAATCAAGAGCTTTCTCTCCCACTCTCTCTCTCTTTCTGTTTCCTTATTTCCATCGCTTCCTGCATCACTATTCCTCTCAGTGCCTTATTTTGTTTCCTTTTTTCCGGCCCAACCATCAGCGTCAGTGCTGAAATTTCCATGTTTATCCTGCCAAGCCCCCCTGGGTATCCAGATGAGTCATTCTGGTCTGCTGGTCCCCTGATAAGATTGTGCCGGCGGTAATGCTAAGCGTCTCCACGCAAACGAACAGTCCTTCCACCTGTTCCCGTTAGAGACGGCTGAGCGAGAAAAGTTTTTCCGCAACCGCTCATTCCACCGGACAAGGAGACTGATCAAACAGGCCTGACCGCGGGAACGCCGCCGACTGCTTCGCCGCCTCCCCTTTTCCTGTTTCTCACCGTAATCAGAGCCGTCGCGACATTCGCCCTGCCGCTCCAACGCGGCGCCGTTTCCACTCGCAAACAAATGATCAGAGACGATTTCGATCGTGCAGTCGTCAATGACCATTTTAAAAGCTGTGCGGTTCTTGATTTATTATTTTTTTCTTACAATGCACTGTACATTTCTGGGAAGCTCTTGCTTTACTGCGACAACAGCAATAACGTTCTGCGTCATCTGCAGCTACTCCTAATGGTGTCTTCAGAAATCCCCTGCATGCAGATATTCTGGAAGTTATAAAATGTCTATTTGCCCCTTCAGACCTGACCAGGGAGGCCTGAAGATGAAGCTTTCGATTCTCACCCTACTCTTCAGTGAGTTCACTGAGTAGGCCATTGTGTACAACTCTGTGAAGTCTGAGTATATTTCTGGGCCTTCTTGGTCAACATAGGATATTGCATGAGCTGAAGTCATTATATCGAGCTGCATAAACTATTGCAGAGTAAAATGGCGGCTGTGTGTCATGACAGACAAACATCTTGGGAAAAAAAAACCAGTTAAGTAGCAGCATGATGTTATTCACACAACGTCGCCGTAGGAGAAATTCGGCATGGAAATGCCCCTCGCAAGCCTCGATCGTGGGTCCAGCGCACTGTGCCGGGCCGCTTCCTGTTCGCCGGCTCGTTTCTCCACCCCGGGCTCCCCGCCGAGCCTCGTACGAGGATGCCGCTGTTTCGCACGCAAATCGCCCCAGAGTGCACGAGGTAATTACGGGCAGAGAAGCGCCAGCTCACACGTTAGCATACGCCGCTCACACGTTAGCATACGCCGCTCTGAGACCTGCGGCTTCAGCAGCTCACACGTTAGCATACGCCGCTCTGAGAGCTGCGGCTTCAGCTGCCGCTGGATCACGCCGCGCATCACCGCCGTTGCATGGGGACGCACAGCGACGCAGCATGCAGGGCGACCCGCAGATGTTCCTTAAGCTCTAATGAAAATGCATGATTTGGATTTTGCATATCCAGTTTTTCGGAGTTGCACCTCTGGAGCTCTGAACTATGTTTTTCCACCGAATTATTATTTTGTAACCACTGAGCTGGCCATGAAACAGCATTATAAACCAACATGACGTCCACAGGGGAGACACATTTTTATACCCATATGCCCGACAACATATTCATAAATCAAATGTCCTGCATCACACAGCCGTCCTGCATATATATATTATTTTAAACTGCTGTATGAATAAAAATAATAATATAGACCAGTGTAGGACCAGTGCATTGCTAGCCTACCAGTGCCGTAGAATGACACGCATCAAAAATATGTCTTGTATTTTTGGAATTAAAATGATAAAATGTATTTCCTGGGAGCTTCCGCCCACTGGGTTGAGTTACTGCGCTTTCTGTGACGCTTCCTCCCCCATGTGGGTTGCACGCGGCCCTCGTCTGAATGACGAATGTGTCGCTATAGTGGTAATATAATTCCAGTGAGTACCCAACCGTCTAAATCGTCCGAGTCTGTGCAGCACAGTCTCTGTCTTCCCCAAAATAGAACAACAGTACTGAACTGACAAAGATGCTCCCTACGCTATTGATCAAAAACAGCATTTTTGATCAATCAGCTCATCCTGGTCTTGCCAGAACCTGTAATTGGCTGAATGGACAGCAGCATTGATTGAATCAAGGTGGCTACAGCGGCTGAACTTGTAAAATATTAATGTACGCCCTAATTAAAATGCTTTATTGCGAGCGATTGCGGCAAATTACTGACATGAGAGTTGCCCAGGGCCTACTTTACAATTTGTTCTTGTTATATTTTGAATCCTGCAATATAGTAATGATATATTTTTTATTCACGCACACTGTGAATCTATACACCCATTGTACAGACAGGCTGACAAGCAGATAGTTAGACAGACAGACAGACAGACAGACAGGGAGGCTGGCAGACAGACAGACAGAAAGCACTCACAACGGAACAGCCATCACTGGAACAGGCAGTTATTTCACTGCGACAGGCACAGACAGAAAGTGCTCACTCTGAGATGTGTTATGTTACACTGTAGTACACATTATCCACAAGCGTGTTTCATGGAAGATAAACCGAAAATGAGGGGGAAATGTTTTATTGTTTTTTTTTCAGATCCAGCGAAGGTAGGAGTTAAATTCACATTCAGATTACATGCCAGTCCTGTTACATTTTATAGCAGCAATTTCAGAGTAATTACAGCATAACTAGACTAAAACTGCTTATTTTTCCCCTCCTCTACCCTTTTCTTTTTTTAATCACTCTGTGGAGGACCGTGCATCATCACCATTGTCTTCTTTCTCGGTGATTTCCCTTTTGCAATGCACAATCCATCACCTGTGAGTACGTGGCGGGGGATGGGGGGGGGGGGGGCGGCGGGGGGGCCGGCGGTATTTTAAATTCCTGGCCATTAAAGTCCCTAAGGCGAGAATATCCGCAGAGTTGAAAATGAAATCTGGTTGTCGAAGCGCACTGGTGCTGATTTGAAGGCATTTTCTCAGAAGCATTTATTTAGCTTATTGCGGCTGTGATTGCCTCTCCCTCCCCCACGCGTTAGGCCCCGTGGGCGTTTGGTGTCGCCTGTAATGTGCGACACCCCTTACTAATTTGCGGTTCCATATTGTTCTCTCTGAAACTCACCAGCGTTCAAAAAAATCCTCCCCGGTACTTACAGCGTTGTTACTGGCAGCAGAGTTGAAAAAAAGCTACTCTCTTTAATCTCTCTTTTGCTCTTTACTATAGAGTATGTCCCCAAATTTAGGGGGGGGGGGTTTGACATAGAAGACAGACAGACAGCCAGACAGACATATAGATAGAGAGTGAACTTCACTTTGAAAAATATATATTTACTTTGCAAAATGAATATTGTACTTGTTTCCATCCGAAGTATTCTGTTATTATAATTTTTGTGCAGCAAGATTACTTTTCACCTAAAAAGTCAACCAACACTGACGCAGCACATCAGATCCAAACCATTTGTGGAAGGCTCTGAACGATGACGGTGAATAGGGATGTGACCCCATTTAACTCTGATCTCAGCTTATAATTACTCTCCGTCATTCCCCAGCCTCAGTAATCAACGGCAAGACACCGCTGCCATGCCGCCTGACCGATGAGCGTTAAAGATGGAGACCGCGTTCTGGCACGAGGACACTTCCTGCGCGCACAAGGACAATTTGTTCTCCTGCGCGAGAGACGTGGCAGGCCTGGGTTTGACAGTAAGGTTTTATTTTTAAGCTCCCACAAAATAAAGCGATTTAATCTCGCCTCATTTTCTTTGGCTTCTGTTCTACGTGCACGATGTAGTGCTGGATAATTTCACTGTCAGGCCAGGGCAAATGCAGCCTGCTGTGGATGTGCTCCTGGTACTCATTAAGAATGGGGTGGGGGGGGTGGGGGGGGGGGGTATTATTCAGAAGCATCAAATATAGTGTCAGCGCCCAGGTCTGCATCTGTGCAGCGTCAGCACATCTCACACTAGGGAAGGCGTAATAAGCAATAGCTCTGCAAATTTTTAATTAAGAA